>NC_064852.1:129119451-129425284 GCF_024139225.1 Suncus etruscus
TTATTGTATCTATCAATATGGGCTGCTATGTCACATACTCCAGTGTTTCCAGGGTTCTCAGTGCCCCAGGAGCCTCACACTTTGGACCTTGGAGACCTCAAATAATAGGATCATTAGGATCACAATGGGCCATTAGAATGGTACCAGGTGTCCGGCCTAATGTCTGTCTGCAGCGCAGGTGCTATACCTTCTAGCTGTACTTGGAGCCCCAAGCAGCTGTATTAAAAGAAGAATAGGGGCTGAAGGACATTTGCTTTGCATGCAGCCTGGGTTTAATCCCTGGAATCCCAAATGGTTTATGGAGCTTGCCAGGAGTAATTTCTGAGCACAGAGTAGGGTGTAGCCCCCGAACCAAAATAATTTTTTAATTAAAAAAAAAAAAGCAAAATTGTGTTCATGCAAACACCATACTCCTTCCACGTTATCTAAGAATAGCACTCTGTCTCTCAGCATCATTCTAAGACCCTCAGAGACTTCCAACATCTAGCACATTATAATCTCTGATAGTCCTTTCACATTCGGGCTCCCTGAGCTCTCAAGATGGATTCTCTTCAAGACTGGTCAACTTTCATTTGTAGAGAGAAAGCCTTCAGGCCACCCAAACTACCAACAGTTGCCTCTCCATTATATAGGAAACCTCATTCTACATTTTTAGGACAAGTACTTCTTAGGGGAATGGGGAGACACTGGGTAGCACTCAGGGCTTACCCCTGGCTCTTTGTGCAGACATCACTCCTGCAGGGGCTGGAGGGCCACTGGTGGTACCTAAGATCAAACCAGGGTAGGTCACATGCCAAGGTAAGTACTTTATCACCTGTACTAGTGCCCTTGGCTCCAAGACATGCACTATTCATGCACTTTACTAGAGAGAAATGTTTACATCTTGCTCCTCCCATCCCCATCTGAAAAATCATTTTCATCCGGACTGCCTTTGTCTATCTTATTACAGTCTTCATATACCCTCGGGGCTAGCAAAGTGCCCCCAAAGGAGCTTCAACAGTGGTAAAGAAGTGCAATACTAATGATGGCTACAAAACCACCTTGCGTTTGGTGAGTTTTTAACTCTCAGCATTGGCTCACTTAATCCTATTAAGATGACAATGGTTTGAACCTAATTAGCCTCCATTTTACAAAGAACTCCAGTCTCAACAATTAAATTGCTGGCTTATCAGACAGAGTCAGAATGTCAGTATGAGCTCTGTACTGCAAGCCAAATGTTTATGCATGCATCAAGCAGATAGGCACAACACCACAAAAACATTCCCTCTTTCATAGGAAACAAAAGAATGAAAAACAACAACAAAAAATACCAGGAAACAGGAGAGCTACCAGAGTGTCCAACTTTCCTACGAGGCAGATGGCTAAGCTCAAGGCTAAACCATCTCATTCTCCCTCCCCTTTCTCATTCTTGTAAATAGATTGACATGCCTGGTCAACTGCCCACAATGACCACTGAGGGCTGTGGCCAAGTCCTATTAGGGAGGATTCCTTACTATAAGCACAAGTCACTGCAGCCTACAGTGGCATGGGGGCACAGGTACAATGGCAGGAAGACAAATGCAGCTTAACAGCTCTTTCAGATAACATCTGAACATCCATCAATGTGCTGTCTTTCTCAAGGAAAGTAGACATTAGCAAAGTTATGGCTGTGGCTAGATTACTACTCACAGATGTCACTTTTAGCAGAGCAGAGAGGTTTACTACTCCAAAAATTAGAAGGGAATGTTGTCCTTCTAATCTGGAAAGCTTTTAAAGAAGTGAGCTTTTTACAAACATTTCTTTTCTAACAGGATCCTCAAAATAGTCTATAAAAATTACTTTACAATCAGCACATAGCTTCTTAAAGTTTTTGAATCATTTCTACTTATGCCACTGAAGAAAAATGTCTATAAATTACAGAAGAAAAAAAGATGATGATATATAAATTACAGAAACAAAAATTTTTAATGTAAATACAAAACTATCTCAAATTCTAATGTAAAGCACTAAATTCTAAATTTTAAAGCACTATATAGTAATAGACACATCTATATATGTATATATACATCTATTTAAAGAAATTCCTTCCTTCAAAAAGCAAGCATGTGTCTACAGAAGGCAATCATATTGATCCACCCTAAGCAGGCTTAAGCTTCAACTATTTCCCAATTTTAAAAGTACCCCCAAATGAAGAGAATGCATTGAGGTAGAACCAAGAAGGAAAATTCTGAATATTCTGGCAATTTCCCCTAAAAAAAATAAAACTGGGCTCTCCTATCTTCTTATCTTGCTTTCCCTTATTTTTAATATTCTGTCCAAAAAGCTAGGACTGGGGCCAGAGAGATAACCCAGCTGTAGAGCATTTGCCTTGCATGTGGCTGACTCCGGATAGACCTTGGTTTGGTTCCCGGCATCCCATATGGTCCCCCAAGCCAGGAGCAATTTTCGAGTAACCCCTGAGTGCTGCTGGGTGTGGTCCAGAAAAAAAAAATAAAACTAGGGCTAAAGTAAGTGTAAGGCACTATTTACCCAATACCCCAGATTTAAATATCTTTATATACATACAGATATGTCCATAAAAAATGACCTACCTTTATAAATGTGCCATTAAAAATCTTCAAAGATTGGGACTAAAGCAATAGCACAGCAGGTAAAGAGATTGCCTTGCACACCAGTTGATGCAGGTTCAATCCCCAGCATCCCATCTAGTCCCCCAGGACCGATTTCTGAGCAAAGTCACTTCTGAGTGTCATCAGATGTGAACCATAACCCCCCACAAAAAATCTGCAAAAATTGCTAGAATTTATCATTCTGAAACTTGCTTTTCCTTTCCCATCCTACCTTAGAAAAGTACTTCTTGAATCTCTGATCTGGTTCACCCCGCTCAACTTCTTCATTGCTACTGTATAACAATATCAGATTGAACAAACTCATTTCCCAGTGCTAGAGAGACTTTCTATTTTTCACCACTAACAGCTATACTAAGCAAATAAGCCTCCTTGGACACTTCGTTCTCCATGTCTGGAAACAGTTCTCGAGGCAGGTATAAATCTTAAAGTGAATTTTCTGACCATAAGAAATGTTTGACTTCAGCATCATGGTGGCTTGCTAGACAGTTCTCCACCATGGGTGTCTCAGTAATGAAATTGCAAAAGCTGCCTTAACTGCATTGGTGCATAGTTTGCTAACCAATGCCTGAGCCCACAAGAAGATTCAGGGGCATGTCCCATCATCAGAATTACAGTGCACACAGCAGTCCTGGTCCCTTTAACCTCACAGCCTTATTTTGCCCCAGCAACCGATGGTGGAAAAACAAAAACAAAATATATCATAGTCAAGGCCTCTGGTTCAAGTGTGCTGTCTTACAAAAAAAAAGGGTCTTTTGTTCCCAATTATGAATAGTTTAGTTATCAGTAATGCTATTATTAACAAGTCAGCCTGGTAGCTATTAAACAGCAATATATTCTTTACAAAAATGTTCTTTTTAAGAAATTTTTAAAAACCAAATTACTCCCTTTCAACTCTTCATCATAAATTCTTTTACTTTGAGACTCCACGAGCTTACAATAATGAGGATATACACTTTTGAGAAAATTTCTCCTAAAAAAATGGATACCAACATCTTTAAAGATAAAATGGAAAAGGAACATAAAAATAGATATCTACCCACATATAAATAATTACTAAAATTATAATGATTCTATATAACAGCTATTATAGAGGTGAAAGCTTAAACCAAGTCCAAAGATGCCTTAAATATACATATACAAATATATGTGAAATCTGCAGCCACCATAAATAGGGGGGGGCAAAAATAGCAATTTTTGAGATGGTGAAGAAGAACGTTGATTTGAAAAGCCCCAAGTCCCTAATTTTGAAGCCTTATTGACAAGTATACTTGTTCTTTTTGAGGGGGAGGTGTTGGGTTTTAGGGCCACACCTGGAGGTACTGAGGGGCTACTCCTGGCTCTGTGCTCAGAAATCACTCCTGGCAGGCTCGGGAGATCATATGGGATGCTAGGAATCAAACCCAGGTCAGCTGAATGCAAAGCAAATGCCCTACTACTGTGATATTGCTCTGGCTGAAAAGTACACCTGTGATGAGGTATTGTAACTCTATTTTTTTTTTAAATCAATTCAATGAGTTTTGCAATCATTTGCAGCATCTAAGAAGGGGGTAAAGTAATAAAAACAGTCATCTAAATTCCTCAGGTATACAAGTCAATGTTCCTAACAATTGTTAATAATTGTGTTTGTCTCATTTGGCCTCCCCTCCCCCCAAAAAAATCCCCTAAGAGGTAGTGTTACAGCAAAAGTGAAGGAGGCTGATGTGTCCATGTCTTTTTTCTTAGGTTCTGGGGCTACGCCCAGCTACTCTTAGGGCCTACTCCTGGCACAGCACTTAAGAAATCACTTCTGGTGGGGCTCTAAGGACCATATATGGTTCTGGGGATCAAAGGAACCTCCTTCTAGAACAAACAGTGGTTTCCTTCCTGTACTTTGTCTGCATCTCTTTGATCTTTATATGTTCCCTTCTTTTATTTCATTATAAAATAAATTTTTTGCTTTTTTTTTTTACATTTTTTATTTTACATTTTTAATTAATATATTTTTTTACTTTTTATTTTTTTTTATTTATGAAGACAAAGATGCAAAGAAAGAGGACAAAGTGAAGTGACAGTGGGAAGACAATCACCCATAAACAGAATTCTCAAAAGAAATCCCCTTGCTGACACCTTAATTCGGAATTTTTAACCAAAAAACATTAAAAAAAAAACAAAACATAAATGATAAATGATAAAACAAATTTTAAAATGCTGTGTCTTAAATCAATTTGTTGGGACCCAGAGAGGGTGCCTAGTTCTGGAACTGGTTGTTGGAGGTATGCTCAGAAAGGCATTTAGTCTTGGAGGCAGGCATAAATAGATTACACTCGCAGGGGTCTCAAACTCAATTTACCTGGGAGCCCAGGAGGCAAAGTCGGGGTGATCCTTGAGTGCAAAATCAGTAGTAAGCCTTGAACATTGGGGTGTGTGACCCAAACAACTAAAACAAAACAAAACAAAACAAAAAAAGATTCCACAAAATGTTGTAGGAGGGCCGCAAATGGCCCACGGGCCGTGAGTTTTAGACCCCTGGAACATGGGGTTTGAGACCCCTGGAACATGATTATTCTACATATGGGGACCAGAGTGATAGCATAGCAGTTAAGGCATTTACCATGCACCCGCTTGATCCACGTTTGATTCCCCGCATCCCATATGGTCTTCGAGCCTGCCAGGAGTGATTTCTGAGCACAGAGCCAGGAGTGACCCCTGAGCGCTACTGGGTGTGGCCCAAAACTAAAACAATTACTCTACGCCACATAAGATATTCTTGTGCATGTGTCTATAAAGCAAGACCACACTTTGGGATGGTCAGAAACCCATATACACAATTGTTCTTAAAGTCCCAAAATCCATTTATCTCCTTCCAGCATAAGAGTTTCTTGTTGGGCCGGAGCGGTGGCAGCACTAGAGGTAAAGTCTGCCTTACAAACAGTTCGATTCCCCCCCGGGGTCCCATATGATCCTCCGAAGCCAGTAGCAATTTCTGAGCACTTAGCCAGGAGTAACCCCCGAGTGTCAACAGGTGTGGCCCCCCCTCAAGAAAAGAGTTTCTTATTGATATTATCTATATTCATGATTACACCTGTCCTGCATTTGTCTTTCAGCTCTAACTTCTCCATTAAACTTTAGACAACTATGTTAGAAATTCTTATTTTGATGTCTAACTTCAAACAAAAACCAGAAAGCAAAAACTTCACACACACACACATAAAAGGAAAGAAAACCCTAAACTCTGAATTCAGTTTGTTCCCCCAATTCTGCCCCTTCCTGATTTTCCTATGATTTAATGGAACTACCATAGCCAAGATGGAAACACAGGGGAGGGAAAGTTTCCTTGCACATCCAAAATCATTCTATCCCTTTCAACTCATAATCCATATCCTTAAAGAGCCTCCTTACATTTCTGCTGCTAGTGCTCTAGTTCAAGTCTTGTTTGACTCTCACCTGGATGCTTTTAAGAACCTTTCCGGTGTGGTCCCCACTTATGAGTTACCCACTGCATTTCAAAGAATGCAGACCTCTCCTATGGGAAACATTGCTGTGGTTCCCTTCTGCTTTTGGGAATAGGGAAATAGGTGGGTGCACTAATTCTAGCACTCTTTGAACTTCAATCCCCTCTGTTCTTTCCCCGTGCAGCCCTGATTTCCATGAAACTGGAAACTTTAGACCTAAATAAGCACTTTTTTCACTCAACTGGATGAATATGCAGGAAAATATTTGCTCCTTTGGAGGATTACAACATAATTTTGAATTGATCATGACTTTACTCTAATTTTTTTATAAAAGCTATTTTAAGGACTAGAGAAATAAGACAGCTGGTAAGATACTTGCCTTGTATGCAGTCAACCCTGGTTCAATCCCCAGGACTGCATATTGTCCCCCAAGAACCCCTAGGACTGATCCCTGAGTTCAGAACTCAGAGTAGCCTACTAAGCACAGCTGGGTGTAGCCCAATTCTTTCCCCCTGCAAAACAAATAAATAGTCATTTTTGGGGGGGAGGGTCACACCCAGCAGTGCTCAGGGGTTACTCCTGGCTCTATACTCAGAAATCGCTCCTGGCAGTCTCGGGGTACCATATGGGATGCCGAAATTTAAACCACCATCCTTCTGCATGCAAGGAAAATGCCCTACCTCCATGCTATCTCTCCAGCCCTTCATTTTATAGGAAGAAACCAGTGTTTTTTGAGTAAAAACAAAAGACCAGGAATGTGTTCTATGGTCAAGTACATGATCTGCATAGAGGAATCCCTGGGTTCCATCCCCAGTCCCCTTAAAAAAAAATCAAAAGAAAAAAATATTAAAGGTTCACCATCTTTTTTATAGAGGTCACTTCTAGCAGAGCTTTACTGAAGGCTAGAAGATTGTACCAGGGCCACCACACCAGTAGTGCTCAAGGGGTGGTGTTTGAGGTGCCAAGAATGGAAATCTGGCCTTACACAAGCCAGGAACATGTTCTACCATCTGAGCTATCTTCCCAGTCCACTTTATTTTTTAATTAAAAGCCCAGAGTTTCTATTTCCATTCTAGTCTCTCTAAAGGCTGATGACAGATTGTTTTAGATAGTTCAAGATTGTATGTAAATCAGGAAATTCTCATTAGGTTCCCATCTGTGTCTTAATTTGGGGACTGGGGAATGGCAGCATCAGAGCAAAGAGGTGTCCTGAGTCAAGATAGTTGGGAAACAGGAGAGGCACTAGAGGTAAGGGACTGCAAAAGGGTTCTCTTGTCTTTTTTGTGGGGGGGCTTGAAGAGGGTCACACCCGGCAATACTCAGAGATTACTCCTAGCTCTGCTCTCAGTAATCGCTCCTGGTAGGCTTGGGGACCATATAGGGTGCTGAATCCCCAAGTCCATCCCAGGATGGCACCAGGCAAGGCAAACGCCCTACCACTGCTATCACTCTGGCCCCAACCTCTTGAGTCTTTAAGTTCAGAGCAGCACAGGCCTGCAAGGGAGAAAACCACCCAAAAGAGCAGCAGGGAGCAACCCCCAAAGCTGACACAAGATAAGAGATGAGCCAGAAAGAGAACAATGCATTCCAGGGTGATTTTTCTCATTCACTGTTTACTCTATTCTTCCATTTCCCATCTCCCTCTTCCTCTCCCTCCTGAACCTCTAAAGGGCTGGGTGGGGATCAACATTGGCTGCATTCTGGAACCAACTGGAGCAGCTATAAAAGATCTGATCTGATGTCTGGGCTAGACAGATAGCATAGCAGGTAGAGGCGCTTACTTTGCAAGCAGCCAACCCAGGTTCAATCCCCAGCATCTCATATGGTTCATGAACACTCCAAGAGTGATCCCTGAATGCAGAGCCAGGAGAAGACCTGAGCAATGTCAGGTGTGACCCAAAATAAGAATAAATAAAATGTTGGAAGTTTGGGTATGGTCCAGAGAGCACTGGTCTGTGTGACCCCTAAGTTCCTTTTTAAAGTTCTCCTGGTGGGGAGGATAAGCCATGAATCATAGCAGAACCTCATGGGGTCCAGGCCTGGAAAAGGCTAACTTCAGAACTCAGAGCTGGTCTCAGTGATAGAACTGGGGACCAGCAGATCCAAGGTTAATAAAAATGGCAGAACAGGGACCAAAGAGATAATGCAGTAGGTAGGGTTTTTGTCTTGCAAACACCTGACCTAGGTTTGAACCTTGACATCCCATATGGCCTTCTGCATACTAAATACCAGGAATGATTCTTGAGCAGAGTCAGGAGTCACCCCTGAGCAGCATCAGGTATGGGCTCCAAACCAAAATAAATAAACAAATTATGTTAATGGCCAAACAGATGCTGGAACCACAGCACAGAGAGAAAAGCATTTATTTGCCTTGCATGTGGCCACCGGGGTTTGATCCCCAGCATCCCAGATGGCCCCCTAAGCCTACCATGAGTAATTTCTGAAGGCAGAGCCAGAAACAATTCCTGAGCACTGCTGGGTGTGGCCAGAAAACAAATAAACAAAAGACCAATAAATAAAACCCACAGAATAAGGGTGAAGGGGAAATCTAAAGAGAAATGCAAACAGCATCTTCTCTAACCCTTTTAACAGCCAAATCTGATTGAGCCATGCTCTGTGGGCTGCCCAGGGATCATCCTGCATCACATCATTCTCTTTCACAGGGCTTGTCCTTCAATAACAGCATGTTAGCTGGAATCTTATTGGCTGGATTCCTCCCCTTACTCTGTTTACCACCCACACCATATATTTCTTTTCCCCCCAACTGACTGGCTAGCTTATTTGTATACCTAACTATGATTATGCCATAATTAATGATTAATACTATTTAATATATTACTCTTACCAGATATCATTTGCATGGCAAAATGTATTTCAGGACAAATTCATAAATTAAGCAGATTTCTGTGTGTCCTTTCAAATGTAACTAATGTCAAATAAAATAAGTGGATTATTATGGCTTACTAATTTGCTAATTATTAACTGACTTATTTTGATCACAATTCTACCCACAGCTGTTGATTTCTTCAGCAAGGTGAATGGATATGCCTTTAAGGTTCATTGATGTCTACTTAAACGTCAAGTTATCATCACTGCATATTAGCCTAAAAATAAATTGTTTTAAATTCCAAAGTCTTTTAGTCTGGAATAAAAAGAAATCTACTTTTTTGGAGGGTACATACCCAGTCATGCTCAGGGCTTTTTCCTGGCTCTGTGCTCAGGGATTACTCCTGGTGGTGCTTTGGGGGATCATATAAGATGACAAGGATCAAACCCAGGTCAGCCACATAATAGATAAGTGCCGTTATACACTGTATTACTGGTTTATGCCCAAGAAAAGTACTTTTTTTTTATAAATGTGAAATTAGGGGCCAGAGTGGTGGCACTAGAGGTAAGGCATCTGCTTGCAAACACTAGCCTAGGATGAACCATAGTTCAATCCCTCAGCGTCCCATATGGTTCTCCAAAGTCAGGAGCGATTTCTGAGTATACAGGAAGGAGTAACCCTTGAGTGTCAACAGGTGTGGCCCAGAAACAAAAACAAAAACAAAAAAAATGGGAAATTAAACATTATACTGTTTGTCTGAGAAATCTACTTTCTCAAGGACAAAATCCCAGGTCAAAACTTAGAGAACATTACTCTGTATGTGAATGGGTCATGTGACTGTACAAATGTACATGTTTACAGTATTTTTCGGCATATAAGACAACTTGAAACAAAAAAAAAAAAGTCAACCGAAAAATTGGGGGTTGTCTTATACGCCGAGTATATCCTGGAAAATGTTTCAATATGCCACTAAACGAAAATTGTCTGAATATTGCCACAAAACGAATTTTCCAACTCGATCCTGCACCAATCACTGCAAGGCTGCTCGGACCACCTCTCTAACTCAGCCAATCCAAGCAGGCTTTTTATGCATGCAAATTAGACAATGTTCTGGACCCGAATCTACACTGTCAAAAGCCTGCTCAGATTGGCCAGAGTCAGAGAGGAAGTCTATTACAGTATAACCTTTGAACCTTTGCTTGTTGTGATTGGCTCACTGTGGTACATGAGCACAGGAACACATGCAGCACATGCAGCACAGGAACGTTCTGTCTGATACTGCGAATATAGGCTTAAACCTTTGTTTTAACTGCAAAATTAGGAAGTCGTCTTATACGCCCAGTCGTCTTATTCGCCGGCAAATACGGTATACTGATATATACATTATTCCCTAAGAAAACTCTAGGCCCAAACTATAGAACTATGAATATACATCAGTGGTTTAAAATTAGGCCATTCTATTTGAAAAACATTTTTATAGTATTAATTTTTCTTTACTATACATCTATGTAAGGAATTTGTAGAAGAGTCCCTTTTGCCTACACAAGAATATTTATTTAGAATAAGGCAGTCACATAGTGGGGAGGGTTGGGCTATACCCAGCAGTATTCCTGACTCTGTGCTAGTGATTACTCCTAGTGCTGTTTGGGTGACTAAGAGTGGTTGAGGACCCTAAACCGTGTCATCACATACAAAATAAGCACGAGGTAAGTCCCTGTAGTATGTCTTTGGTCCAGTCACAGCACATAAAAACATATACACATATATGTAAGGACCACAGATAAATCCCTTCCTCTGATTCTATGAGATAGCATAAAACTATACCTGAAAAGAAAATTTCTCCTCTCTAAGGATATAATCTCTGACTGTTATCACTACACTTTTACTTTATTGATTTAGTTTTTAGGCCACACTCTGTGATGCTTTTGGCTTACTCTTGATACTAAGCAAAGAAGTCACTCCTGGTCGCACTTGGGAACCACAGGGGGTGCTGAGAATTGAACCTGGTCAGATGAATGCAAAGCAAGTATCGTACCAGATGTACTCTCTCTGGCTCTATCTCTATACTTTTCAACTCTCAAATTCCAACTTCTACTGCCAGACTGGACTCCCCAAATCTCCACCAGGAAAAATTTGTCCATTCTACCTGACTATCAGAGCCTCATCTCACCACAGCTATAGAGCAGTTTTTGAGGTAGTTAATATATCTGAATTGACAGAATTAAAAATCAAAAGAGGTAAACGACCACAGATTGATGGAATCATAGCAAGCTCTTGGGAGCAAGAATGTGACCACAATAACCTTCTTCTTCCAAAACACCATTAAGCAAGAAGAGGAAGTTCCTTTTTGTTAGACATAAAACCAGAAAATTAAGGTTAAGTGAGTTGTAGGTTTTTAAATAAATAACTCATTACTCCTAAAAGAAGGGTAAGTTTGTGTAATTATTAAAATTAGTAGTGAACCAGGAAGAATTTTAACATGAAAATATATACCTCAGACAAAAGACAAAGGGAGGAAAGAAACTTTTCTTAGCATGTAAGAACCTAACAATTCCGTTGGAAATAGAATCAATACGCCTACCCTGAACTGAATCAACATTCAATTAATGCTACTGGCTGATTAAATACAGACATCTAGGAACTCCACTCACTGGAAAAACTTGACTGGATATGTTTCTGGAAATAAATGACTCTGATTTAAAGAGGCTATTAACTAAGATGAGGTTGCCTTTGTTTACAGGAGCTGAAGAGAAGCATCTAATTCATCACAGCTATCCCACAGACACATCACCTAGGCCTAGTCTAGGGGATGGGACTTTCCCAGTTCTTCACAGAAGATTCTTTGCACAGAATGTGCCTTAGTACATCAGAATCTGACCTGAGTCTCACTTTAAATCGTGAGTGAAAACCAAAAGACCTTGAGAAAGAACTTCCTACTCAAGAAAAAAAAATCACAATTATTGGGGGGTGTTGTTTTTCTGGAGGGAGAAGATAATGATTATAGGTTGAAATTTTTTAAATTAGAGAATATTGCAAGGGATATGGCTAAGTGGTAGAGCACTTACTTGCCTTGCATTTATGAAGCAGTAAATTTGACCTTGCACAAGAAAAACAAATGAAAACCAAATTTAAAAAATATTCCCTGCAGTTAGAAGCAAAATTAAAGAAAAAAGAATCAGTGTTTTTAAAAATAGTATGTGTCTGTTTTCTCATCTTATTTTTTTCATTGAAACAGCAAATTTGGGGCCAGAGAGATAGCATAACAAGTAAGATAATTTCTTGTATGTGGCTGAACCAGGTTCAATGTCCAGCACCAAAAATAGACCATTAAGTCCTTTTAGAAGAGATCCCTAAGCAAAGAGTCTGGAGTAAACTGGTCACATCCAACAGTGGGCCCACACCAAAGTCAAAGCAAAACCAAAGAAAAAAGCTACCATATAGACAGAAGTGGCTGCTTTATTTTAGTTCCAGCCATTTCAAATTTCAGAGACTGATGGGTTTTGAGGTAAGAATGCTCAAGAGTAAGGACCTGTTGGAACCACTTCAGACAGGCACTGCATTTGGTGATAAACACATACAGAAACAGAACGTTTATAGTTTCTTACATGAAGCAAAGATTTTGTATGCCTTATGTCTTATTAACATGAAATAATTTATGTAAGATTCTGCTCTATGTAACATCATGAATTTTGGATTATGGTGGTTCACATCAAAACCTAATTAAATAGAATGACATTGTCACACACTATATATTAAAAAATCAATCTATGTCGGCAAGTGACAGAGAATTACCAATGACCAAAAAAAAAATGACTCCAACTAAACCTTTCCTCATAAATGGCTGAGAAGACCAGGCCCTTCAGGCTCCATGGACTAACACTGATGTAGTCCTACATCTGACAACACTCACTGGCTATGTCTTTCTGTGCACAAAAAGGAAATGGTGTCTAGAGTGTTTACTCGAGATAACTCAACTAAGCTTCGCTCCTCCCTTCCTCCTGTTTCTATTTTAAAGACGAGCATAGAAAGACTTCCTCTGTCCTGCCCAGTCGGTCTCTCCCACCAACACAATGGAAAATTTTCTAGAACATGCTGGAAGAATCTGTTTGCAAACCATAAGGTGGGGGTGGGTACAGAGCGGCAACAATTATAAGCAGGCTCTTACCTGATGTGGCCAATCAATTCAATAAGCTTGTGACTGAAAAAATAAGCCGTCAACTCAGACACGTGACTCAGCACAGAACAGACCCCAAAGAGGGTGGTGGTTCCATTCAGGTCCTCTAGATGCCAATAGAGAAAGGTGAAGACAAAGCCATAGCCAAAGCCCATGAACCAGGCCACAAACAGCACCGAGCCATACTGCACACTGCAAAGCAGTCGGATCAAGTCCCAGAAGTTGAAGGCCTGCGAGTGGCTCGTCGTCGTGGTTGGGGTCTCCTCAGAGGACTCGGTGGAGCTGTTCCTCTCCACCTGTGGGATCTCCACCTCCTTCCCTTTGCTGTCATTATTGTTGAAGTGGTTGTAGCGGAACCGGAACTGGGTGGCTACAATCAAGGCCATGGTCATGAGCACGCCAAAGACGATGAAGACAATCTGGTAGTTTCGGTATTCAGGGGGCTTGCACCCCTTTCCATCGATGAACACCTCTATGTGGGTGTAGTCAATGCCAATGCCCACAGACAGCATGGCCAGACCCCAGCCCAGAGAACCCCACATGCGCTGGAGTCCATAGCGGTCACGGTGTTTGCCCAAGTACTGAAGTGTGACAGTGTCCACAATGGTGACAGAAGAGGCGCTGAAAAACTCCCCTATTATGACAACCACCAAGATCACCAGGAATATAGCTTCGACCTCTTGCTGATCATACACCAATGTGACCTGGTCAGAAGGTATTGGTTTAGTGGTAGTGACGACAGCCGTGGTGGTCAGCCTGGTCAAATTTCCTGTGTGGGCAGAGGTTACCGTGCTGGGGTTCAAGGTCAAGTCCATCATGGTGCTGGTGACTTCCTCTGTGGGAGGCCACAGGGTGGGGGTGGGAGTCTTGTTTGACATGAGGGAAGAGAAGGTAGTGACTGTGATATTGGGCTCTGTGCTATCCAACAGGACTGACCAGTTGGAGGGCAGCGGGTTCCTTCTCTCCCGTTTCCTCTGGCTGGTGGTCATGGAAGGGGTCACGGAAGCATTTGTTGGCAGGGTGGTCAGTGAGTGACTTGCATTTGTTGGGTGAGCCGTTGGGATCGTCTTTGGTACACATCTCAAAGTGGCAGGTTTGACAAATCCGATGCCCAGGTTGAACAACACCCAACACAAGAGGGAGAAGAGGAGGACAATTTTGCCTTTTCTAAAACGGTCCGCAACTACCCCCCAAAAGGGGGCACTGCAAAATTCAATGAAGTATCGGATTCCTACCAGCAGTCCACTCTGGCTGGGGGACATCCCCAGTTGTTTATAATACACAGGCAAAAGTGGGTAAAGGGAGCCATAGGCAGAGTAAAAGAAAAAATAAAATACCTTGGATATGAGCAGGTCATTATTTATTTTAACACAGTGCTTCTCTATCCAATCTATCTCCTCATCAGGGATAGCAGCTGTCTCTGTGGAGGAGGGCGTTTCATTGGCAGGCGGCTCTTGATCCCGGGCAAGGCCATTAAAGGGATCAGCCAGCACATATTTTCTCTTCTGCTCTTCTTCGTCATCAGTTAAGATGGCAACTTTATCATCTGCCGCCATGGCTTGGCTCCACCATCAGCAAGTTGATTACCTTCAAAATGGTGATACTGATCTGTAAGACAAAATGTAAAAGAAGTGCTTAGTAACTCAATACCATTTAAACAGAGAGCTTCAGGGTGTAGGAAGGGGTTAAGACAGCTATGAAATAACAACAGTACAAGGACTTTCTCACCTTTAAGTCATACAATCCTGATAAAGAAAAATCACTTTAAAAAAAGTCAAGAACTCTTTGTAACCACAGATAGATAATGTCAAAAAATCAAGTACTCTTTGTTATGATGGATAGCTACTAATCATGGGCTGCTAGTACAGGTTCACTCTTTCCATTGATCCCTAGGAACAGTCCAAATGAGAAGGATGATGTCTAAACCAAAACCGGATATAAAAAAATACAACTAATTGCAATGCCTTGGTCTTACCACTCTATGGCACAGCAGGCAGTCTGGAAATGTTTAACAGTGAAAGTAACTAAAATAGTTGTTTCTAAAGAAATGAAAATATTTCTTGACTACAACCATAAAATTAATAAGAAGGAACAACTGCACATTTGCAACAGGACTTGATGACAATAGTCATGACAAACATACTCTGGTAAGCATTACATTTGGTCTTGCTCCAGATGTGTTTGTTTTTGTTTTTGTTTGTTTGAGTACCCAGTGGTACTCAAAAGTTATTCTGGCTCTGTGCTCAGTAATCACTGACAGTGGCAAGAAATCACTCCTGGCAGGCTCAGGAGACCTTATGGATATTGCCATGTGCAAGGTTCTATGTGCTGTGCTATTGCTTTGACCTCCTCCAGTTGTGTTGTTAAATTGGATTTCCATTAGGAAGGAAGGAAGGAAGGAAGGAAGGAAGGAAGGAAGGAAGGAAGGAAGGAAGGAAGGAAGGAAGGAAGGAAGGAAGGAAGGAAGGAAGGAAGGAGGGAGGGAGGGAGGGAGGGAGGGAGGGAGGGAGGGAGGGAGGGAGGGAGGGAAGGAGGGAGGGAGGGAGGGAGGGAGGGGGAGGGGGGAGGGAAGGAAGGAGGGAGGGAGGGAGGAAGGGAGGAAGAAAGAGAGAAAGAAAGAAAGAGAGAAAGAAAGAAAGAAAGAAAGAAAGAAAGAAAGAAAAGAAGAAAAGAAAGAAAAGAAAGAAAGAAAGAAAGAAAGAAAAAAGAGAAAGAAAGAAAGAAAGAAAGAAAGAAAAAAGAAAGAAAGAAAGAAAAAAAAAAAGAAAAAAGAAAGAAAGAAGAAAGAAAGAAAGTAGAGAAAGAGAAAAAGAAAGAAAGAAAAGGAAGGAAGGGAGAAAAATAAAGAGAAAAGGAAGAGAAAGGAAGAAATAAAGAGAAAGAGAGAAGAAAGAGAAAGTGAAAGGAAAGAAAGGAAAGAAAAAAGAAAGAGAAAGAAAGAAGGAAGAAAAGTAGGTGGCATTTACTGTGCTCCGGCAGGGCCACATACCATTTAAAGACCTGTGTGTGCACTAATCCATATTCATTGCAATGTCCTTATCGTTGACTCCATTAAGGGATGAAAAACGTGAGCAGACCTTTTTAAATCCATCAATTCACTGAACTAGTGAAGGTCATTGAACTAAATGTATTTCAACTCATACCACATTAAAATACCACACGAAAAATGTTGTGGCCTCTCTCCTACCATCAGTGGCCAAGAGAGGAGTCCGATTAGCAGCCCCTGATGTCCTGATCATGGGCACCTGAAGTCCACCAACAGATATGGTGTCATTCAAGGTCAGTGAGGTACTGGGCTGTTGATTCCTGCCATCGTGCAGTAATAACCACAGCAGAGTCAGGTAGAGACCACATGGTCAAGTCTGGATGCCCAATCTAGCTTGTGAGTAATAGCACCCAGGCTTTCCCCCCTCTGGTGTCAGAGAAGCCCTTTAGCAGCTCCTAGCAGTAACAAAGCTCCTCCCTTTGCTGGTGGAGTAGCAGAGGCCAAGTGGGGAGCAGCTGAAAGGCACCCCTGCCTCTCACTGCAGCCTGTTCTACAGGAAGGCCCAGTTGAAAGCCAGAAAGGATGCCCATGAATACTTCACAGGCCAAGCAGACTTTCACCCATTAGTGTCAACAGGGTCTAGGTAGGAAGCCTGGACTTCACCACCTTCTAGAAGTAATGAGGCAGCATCTGATTCCCTTGCCAGACCAGAGTCAGAAATCTAGCTTAAAATCAGAAGAATTAACTAAGATTCAGAACCTCCTAATTCCCCAAATGTCAAAGTTTCCATTGAAACTAATACATTAAGGGCTGGAGAAATAGACCAATGGGTAGGGTGTTTCCCTTGAATGTGGCCAACCTAGTTTAATCCCCAGCATTCCATATGGCCCCTCTAGCCTGCCAGGAATGATTTCCTGAACACAGAGCCAGGAGTCATCCCCCAGCACTGTTGAATGAGGCCCCAAAACAAAACAAACAAACACACAAACAAAAAAAAGCACAGGACCAGGGAGATGGTACAGGAATAAGGAGCCACTTGACTTGCATGCCGCCAACCCTGGTTAGGGCATAGGCATCACATAAGGTCGTCAAAGAACCTCCAAGTGTGATCCCTGAGCAGAGGGCCAAGAGTAAGCCTCAAGCACAAGTGAGTATGGACCAAAGCTAAATAAACAGACAAGCAAGCAAACAAAAACACCCAAAAAAACAAATGAGGGAAGAACCCTAAAGTCTAGAAATCAAAAGTTCCAGCAAAATATTGATAATTTTTAAATGAAAGCTTTATATATTTTAAATTTTTTAAATGAAAATTTTAAGTGAAATTCAAAAAAAATTTTGAAATGAAAGCCTTTAATTTTTTAAATAAAAGCCTTATAGGGGCGAGAAAACTCTTCAGTGGATAAAGTGTTTACCACACAGTCATACAGTTTTGATACCAAGCACTCAATATGATACCCAAATATAGCCAGGAAGAAGCCCTGATCACAGCAGGGACTGAGACCCCCTAAAGGGAAGCTTTATACCTGGAAAATAGTATCACAAAAATGTTTTTTAAAAGGTTATATAATGGGGCCGGGCGGTGGCGCTAAAGGTAAGGTGCCTGCCTTGCCTGCGCTAGCCTTGGACGGACCGCGGTTCGATCCCCTGGTGTCCCATATGGTCCCCCAAGCCAGAAGCAACTTCTGAGCACATAGCCAGGAGTAACCCCTGAGCGTTACCGGGTGTGGCCCAAAAACCAAAAAAAAAAAAAAAAGGTTATATAATGGAGCCTGAGAGATAGCATGGAGGTAAGGCATTTGCCTTGCAAGCAGAAGGTCAGTGATTCAAATTCTGGCATCCCATATGGTCCCCTGAGCCTGCCAGGAGCAATTTCTGAGCATAGAGCCAGGAGTAACCCCTGAGCGCTGCTGGGTGTAACCCAAAAACCAAAAAAAAAAAAAAAAAAGAATAATGAAGGAAAAAATCAGTGAACAAAAAGATACAACAGTAAAAATTACACAATCTAAATAGGGAAAACAGACTTAAAATAAAAAAAGAACAGTGGCTCAGCACCTGCAGGATTATAAGGAAAGGTCAAAGGTTTGCATCATCAGCATCCTGGAAGAGGACGAGAGAGGGCAGGCGGAAACCCTGACCCCTAATCAAAAACATATGCTTAAAACATGCCTATGTTTTGTGGCAAAAGACACAAAACTATAGATTCAAGAAATGAAATAAACTTCAAAAAAAAACCCAGTAAGCCATACACAATCAAACTCTAGAAGAAATGACAAAAAAAAAAAAAAATCTTGCAAATAATGATACAGGCATCACAACTTACTAATAAGAAAACAATTCGGATCATAGATGATAGCAGTTCTCTCATCAGAAACCACTGACATAAGAAACGGCTTTAATAACAATCTTTTAAGTGCTGAAAAACTGCCTAGCATCTTATATTAGATAAAAGATAGTTCCTAACCCAGAATACAACAGAGTAAGGCCCCTTATAAATACACACAGAAAAATACTTAACAAAATCTAGTAGTGAAGTATTACATGGTGCAGGGCACCTGTCTGACACATGGCTGACCGTCGGTAACCCTGGCATCACATATGAGTCCCCAGATGTGGTCAGGAGAAATTCCTGAGCACAGAACCAGGAATAAACCCAGAATAAACCCAGACTCAACCTTGCCTCCACTCTCAGCTCAAATAATGAACAAAATATTAGAACAGACAAGTTGGCAATACATCAAAGATATGCACACTATGACAGTGGCATCTACTCCAAGGATACAAGGATGATGCAATATTTGAATTCAGTAATGTGATACACCAAATTAAAAAATATAGAAAATACTTTAAGATAGGTGCATAATACACATGTACAGGATCCAGGTTTGATTCTCATACTGCAATGGGATCCTAAGCACCCCCAGTTAAAGGTCTAAAGGCTACCAAATATCATTGGGAGCAGCCCCAGGTGCTCAGGAAATAACTCACCCACTAAAATAGGGAAAGAAAATGGTAACGAGCTTATTATTCAATGCAGAAAAGGTATCTGATAAAATTAAACACCCATTCACTAAAAGTCTAAGGAAAAAAAGGAATAAAGGGAAACATCTTCAATTTGATCAAGAGCACCTATTTTTAAAAAATGTTCAGGGCTGAGTGCTTGCCTTGCATGCAGTCAATCTGGGTTCAATCCCAGCATCCCACATGGGCCTCTAAGCAGTGCCAGGAGCAATCTTCCAGCATCACTAGGTGTGGCCCCAAATAGCCACAAAATAAATAAAATAAAAATAAAAAAAAATATTACAGGCAGCATTACATTTACCAGTGAAAGCTGGAACTGTTTTCTCTGAGAAAGGGAACAGAGCAAGACTATCTGGTCTCTCCACCTTGTGCAACACGGTGCTGAAGTTCTAGCCAATACAAAAGAGTGTAGTGGGGAGTAAATGGTAAATGAATCAGCAAGAGGAAAAGCACTCTGTATAGCTGAAATGACTGTGCAGGAAATCCCAAGACATATACACAATCTTCTAGAACTAATAAATGGGCTTAGTTATTTCCCATGATACCAAAAACCATTTCAGTTCAATTATGCTCTATATACTAGCGATGAACACCAAAATTAAAAATATACCATTTGAAATGGCTAAAAAAAAATTGATATGGGCCAGAGAGATAGCATGGAGGTAAGGCGTTTGCCTTTCATGCAGAAGGTCATCGGTTCAAATCCCGGCGTCCCATATGGTCCCCCGTGCCTGCCAGGAGTAATTTCTGAGCATGAAGCCAGGAGTAACCCCTGAGCACTGCCGGGTGTAACCCAAAAACCACACACACAAAAAAATTGATACTAGAAATTTTGAGTGAGATGAAACATGAACAGAACTATATGCTGACAACCATAAAATGAGGTTAAATGAAAGAATAGATTGCAATGAATGGAGACAGATACCATATTGAAATGCCCTTCAAAGGAAGTATTTCAACTTTTAAATTTATTTGCTGATTTATTTATATTTGTGTTTGGGCCACACCCATAGTGCTCAGGGATTACTTCCTACTCCACACTCAGGGACTGATCCTGGCAAGGCACATGGGCCACATGGGTGCCAGGAATAGAATCCAGGTTGACTTCCTGCAAGGCAAACACCCTACCCTATTCTACCCACTGTACAGCCCATTGCTCCAGCCCCAACTCTTCTCAAATTTACATACAGGTTTATTTAACTCAATTACTAGCACAGCCCAATAGGATTTTCTCGAATTTCTAAAATTTGTGTTAGAAGGACTGTGTGATGGGAGACAATAGCCCAGTGCTAAGACCTTTGCTTTAGATAAAGTTCTGAGTTTGATCCCAAGGGTTGTTGCAGTTGCAAAGTTACAAGGTTCTCTGGGAACCCAGCACCACCAGGACTTCCAGCCACACCACCACAATCAGGCTGTGACAACACCCTGCAACCTCAAGTGTGTCACATTCAGCTGCGCCATTAAATAAATATGCGAGCAACACACCCAAGCCTTCATGGATCAGCTGTCATGGCAACATCACCAACAGAAGGAAAGGAAAGTCAGAAAATCAAGGAAAGGAAGAGGAACAAGGACAGCTAAAGTAATTTTAAAGAGTAGCTCTGTGATTTGTCTTACATGTTCATCAAATACTGTGTGGTATTGGCAGAAGGGTGTGCACAGAAATCAAAGGAAAAGAAGAGGGAATAAATATGCCCAGCTCACAGTTGACAAAAATGGGTGGGTGGAAGGTTACTTATCTCTCTCTTTTTATGGTTTTTGGAGGTCACACCCCGCATGCTCATTACCTACTTCTGACTTGTCCAGTATGCAGGGGTCTCAAACTCGTGGCCCGTGGGCCGCAAACGGCCCTCCGTACAACATTTTTGTGGCCCTGCCCTAGAGGAATCTTTTTTTGTTTTGTTTTGTTTTGTTTTACTTGTTTGGGTCACACCCCCCAATGTTCAAGGCTTACTACTGACTTTGCACTCAAGGATCACCCCAACTTTTCCTCCTGCGGCCCCCAGGTAAATTGAGTTTGAGACTCTGTACCTTAGAGGCTCATTTAAGATGCCAGGGAGTAAATATGGTTAAGCTGCATGCAAGGCAAATGCCCTTCCTGCACTGTATCCAGTCCCAAAATAACCTTTTCTTTTTCTCTCTTTAATTTTTTTTTGTTTTGGGGCCACACTCAGTGGCATTCAAGAATTACTCCTAGCCCTTTGCTCAGAGATCAGTCCTGGCACAGGCGACTATATGGGATTGAACCCAGGTTGTCCTGGATCAGTTGTGTGCAATGCAAATGCCCTACACTGTGTTATCACTTTGGTTCCCCAAAATCACCTTTTTAGCAAATGGTACTATACAATTAGCCATCAATAGAAAAACTTTTATACATTCTATAATTGGGGGGAGTTGGGCCACACCCAACTCAGGACTTACTCCTGGCTCTGCACTCAGAACACTCCTGGCAGGCTCAGGGAACCATCTGGGGGATCATATGGAATGCCAGGGATCAAACCTGGTCTATCCTGGGTCAGCCAACTGCAAAGCAAATGCCCTACCCGCTGTGCTAACAGTCCAGCTACAAATTCTATAAAAATTTTAAATCAACCTAAATTCTATAAAATGTGTATTATCAACTCAAAATGAACCATGGGTTTAATTGTACTTCTAAAACACTTAACTCTTCATTTAAATTTAAAAACCTTTTCTCTGGGACTGGCGAGGTGGCGCTAGAGGTAAGGTGTCTGCCTTGCAAGAGCTAGCCAAGGAAGGACCGTGGTTCAATTCCCCCCCCCACTCGCATCCCAAATGGTCTTCCCAAACCAGGGGCAATTTCTGAGCACTTAGCCAGGAGTAACCCCTGAGCATCAAATGGGTGTGGCCCCAAAAACCAAAAAAAAAAAATAATAATAATAAAAACCTTTCCCCTGATTTAAAGAGATTGTTTGGGGCCGGAGAGATAGCACAGAGGCGTTTGCCTTGCAAATAGTCGATCCAGGACCTAAGGTGGTTGGTTGGAATCCCGGTATCCCATATGATCCACCGTGCCTGCCAGGAGCTATTTCTGAGCAGAGAGCCAGGAGTAACCCCTGAGCACAGCCAGGTGTGGCCCAAAAACTAAAAACCAAAAAAAAAAAAAAAAAAAAGAGAGATTATTCATGGTAAGATGTTTGATCTCAAAACTCAGTACACACACACACACACACACACACACACACACACACACACACACACACACACACTGAGCACCACCAGGAATGATTCCTGAGCATAGAGCCAGGAGTAAGCCCTGAGCAACACTGAGTATAGTTCAGCCCCCCAACCTCAAAAGAAAACAAAAAGGCTTTTGCCTTTCCAAAGTCCCCACTGAGAAAAGGAAAGACAAGCTACATACTAGGAGTAAACATGGACAAGTCATATAATCAAAGGACTATAGCCTAGTACATATACATACACATACATATATAAAATATATGCTTTTTTGTTTTGTTTTTGGGCCATACCTTGTGTACTCAAAGTTTACTTCAGGTTCTGCACTCAGGAATCACTCTTGGTGAGCTCGGAAGACCATATGGGACTATACAGACTACTTGGGATTGAACCTGGGTTAGCCAAGTGCAAGGCAACCACCCTACCAATTGTTCTATGGCTCCAGCCCCTTAAATGTCAGTAACAACAACAAAAATCCAATTTGAAAAGAGACAAAAGACATAAAGATAAATTTTACCAAAGAGGATATTAAAAATTTACACATGCAAATCAACAAAACTCAATCTCATCAGTCACTATTGGAATGCAAAATTAAACACTATAATTTTTGACAGTGACTAAAATAAAAAGTGACACCAGAAATCCTGACAAGGTTGCAAAAAAAAATTAATGATTCATATGTTGCTGGTGGGGATATAAAATAGTAATGCCAATCTGCGAAACACTTTATCAGCTTTTTAAAAAACTAATCATGTATATACCATATGTCCCAGTAAATGAACTTGTGGGCATACATCACAAAAGAATAAAAATGTATCATTATACAAAAACTGACACAAATGGTTATGAGTTTTATTCATATTAACCCCCAAATGGAAATAACCCAAAAAACCATCAATAGACACATAGTTAAATAAACCATGATTTATATCTATAATATGTAGTAGGAAGAAGTAGCAACAAAAAGGAACTATGGAAACACAACTTGAATGACTCTCCAAAAGAATACAAAGAATAAAAAAGCAATCTCAAAAGAGTACGTATTGCATGTTTCCATTCATAAAGCATTCTTGGATGGCAAAGAGATTGAGTTGGGGGCATGACTAACCGGGAGTCATGAAAAAGAAATGGAGGATAGATATTGAAATGGTAGTACTTAAAACAACATGGTATTGGAGTAAAGACAGGCCCTCAGTTCAATGGAATAGTGTTAAATATCCTGAAACAGACCCCAGGAATGTGATCAACTAATCTTTGTATCTCTGAATAACTTTGTAAATCAGAAAGTTTTAGATTAAAAATATTTTAAATAAAGTGGTATTGGGAGAACTGGTCAGATATGTACAAAAAAAAAATGTTTTTAAATAAACCAAAAAAAAAAAAAAAAAAGAATCCAACTCAGACCTCTTTCTAACTCCAGGCACAAAAGTAAAATAAAATAGATTAAAAACCTGGATATCAGATTTGATCCATAAGGTACACAAAGGAAACCATAGGCAGAATTCCAAATGACACTGAAGCTAAAGACACCTCTAAGGATTAAATTTCATTGGCCAAGCAAATGGGATAAACAAATAGGACTACATAAAATAAGCTTCTGTACCTTAAAGGAAACAATAAACAGGATACAAAGTCAGCCCAACAACCATTTGATAAGGGATTTATATCAAATATATAAAAGGCAATGGTAGAGCTTAACAAGAAAAATTCAACTCAATCAAAATATGGGGAGAAAAATATGAACAGAGGCTTCCTCACAGAAGAAAACTGAGTGGCCAAAACATGAAAGAATGTTCCACATCATCAGGGAGATGCAAATCAAAACAACAGTGAGGTATTATCTCACACCACAGAGACTGGCACACTCAAAAAGAACAAGAACAACCAATGCTGGGGCAGATGTGAGGAAAACAGGACTCTCATTCATTGTTGGTGGAATGAAAACTAGTCCAGCCTTTTTGGGGAAATAATATGGGTATTCCTCTAAAAACTAGAACTTGAGATTCCATAAGACCCAGCAGTACCACTCCTGGGATTATAACCTAGGGTCCAAAACATAATGCAGAAAAAGCATCTGCATTCCTATATTTATTGTAGCAATATTCACAATGGTCAGAATCTGGAAGTAACCCAAATGTCTGAGAACACATAAATGAATAAAGATTGGATAAAGAAATTGTATATGTGTGTATATATATGTATATATGTATGTGTGTATACATATTTATGTATATGTGTGTATACATATATATGTATATACACATAAAATGTAATACCATGCAGCCACAGAATATATGAAACCATGAAATTTACTTAAACATTAATAGACATAGGAGAATATCAGGCTGAGTAATTGAGTCAAAGGGTGAGGATGCAAACATAAAAAAAATAGTATGAGAATGATATTCAATAACGACAGAAATGAGGGCCAAGGAGATGAATTAATTGTAGGAAGCCTGCTACAAAATAGGGATTTGGGAGTGCAGTTAGGACAGAAAAGGAACCACTAAGGCTATGATAGTTAGAAGTGATCGCAAAGTCCAACACCCATTCTTGATAAAAACCCTCATCAAGATGGGAATAAAAGGAACTTTTCTCAATACAGTCAAAGCCATCTACCACAAGCCAATGGCAAATATTATTAACAATAGAGATAAACTAAAAGTCTTTCCCCTAAAATCTGGTACAAGACAAGGCTGCCCTCTCTCACCACTCCTATAGAAATGATCACTCTGATGGGGGCTGGAGAGATAGCACAGCTGTAGGACGTTTGCCTTGCAAGCAGCCGACCCAGGACTGAAGGTGGTTCAAATTCCGGCATTCCACTTGGTCCCCCATGCCTGCCAGGAGCGATTTCTGAGCATAGAGCCAGGAGTAACCCCTGAGCACTGCTGGGTGTGACCCAAAAACCAAAAAAAAAAAAAGGAAGGAAGGAAGGAAGGAAGGAAGGAAGGAAGGAAGGGAGGGAGGGAGGGAGGGAGGGAGGAGGGAGGGGGGAGGGAGGGAGGGAGGGAGGGAGGGAGGAAGGAAGGAAGGAAGGAAGGAAGGAAGGAGGAAGGAAGGAAGGAAGGAAGGAAGGAAGGAAGGAAGGAAGGAAGGAAGGAAGGAAGGAAGGAAGGAAGGGAGGGAGGGAGGGAGGAAGGGAGGGAGGAAGGAAGGAAGGAAGGAAGGAAGGAGAAAGAAAGGAAGGGAGGAAGGAAGGAAGGAAGGAAGGAAGGAAGGAAGGAAGGAAGGAAGGAAGGAAGGAAGGAAGGAAGGAAGGAAGGAAGGAAGGAAGGAAGAGAAAGAAAGAAATTATCACTCTGCACAAGTGATTTGACTATCAGTTCACAATTTACCACAAGTGAATTGGGTGCTGAAAGGAGGTGATGTGATAAGCAAGATACTCTTTCAATAACAGTATTTTAGTTATAATATTGTGTACCACAGTGCGTAAAAGGAAAAGTGTGTGTGTGTGTGTGTGTGTGTGTGTGTGTGTGTGAAAAAGACAGAGAAGAGAAAGAGAGAGAGAGAGAAAGAAAGAGAATCAGTCTGTCATAAAGGCAGATTAGAGAGGACAGACAGAAGAGGAGAGAAACTGGAGCCACTGGTGGCAGGAAATGTGAAGGGATGGGTGTTGGAACATTGTATGACTGAAACTTAACCATGAACTATTTTGTATCAGTGTATCTCACAGTGGTTCAATAAAAAAATTGAAAAGAAAATGGCTTTAGACATGAAAGATCTTGGGATAAAAAATGATCTATCTCTTTACTTGTATCGCTGTTGGCACAGTGGCTGTGTGTATGGAAGCTTGGCAAGAATGTAAAAGTGAAGAAAAGTATCACACATAAATGGACTAATCATATTGTTTTTAATTTCTGATGTGAAATCCACAATTATCTCAAAATATAAAAGTTAAATTTGAAAACTCAATATAGTGGTTACTTTGGTAGAGTGACTAAAGGAGTTCTGAGGATGTTGATAATAGTAGGTACTTTTACCTGGATCTTGATTTATTTGATGTAAAAAGTCACTTTGAAAAATGTCACTGAACTATATTATTATTAACCAAAAAACTGAATGTAAAAAGGAGGAAAAAAGAAAAAATAGGGAAGATAAGGGAGTGCTCTGTTTATGACTGAACCCCAACTACAACCATGCTTGTAAGCATGATGCTTAAATCAATATTTTATATAAAAAATTGGGAAGAGAAATACAAATAGAGGAACATTCAGAAAGTAAAGTATCTTAAAAAAAATAGTATCAGAGAAAATAGGAAATTGTAAGAGAAACAAAAAATTTCATTCAAGAAAATTTCTCAGAACTGAAACAAGAACGAATCTGTTCATTTCTATCTCAAATGATGCATAAAGTGAGTTTCAAAAACAATGGCCAAGACAAAGCCAAGTCAAAGCACAGCATATGGGGCCGGGCGGTGGCGCTAAAGGTAAGGTGCCTGCCTTGCCTGCGCTAGCTTGGACGGACCGCGGTTCGATCCCCCGGTGTCCCATATGGTCCCCCAAGCCAGGAGCAACTTCTGAGCACATAGCCAGGAGTAACCCCTGAGCGTTACTGGGTGTGGCCCAAAAACAAAAAACAAAAAACAAACAAACAAAAAAAAGCACAGCATAACTGTAGAAAGTTATAAAAACACAACTATAAAACACAGGTAAAAACAGCTCCATTTGCTTTCAGGGAATAAAAGATGGAACCAGAGAATCAAGACCTAAGCATTAAGAATCAGATTTCTGGAACTGGAGAGCTAGTACAGTGGGCAGGACTCTTGCCTTGCACGCTGCTGACCTGGGTCCTTCACCAGCACCCATTTAATCCCTTGTGCACCTCCAGGAGTGATCTCTAAGCACAGAATCAGCAGTAAGCAATGAGCATTGGTGGTGCTTCCAAAGAATCCGAGCACCCAAAAACAAAACAAAACAAAATAAAACAAAATAATAAATTTCTCTACATCATTAAAAGCTCAACTCAGGCATGTATATAGGTAAAAGAATGATATTTATAAATTCAGCTTCTCATAAACCCTACATTGGGATATATACACAAAACAAGGTGCTAGGGAAGTATATGATACTGGATAGGGCACAAGAGTCCTAAATGGGGAAGGAGCAACAGGAATGCTGGAGAAGTGGGCACTGCACTGTAGAATGATGGCTGTGGGCTTAACAACATTTCAGGAGACACAGGCAGTAGCATATCATAACTGGCTCCACTGCCCAGGGGTGATCATAGAGTCACTGTAATGTGGCTAGTGAATAAGGAAGGGACCTAAGTGCCACTAGCAAGACTGGGAAGTTGGGAAGGTGAGAGGACCGCAAGAATATGCAGAGTTGGCGCAAAGAAAGTGAATTCAGAACATCTAATAGTAGGAAAGCTTGTCTGTCCCCAGAGGCAGCTATATAACCTCCTAGAGAACTGGAGGGAGGGAATCAGGGGATGACCCAGTAGAAGCAGAAAATTGGCACAGAGATTTCCAAGGAGATGTTGAGTGATTTTTTTTCTTTTCTGAAAATAAGATGGTAAGGCCACATAAGTTTGGGCATCTCTGATTTAACATCTTGATAATAAAAACATGTTAGGGTCTGGAGAGATAGCATGGACGTAAAGCATTTGCCTTGCATGCAGAAGGTCGGTAGTTCGAATCCCGGCATCCCATATGGTCCCCTGAGCCTGCCAGGAGTGACTTCTGAGCATAGGGCCAGGAGTAACCCCTGAGCGAAGCTGGGTGTGACCCAAAAAACAAAACAAAAACAAACAAATCTCAACATTTTAACTCAGGAACTGGGGCCAGAGAGGTAGTTATCATGGTGAAAGAACTTGCCTATCATGTAGCTGTAACCATAATCTTGATTTGAATCCCAGCACTGCATAAGGAGTAGTCCCTGAGTGCAGGGCCTGGGGCCAGCCTTGACTACCAGCTCTGAGTATACTCATAAACAAAAGGGAGGTTGTTTCTTCAATTGTCCAAGCTTTGGTGAAAAGCTACAGAAGTCATGCATTAGGGATTTTGACTCAAACCCAGACCATTTTTTCCTCTTTATTTTATTCAGATGATTGATCTTCAGGAGCAGATTCTTATGCTATGAGTCTAGTTATTAAGTTCTCAAAGTATTAAAAAAATGCAAAGTACTTAAGAAAAAGTTCCTCTAAGACAACATTATCTTTTTTGTTTTGTTTTGTTTTGGACTACACCCGAGAACGTTCAGGGGTTACTCCTGGCTCTGTGCTCAAAAGTCACTCCTGGCAGGCTCGGAGAACCATATGGGATGTCAGGGACTGAACCCAGAATAGTCATGTGTAGGCAAATACCTTACCAGCTGTGCTATCATTCTGGCCCCAACATTATCTTTTATATGTCATATCTAACATTTAGATAAAGTCCAAACTAAAACGACAAGCAAAATCTTTTAAGTTTCAATTCAGGATATTATTATTTAGATTCAAAATTTTCAGGTAGTATTTTATTTTGATAAAAATAAAAATGGTTGGGGCTAGAGAGATAGCATGGAGATAAGGCATTTGCCTTTCATGCAGAAGGATGGTGGTTCGAATACCGGCATCCCATATGGTCCCCTGTGCCTGCCAAGGGTGATTTCTGAGCATAGAGCCAGGAGTAATCCCTGAGCGCTGCCAGGTGTGATCCAAAAAAAAAAAAAAAAAAAAAGAAATGGTCACATTGTAAACATGGTAACATAATTTGCATAACTAGAATCTATATAAACACAGGATCAGGGACAAAAAAAAAAAAAAACAGGTGACCCAAAACTCCAAATTTTAATAAAAATTCAACTATATGACCCAAGGCAGGCATGCTTTGAATAACTTACTATGGGATTAACAGGATGCCATCCCATTCAGTATACACCTTGTTACTCATTGGTTGGAAATATCTTTGAATGTAGCACCTTGAATTGGTGTTGAGACCACTTAATCTCCACCAAAGGCTATGGTCTAATTCTTCCCAATAAATATCCCAGGTCTCAGAAGAACACTGTCTGGCATTTCAGGACTTCCCCATAGAGCTGCCTGCTTTTTAGGAGTGAAGACTTACATGCTCCTGAACCCATTTCACCTTCTTTAGTGTGTGTGGATTTTTTTTTTTTGCATCAAATTTGCTTCCAGACCCATATCTTTCTAGTGCTTTGGTTTTGGAGCTTGAAGTCTGATTAACAATTTACATTACTATGGGGCCAGAGAGATAGCATGGAGGTAAGGCATTTGCCTTTCATGCAGAAGGACGGTGGTTCAAATCCCGGCATCCTATATGGTCCCCCGAGCCTGCCAGTGGTGATTTCTGAGCGTAGAGCCAGGAGTAACCCAGAGTGCTTCTGGGTGTGACCCAAAACCCAAAAAAACAAAAAACAAAAAAAACCACAAAAGTAATTTACATTACTTTTAACTTGATAAAATGAGAAAGCAAGTAAAAAGACAAGTAAAAATTCAAATATGTTGGATGAAGCACTCATCATTTTACAAATCCAGGAGAGATTTTGTTCAGCAATCAGTCCACCAGCATGAACTCATAATATATTTTGTTTTAAGCATAAGAATATTGAGGCTGGAGCAATAGCACAGTAGTGGGCATTTGCCTTGCATGTGGCTGACCAGTGACGGACCTGGATTCTATACCAGCATCCCATATGGTCCCTGAGCCTACCAGGATCTATTTCTGAGCACAGAGCAAAGAGTAACACCTGAGCGCCACCAGGTGTGGCCCAAAACCAAAAAAGAAAAAAAATGAGAAACTTAGACTGGAGAGATAGTACAGTGGAGAGGGCACTTGCCTAGCACAGGGCTGACTTGTGCAAATTTTATAAATTTTTTATTAAATTGCTGCGAAGTACAGAGTTTAAAAGTTGTTGAGTTTTGGTCATACAATGTTCCAACACCCACCCCTTCACCTGTGTTCATTTTCTGCCACCAAGTGGCCCTCCTGTTCCGCTAACCCCACCCCACCCCACCCCACCCCACCCCAGCTCTCTCTCTCTCTCTCTCTCTCTCTCTCTCTCTTTCTCTCTCTCCCTCTCTCTCTCCTCTCTCTCTCCTCTCTCCTCTCTCTCTCCTCTCTCCTCTCTCTCTCACCTCTCTCTCTCTCCTCTCTCCTCCCTCTCTCTCTCTCACTCTTTCTGTCTCTCTGTCTCTTTATGTAGTTTGCATAGTGGTTTGCAACACTTGCTGAAAGGGTATCAATTTCTTTTCAGTTCCTATTTTCTTTTAGTTCCCAGTTCTTGTCCAGAATGACCATTCCAACTACTACTGTCACAGTGGTTTCCCTTCCCCATCATTTCTACTACTATCTTTGGATATTATTCTCACATGATGGTTTTTTTTTTTTCCTTTTACCACAGATGAGTGCAATCATTCTATGTGTGTCTCTCTACATCTGACTCATTTCACTCAGCAGGATACTCTCCATGTTAATACATGGATAAGCAGATTTCATGACTTTATTTTTCCTGAGAGCTATATAGTATCCATGAACCACAGTTTCGTTAGCCACTCATCTGTTCTTGGGCAGGTGGGTTGTTTCCAGATCTAGTCATTATGAATAGTGTTGCAATAAACATAGGATTTCAGGTGCCTTTTCTGTACTTATTTGGGGGTTCTCTAGGGCATATTCCCAGGAGCAGTATTAAAGGGTTGAAATGGAGGTTGAGTATCATATATGATCTCCCAAACTCCATCAGGAGTCATGTCTGAGTGAAGAACAAAAAGTGAGTTCTGAACACTGACAGGTATGGCCTCAAAACAAAACAAAAATATTAACATAATAATTGGAATTACTTTGAGGAGATAATTCTTTTAAGCACTGCTCAGATGGGCCTAGGGGCTTCTAAGGGTCACTCTGTGGTGCTTAGGATCCTTCAGAGTTACACATCCAGCAGTACTCAAGGAATATGCAGTATGGGGATCACACTCAAGGCCTTCTGCATACAAGGTCAACATTCCATCTTAGCTTTCTACCAGACCAATATTTTTAAAGAGTTTTTTTTTTAAGAGAGAAAGTATTTCTAATTTAATACACATTAAATGTATCAACTTTGGGAAATTGCTAGGGTCAGTTTGAAGTTAATCCTAATTGGTAAGGTGGACTTTTGAATACTTTGTTAAGAAAACCAAGAAAGTTTTCTCACCCAGAACTCATTCATGAAAGTAATTGACACCTTGACTATGAACATACAACAGTTTTTTTAAAACCTAGAACAGCATTATACCCGTACTGAATAATTAAGAGTCATTAATAGGCATTAGTCATTAATAGTCATTGATATCCACTTCCTGGACCCCTGAAATGAATTCTACACTGACCATTCTCCATGACTGCAAGTAAAGTGAGGCCCTGAGCAAGGTTCTATCACCAACTAGTAGTAATTATCAGCACAGAGAAAACTCGTAAAGTTCTGGGATTCACATGTGGCATCATTGAATATTTCGTGAAATTTCCGAATTTTCTAAAATAGAGCTTTCCTTTGACATGCTAACATTAGATGTCTGTTCCAACAGATTTTTTTTTTCAAAAAGGATTGCTACAGTATCTGCTAGACATATAGGTAATGCCCTGAAGAAACAAATACATGGTTCATTTTAGGACACTTGATAACATATAGAACATCAGAATATGTAACAGAAGTGAATATTTTTGAAATTTTTGGCATGGCTCCTTTATAATTAAGCCCAATTATGAAGGGGGCCAATTCTGTCACCCTACTTTGAGTCTCCAGTGTCCCACAGAGATGGATAACACAATACTTTTCCATTAGGGCAGTTGTAAATATGAAAAGACATGCACGTGAAACTCTTCACAAAGAACTAATAGAGATTTACAATTTGTAGTTATCACCATAGAATGAAGTTAATAAAACGCTCAAGCTGAGTTCCTGTCAAGAGCATCACCATAGAATGAAATTAAACAATACACGGAGGGGTCACAATTATATTGCATAATGACCTTTAATTAAGTCTGCTGCCATTAACACTAAATTCAAGTACTACGATTGAATCATTTTGGGTAGTACTTAATAAACTGAATCTAATAAAATTTTTTGACCATATGAAAATATATTTGAAATACTTCCTGATTTACTTCTGTAAATAGTTGTAAATACCTGAGCTATTCCAGGACCTTTGAGTGAATATTATTGCTATCTGGTAGGATTTACCATTAAAAAAAGTCCAAACTTTTTGAAGAATATGAACTCCTTGAAGCTCCTATGAACTCCTTGAATAATAAATTTGCTACTTAGCACACTCCCTTTAACTTTCTAAATTCTTCTTTTTCGTTGTTTTTGTTTTTGGGCCACACCCGGTGACACTCAGGAATTATTCCTGGTTGTGCACTCAGAAATCGCTCCTGTCTTGGGGGATGTGGGGAATGTAGGATGTGGGATATGGGATGTGGGAGATTGAACCCAGGTCCATCCTGGGTCAGCCCACATGCAAGGTAAACACCCTACCACTGTGTTATTGTTACAGCCCCATAATCTTCTAAATTCTTGATACATACCAGTGAGTTTTGAAAAGCATCTGGGTGCCAATATATACATAAGGTTCTTTTGTAGTTTAATATGTAACCAACATTATTTCTAGGACAAAGAGAGAAGTTTCAGTTGTTCTCTTGGCATTGACAAATATGTATCTCATCAAGTTTTCGTTTCCTCCTAGTAAAAAGGAGATGAAAACAAGCCCAGACCAATGCTTAGAGGAGTTGGAGGGTTTAACTGAATTTATGGAAAATAAAAAAATTCTGCGAACTCAAAAGCAGTGTGTGAACATTTGTTGTTGGTAGCTGTGGTCTTATTCCAGGGCCTATTTAAAGTACAACATTGGGCCTTATTTTGTAACTATTCCCAAAACATTCTTCCCAAGTCAGTGTTCAAGAATTCTCTGGCACTGTGCCTGAAGTATGACAGTATTTCATACACAATGCTCATGAATTTATGTTCAATCCATTTCCATGACCACAGCCTAGCTAGGAACATGGAGAGAGAAGCCTTCTGACTCGCTAAAGAGCATAACATGGATAATGAAATGATAAGTATCTCTAGGCCAGAAATAGCCATTCACTTAAAGTAGAGAGTTCTCTTAGAAAAATTTTGATTATACTTCTAACTTAATAAATGTGAAGATAAGGGGTTTACATCCTAATATATTTACCTTCAGTAGCCTAAGATGGTAAAGGAACATACAATTTTCACCTTTGGGAAGGGAAGAATCATCTTTATACTCCAAAAGTTATTTTAGCAATAAAAGCCAAGTGGATTTTTTTTCCCTTTCACTCTGTAGAAAACACTCAACTAAATATAAATTTAAAAGCTTGTAATTTAGGCCTTTAAACTATATAAACTATCAGAGAAGATTCCTATTTGTTTTAGGCTGCTGATTAAATATTAGCTTGTAGTAAAAACTTGAAGCAGGTCCCAGAATTTCATTTCCTTTTACCTCTCAAAGTAAACTTCCTGTCTTAAAACAGGCCTAGTAGGAGGAACCAGTTACAGTCCATACTATAGCATGGGGGGAAAAATTGTTTAAAAAATATGTATGTTTCGCTGGATCCCAACTGATGATAATTCAGAGATCAAGGAATTTTCCTCACATGCTGTTGAACACAATTCAATCCATAACATAATATATATGGTTTTCTAAACCAAAGAGAAAGGAAAACGTGAGAAACTCTCAACTTGGTAGTTTATCCAACAACAAAATTTCAACAGATGTTCTACTAGAAAGTGAAATTAATCAAGTACATTGTTGATAGTCTATATTTATTTGTCAAGAAGGGAAAACAACACAGATATTAAAGGGGATCACAGAAGCTCTGTTAAAATAGAACCAATGCAATCCTAAACAGATCAACAGCCACAGAGAGAAATGAAATTATTTAGGATCTCCAAAGTAAGGATGAAGCTATGTTGCCATATTCACTGTACTTTCATCGCTGAAGTTTACAAAACATTTGAAAATGGTACAAATAATGCTGGTATCCAAATTACTGAGCCAAGAATGCTGAAGGACCAAAGGGTTACAGTAAGTATAACTCTGAAAGGTAAATTCTATGTACTTGTCAAATTGAGGAACCAGCAACAAATCTAAAACCACTGCACCCTCCATGAGCTCTCTCCAGGGCAATGGTTCCACGGAATTGTTATATAAATCAGTGATGTAAAGGCATTCGTGATGCTCCAATCAGACATTTCTCCAATGTTAGTACAATCCTTCTAGCTTTCTATCACTGTGCATATTTCCAGAGAGAGAAACCACTGAGTACAATCTTAAAGGGTAGAGGCCTAGTGGCTCTACCAGCACAGAAAGTATCTTTCCAACTCTCGTCATGTTAAAAGAACCTGTCTAGGGACAGAAGAGGAAGAAAGGAGTCACGGGGAGGCCTAAACACTGAGCACAGGTCTGAAAGGACTGCAGGCCTCATAAACATCATTCTGAAACTGTCCTCTTCTCAAGCAGTGTATACTGTTGAAGACTAGAAATGTGTTTCTAGAAAGCTCATGTGGAAAGTCTTAGATTTTCAAAGCATAAAATGAGGTACTTGTTAAAGGATTTCGCAAGCAGGTAGTGATAAAATTTTACTGTAAATGTTTTCCTCAGCAAATGATCACTTTGCTTACTCTAGAAACATTTATACAGAATGCACATGAGGGGAAAAAATGAAGAGATGCTTCAATTCTATGAAGCATGTTTTGTTTAATTCTGAAAACTTTTGATATAAATTCCTGTTTTACATATAAAGTCACACATGCCTGCACACAGTATATTTCTAAGAAACATTTTCAGAAAAGAACGGACTACAATTAGCATCTACACTGTGGACTCAAAGCTTTAAAAAACTAACATCACCAGAAAAGACCAGTGAGTGGGAAAATATTGATTCTAATAAGAAGGAAAAAAATTTTCAACTCCAAGTCATGGTCAAATAACATTAGGTTATGATGGTAGCACACAAATGATCTGTGTAACACATGTGACACTATCTGACACTGAGGAAGTTAAATAAAGCATAGTCCATAAGACAAAATATTTTATATAGAAATATATAGGAGCTTTATCCTTTGGTTTTTAAGTGCACAACTTACTTCAAGATTTAAAATACACTTTCTGTAGCCAGAGAGATGGGGATAATGCATGTAGCCAACCCCAGTTTAATCCACCATACCAGAAATGGGTTCCTGAGTACAGCCAGGAGTGACCGTGAGTTTGGTGTTGCCCGCAAACAAAAATATTTAAAATATATTTTCTATAGGGACTGGAGAGATAGAACATCATAGGCATTTGCCTTGCACATGGCCGCCCAAGACCAAGGTTTGATTTCAGGCATCACATATGGTCCTCTGAGTCTGCCAGAGGCAATTTCTGAGCACAGAGCCAGGAGTAACCCCTGAGCATCACGGGTGTGAGAAAAAAAAAGTTTCTATAAAAGCATAGCTACAATACATTGTTTTAACTTATATTTCCTAAATATATACATATATATCATTTACCTCATGAGCATATTCTAGTAAATGAATTCTAAAACTGCTTCTTCTGTTAATACTGATTCTTCCATAATACTTTGGTAAACTGAATTACTATGTGTCATTTAGTTCTTTCAGAAAAGAATTATTTAGCCCATAAAAGAATAAAGACACTTCACTATATACTGTATCAATATCTTTGAAAATGAAAATATTCAATGCAGGTAAGGATAAACAATGACAGATCCTTTCATGGAGAGAAAAAGCAGACACTTTTGAGGGAACAAATATTGATATGTGGAGGGTGTTTATTTTGTAGTCTTTATAACAATCAAAACAGATAAAAGTCAGGGAATTTGAAATTAGGGTATGAATACAATATGATGACTTGGCAATAGAGAAAACAGAAATTTACAATTACAGGGCAGAAAATAGATCTTAAATATGAATGGGAAAATGTGTGTAACCTCTGCATCATGTTAAAGTAGAGAGGCAAAAGGCAAAAATCTAAGTATAGTAAGTTTTATTTGTAAATGTAAAACTTCACATGAAATACATTTTAGAAAAAGCCTTGAAAATAATAGCAGTTTCCCAAAGGTTATCTCTGAGTAGTAAAGTGAAAGTCAATGGTTTCTTATATTTCTCTGGATTTCCCTCTCTGAGTACCACTTTTAAGAGGCTGGAGCAATAACACAGTGGGTAGGGCATTTGCCTTGCACGTGGTCGTGGTTGACCCAGGTTTGATCCCCAGCATCCATATGGTCCCTGAGCCAGCCAGGAGTGATTTTTGAACTAAGAGCCAAGAGTAACGAGGGCTTCTGGGTGTGGCCCCAAACAAAACAAAAATGTGTCATCTAAATATATTTGCACAGCAATCAAGATTCTGGGGTTGAAGTCTGTTTATCCCTGGGCTCACTTTTGAAAACTGCAAGGAGCCCAGGGGCTTTGGACACTGTTAAAAGACACCACCACACTTTCCAAGTATTCTTTGGGCCTGCTGGAAAGGATGACTCGGGAGTCTTTTTATCATATTCTCTCACCAAAGTGAATTCTGGGACTCATCTGTGTGAAACATAATTCTACCAGGATTATTTGAAGCAGACTTAAGAATGCACCCCAGAATGACTACAGAAGTCTGATGGTGCTGCATCAGATCAGCATATTTCTTCAAAATTCAGATTGCTGGGCCAGAGCAATAACATAGCAGGGAGGGTGTCTGCCTCGCACATGGTCAACTTGAGTTCGATACATGGCATCCCATATGGTCCCCCAAGCACCACAAGGAATGACTCCTGAGCATAGAGGCAAATGTAACCCTGAGCACTGCTGGGTATTGCCTAAAAAACCCCAAATAATAAAAAAAAAATTTTAAAAAAACCTCACAGATTGCAGATGGGCCCCACTTCTGATGCTGAGTGAAAAGGCCTTGGTTCTGTTAAGAGCAGTTGGCAAGTCTGTTTTACCTGAACCTTACTTAACCTTATTCCTGCCAGGAACAGAGAATTTAGAAAAAGGGTCCTCCCCACCCTGCCCCATGGCTCATTGAAATCCTCTCTTAAACTTTTCATTTCTGTTTTTTAGGGAGCTTTGGGCACTGCTAGCCTGTCTTTGTGCAACAGCAAAGTTGGCACTGAAGGGCCCAGGTGGAAACTCATGGAGACTTACACAGAGCCAACTACCTACCTAGGCTCCTGACTCACTTTCCCTTGGCACAATAAACCCACAAATCAGGCCTGTTGAGACAACTCCAATTCCTCTTTCTAGTTCTCCTTTTATTCTCCACAAAGCCACACCAGAGCCCCCTCCGGCCACTGCTGACTCATATCTCCCAGTCTCTGGCTCTTCTCATCCCATGTGATTTCAGATTAAACTGTTTCTTGGAGTCACTCAAAAAGGTAGACCTCCCTGTTTTACACATCAGAACTTTCCCTAAATTTCTCTCCTTTTCACAAACATCCTCCAGGACAAATATCAAAAGAAGAGTCTCAGTTCTCTTTTAGAATATCCTCTTCACACTCTGGAACGTGGGTTTTCCACAAGCTTCCATTCCCATTCCTCTTTGTACCAATCTTTCCCATTTCAAAACTGCCACTGGTCCATTAGGTTACTGGTAGTCCAGAGTTCTCCTTTACAAAGCCAAACTTTAACATTTCTTTGACAGCCCACATGCTCAGGTCTCAGCCATAATTCACATTGTACTGTCAAGGCACAGGAGGGACTTGTATTAGCAACAGGCAATGCAAAGAGCTAGAGCAGACACACAATAATATATAAATAATGCTATTTAAATAAGCTCAAGGTTTAGGCGTTTCACTTCTGGGAGGTGGGGAGTGGTGGTGTTATTTTGACTTTTTGTTTTGGAGCCTGCCCCCAGTGAAATACTGTCTTAGCAAATAATTCTGATTATTTCCCAACACTGGCTGGCCAAACAACTGAATTTAGCTTCGTGGTTTATAACCTTTTTTACGCCTCCAAACTAGCAACAGTTTGCACACCAGCTGATGAAACCACTGATTTAGACAGTGTAATTTTGCATAAGAGTAAAATCAAATCCTGGGTGGGAGAGAGAGTACAGTGGGGAAGGTTTGCATCCAGTTGATTTGGGTTCCATCTCAGAACCCCTAATCGCCAGGTGTGGCCCCCCAAAAAACAATAAAAAATACTGTAAATAAAAATATTTTAAGTATGGAGAACCAAAAACTACAAACCTATAGAAGCTACAAAATAAATGTTATTCAGATACAATAGAGCCAGGTGAGAATAATGTTATTTTGGAATGGAAAATAACTAATTAGGCTCCTGCTGATGCTTCTCCAAGCACCAGTGAAGACAGAAAAATGGCCCGTGGATGGTGGGTAACTAGACATGGAGAAATGATAAACACAAAGAGAATGTTCTCGATAGAGATATGTCAGTGTTTTCTTTGCTACACACAAAGTTAGTAGCAGATGTGTATGCTAAGCACTTTTCCTAAGAATCCAGAAGATTATCATTGGGAAATGTCATATTAGTTTTGTAGTAAGAAAAAAAGTTTTACGAGTAGTGACTTTCTTACAAGGACAGGATTCTCCCATTGATTCTGGGTTTAAAGAAAACTATTAAAAACCAGAACTTCCTTAGTCACAGAACTGAGATTCCCTTCAACCCAAAAATAGAATTAGAATAGTGTTTGATAAGTGGTCTCAGGAGCACTGAATGAAAATAAAAAATGGTCAGACCTAAATCCCCCAGCTACAGTCAATGACAGTAGAATCAAGAGACCCAAACTATAGCAAGCTATATATAAAAGGGACCTGTTACACTAGCAGTCCAGGGGGCTAAGGGTGGAGGTATGGGATACATGCTGGGAACTATAGTGGAGATAGGTCAAGACTGGTGATGGGAACAGTTCTAATTCACTGTCACTATGTACCTGAAATACAACTGTGAAAGACTTGTAATTCACATTGATTTCGATTTAAATAAATAAATAAATAAATAAATTCAGTGTTATTGCTAATTGCATTTACACAAATATTAAACTTGAGTGATGACAAAAAAAGTGTTTGATAACAACAAAATTATTGAATTATATATTCTAAAAAATAATTCCACAATAATTCTTTGCTCAGAATTACCTATCACATTTCATCATCAACTAAGTAAGATTATACAGATATAATTTTATGATTCTGAATAGCATGAACATACCTGCCTGGATCTCTAAGTCCGAGCAGGGAAATGTATTGATTTTTAAGGATTCTAAGTTGTTAACATTACATAACAACAAGCAGAACTGTGGGACTGTATTTAATAAATACACATACTAGACTAACCTGATAACTCGTTGCTCCTGAAATTATGTTGCTAAAAATAATTCTCTCCAGTCATCCAGAACGCCATCGTTTTATGAAATGATACAGCAGGTAAATTTTATGCTTCCACCTTCTATGAAAGAGCAGTGGTAGACTAGATGAAACCTACCAGCAAGACCGGAAGGAAACTCATGTTATCCTTAGTCCAGCACAGGAATTGAGGTGAATGTTAAAGCATTCACCCCTCAGGGATGTTAAGGAACTTACTGCAAGTAAAGTCAGGCAAGGTAAAAACTAGTCATCTAAGAAAAACTCTTCACTCTGCTCTCATAACCTGCAACTCCCCTTTGATGTCCTATGACATCCTCTTTGATGTCCTATGTCCTGTTTCACTTCCTTAACATTTTCGGGTTTAGGTACATGGGTTTTTTAACTTTATGTGAATTTTAAAGCAATTAATCGATGCTACATTTTGCCTACCTTCTTTTTAGTTAACTAAATCAGGTTTATTCCAACATGGAGGGGAAAGAGTTTTTGGGTCTTTCTGAAAGACTTCCTCCCCCTCCCCCCCAAAAAACTTTAGAAGATAAAAAGTCAAAGCACTCTCCTTTATTCACTTCCTTTTGTAGAAAGCCAATGGTCACTGTTTGTGGACACAGGTAACTGGATACTTGCACAAATATATGCCTCTAAGTATCTTTTACTTATCTTTTATTTGCTTCCTAATATATCTTGATATTTTTCCCAAGAAAACATACCAGGGGAGCGTTTATCACATTTCCCTTTAATGAGAAGGCTACATCAAGATTTACTGAATATCAAAAAAAGGAAACTAATCTGCCAGCCTAATACTGAACATGTTGGTTATATTCACTTTTGTACTTGCCTTCAGCCTAAAAATGATCCGCACAAATAAGCAAATACATATGCGTAATACTGATACTTTATAGATACAGAGATTCACCTAGATAAATGTTAACATATAATGTAGGAGGAAGATAATTAACTTTCATAGGCTAAGAAGCAAAGAAAGACACCTGTTGGGTGGTGAGGTTTCATGGGTTCTGAGCAAGGAGAGACAATTTGTAGTAATCTGGCTGGGAGTCTGGGGCTACTTCTTACTGTCTATGTGGTCTGTGTAAGTTCCTTATCCTTCTGTGCTTCCTCTTCATCATCTACAGAATGGGGCAAAGCTATCTAACAAAGATTTAGAAATCGAGTGCTTCAGATAGTGTTCTGAATTTAGCGAGGGCTCCAAAGGGGCCTTCTTACTGAGAATAATCTGGATTCTAGAAGCATGAATGGCACTTGGTAATCCAATTCCTTGTGCCACCAAATGCCTGCACTCTTTGCTGCTTTGTTTCTCTTGGTGTTTTCATTCGCCTTCACATTCTCTTATTTGCCTTATTTGTAGATAAACAACGTGCCTTAGAAATGAATTATTACAGAGTCCAAAAGCTTTAATGCCTGGTGTTAATAGGATCTCCTCTTTCTCCTCCTCCTCCTCTTTTTCCTCCTCCTCCTCTTCCTCCTCCTCTCTCAGTGTAGGGCACTGACTCCTTAGCAATGTCCCAGCCTTCTCATAAGCAGCTCTAAATCTGACTGACAACTTGTGGTCAACACAGGTCATCTGACTTGCCCACCCAACAACAGAAAATACCCCTCTTGTCTGCTAATGACTAGCAACCCCTAAGTGTCACAAGACAAAAAAAAGAGGACTCGACAAAGCCATTAGTAATCCATCCATACCAGGATCACTAGGACTAGGCTGCCAGGAACTAGGACTTGAGAGAAATGGGTGTCTACCAAATAAACCTCCCTGTTCACCCCACTGCTGACCAAAGGTCTGTCCACCCACTCTGTCTACTCTTCCCTATGCAGAAAATCCTACCCTAGAAAGATAACCATGGAGAATTTTCGCCACCACCTCTTCGAACAAGTGAGGTGCCAAAAGACTATACTGCCCGCCCAAGGATATGCAAAAATGCAAGACACCCGCCGGGATTTGAACCCCAAGTCTTTTCTAAGGTTCTCTCCTGGGATGGTTGAGCAAAGGCCCCCCCTGTGGATGGTGTTTATCAAATAACAGTGTAAAGGGTTCCTGGCGAAGGAGATGCAAATGCTCCCAGCACTGACCTTTTAGGGCAGCAAAAAATGCACGGTGCGTTCACAAGGGGAAGAAGGGGCAGAGGAGTCGGGGTTGCCTCTGGAATTCTCCACATCCTACTCAAACGAAGCCCGGGCTGCCTAGGGCACAAATAAAGCAGCCAGAAGGGCAAGAAGCCCCTTGGCGCTCCATAACAGGGATGCGTTTAGGCCAGGCTGGGGCTAAAAGCGCCCAGCGGCCAGCAGGAGGAAAGAGGGGGTGGAGTGGGGGTGCATTTTTCTCGGTTTGTTTTTCCTATTTCTGCACCTGCAATCTCTCCTTTTTTTTTTTTTTTTGCCACCGGGGTGCCCGCGGGTCCCCGTTCCTCTCCTTCCAGAGCTGCGTTTGTGGGGGGGGGGGAGTAGGGGTGCGATGTGGGGTGGGGTGCGGGCGGAGGCCCCCAGTTTCGGGGCCGGCCTCCCCGCGGGCGCAAACCGGGCTGGGCTGGGCTGAGCTCCCCTTGGGCAGCGCCTTTGTTTTCCCGGCTCAATTACGTTTGCGGAAGTGCTACCCGCGGCGGCAGGGGCCCCCCTGCACCCCAGAAAGATGACAGCCACCGCCGGGGAGGCCGAGGGCCGGGAGCGCCCAGACCTTGCACGGCTGGGCCCCCCCCGATCCCGCTTCTGCAGCCCCTTCCCCGACGACAGGTGGACGCGGCCAGGGCGGGGCGCCCCACCGGGAGGCCCAGTGGCTGCAGAGGGGCGCTCGAGGTGCCCTAGGAGGGTCCCCCTGGCCACGCGCCCCTCCAGACTCACCTGCTGCGGCGGGAGGCTGCGCTCAGGGGCGCGCGGAGCCGGACGCGGGGTTCCCGCGGGGGCGCTGCACGGCGGCGCGCCCCATGTCGGACTTGGGGGGTTCGGGGCCGGGATCGGGGCGTCGTGCAGCCGCCTCCTCCTCGTCCTCCTCTGCCGGGCCGGCCTCCAGCGCTCGCGGCCGCTGTCCCGGCTCCGCGCCGCCGCCCCGCCGCCAGGTGCCGCCGCGCTCCGCCTCCTGCGGCGGCTGCGTCGGCGCCGCCCGCCCGCCCGCCCGCGCCTCGGGGGCCCCCGGGGACCCCCCAAACCGGCCCTGCAGAGGGCGCGCGCTGGGAGCGCTCAGCTAAGCGGCTGCGGGGCTCTCTCCCTTCCCCGGGGGACCCCCGCCGCCCGGGCGGAGGATGCGGGGCTGGAGAGCCCGAGTCTCCCCTGCGGGAGCACTGACAGCTCCGGACGGGCGGGGAGCGCTGGGGTCGTGGCCCCCCGGAGACTGAGTGTCCTTTGCGGGGCCCGGCCGAGGGGGACCCGGGAACCGACCGAAAAGGGACACTAGAGGCTGCGCTGGGAACTCGCGGGGCCCCGTGAGAATCTCAAGTTGTCTTTCGGGTTCGGCTCCCCGTCCGGGCGTGGGGACCGGAGTGGCCGCGAAGGTGTCACACCTCTTCCCGCCTGTGTCGGGCTGCGCGGCTTCGTGCGGGGCGACGCGATGCCAGCGCAGGGTCTAGGATAAGGACAACTGCTGCAGCAGGCCTTGGCGTGGCGTGGCCCTGCCAAGAATCCTAGCAAGCCCGCATTTATTATAGATGAAGCGGGGCTGAAGTGCTCTCTGCAAGTTTTACTGGAATCCTACAGGCATCGAAAATAAATATTCTCATCTTGCAAGTGAAATGTTTTGCAAATATTCCCATTTTACGTTTCACTGAGGTTGGGCAAATATGACCTATTCAAGAAGAGAGACATAGAGAAAGAGAGACAGAAGAAAGGAGAGACAGAGAGAGACAGACAGACAGAAGAAAGAAGAGAGAGAGAGAGAAGAAAGGAGAGAGAGGAGAGAGACGTGGAGAGGGGGAGAGGGAGAGAGAGAGAAGAAAGGAGAGAGAGGAGAGAGACGGGGAGAGGGGGAGAGGGGGAGAGGGAGGGAGAGAGAGAGAAAAAGAGAGAGAGAGAGAGAGAGAGAGAGAGAGAGAGAGAGAGAGAGAGAGAGAGAGAGAGAGAGAGAGAGAGAGAGAGAGAGAGAGAGAGAGAGAGAGAGAGAGAGAGAGAGAGAGAGAGAGAGAGAGAGAGAGAGAGAGAGAGAGAGAGAGAGAGAGAGAGAGAGAACTGGTGGTTTGATGCAGTGCAGGGGTTTGGAATCAGGACATAAGTCAGGCAAGTGCTTTACCTCTGGACCGCATTCCTGACACCAGAGTTTAACCTCCCGACCATGGAATCATACTGATGAGATTGTATTAGCCAGTGGTATGAGTGGCGTGGGGTTTCGCTTTGAGGAAGATTAAAAGTGAGAAATTTGAAGTCGCCTGTGCCCCCAAGAGATTCCTGAAACATAAGCTCCTGGTAAACGTGCTTGCCAGGTAGTTGAAAACAAAAACAGGTAAAGGTGCTGATGATACAAACAAAAACAAAGTGCTGAAGGCTAGCGGTTCACAGGAGAGACACTGAGGTGGTTGCTGTCACATCATGTCATGACAGATTTGGGTCTGAAGTGACTTCCAGACAGTTCCCCTCCATATTACTTGGAACTGAACTGCTCTGTTGACCACTGGCATAATCTTTTTTCAGTCTAATCATCTGTCCTTTTTAGATTATTATTATTTTGGGCCATACCTAGTGCTCAGGAATTACTCCTGACCTTACACTCAGGAATCACTCCTGGTTGGCTCAGAACCACATAGGATGCCGGGGACCAAACCCGTGTCGGCCACATGCAAGGCAAGTGCCCTACCCGCTGTGCTATTGTTCCAGCCCCTCATCTATCCAGCTATTAAAGAAGCAGCTTTAAAAAAAAAAAATGAAAGAACAGGGAAAGGAAGAAAATCAACACCTACAAGTCTCCTTTATTTCAGGCCCTTTCCTGTATTTGGAAGAAGGAAGAAACAGAAAGAACTGGGCTTGAGGCTCAAAGAGGGTAATTTTTTTTAGCCATAACTGCTCAAAGACATCATTGGAAAAGCCAGGACAGAACATCTTAAAGATGAAGGTATTGCCTCTTATTGGGAGAGGGGGCACAGCCAACTGCTAAGAGTTTACTCTTGGTGGGAAATTATATATAGTGCCAGGGATCAAGCCTGGATTGGTCCCTTGCTAGCAAGCACTTTATCCTGGACTTCATCTCTTGCCCTGGTGTTCCTGTTTCAAATTGTGCAGGATAACCTCTAGGATGAGCACAGCAGAACATTCTGTTTTTATTCTCCTCACTAGGGCAGGAGTTTATCCTGGCAGCCCCTTAAACTTTTTATATCCTCAGGGATTTTGGCCATGCTTAGTATGCCATTGTTCCAACTCATAAACATACTAAATATGGTCTTGTTCAAGTTTTTATTTATTTTAAAAATAGAAAAGAAATTATAGGATTGAGGGAAAGATGCAAATATGTAAAGAAAACGTGATTTTACACTCTTCTATTTTGCATCTCCCTACCACCCACTTTTAGAAAATTGGGTGTGTGGTGTGAGAAATTACCTTCAGATGGCTCTGCCAGGCAGATATCCCAAAAATAATTGCACAGAAAGGCTGAAAAACAAAACCAAGATGTTGAAATCCCATGGTTTAGTTAATAAAATTAAAACCCAGAGTCAGAAATCAAGGAAAAGAGATTAAGCACTAACATAGGAAACAAGCAGGTGGTATATTTTATAAACTATACCTAGTATCTCTCTCTCTCTCTCTCTCTCTCTCTCTCTCTCTCTCTCTCTTTCATTTCAACATTTGCTATTAGCTGAAGCTGAATGAGGGGCCTCAAAGGAGAGAAGGTTCTTAGGACCAGAGCCAACACGTGTTTGCTTGCTCAGGAGACTAAGTATGCCTGGCCACAGTTCTCCATCACCCATTAGACTGATGAGTAGCAATATATTTTTTATCCAATAGATTTTTATCCACTTCGTTTTTTTCAGACAGAGAACAATGAGTGCTTCCTAGTCATTTGCTGGTGGGTGGTCATTTTTAACCTTTGCATATTGAACGTCTCATGTCCTTATGAATTTACTATATCAAGAATATTTAGGGAACTGATGAAATAGTACAGCAGTTTGAACTTTTGCCTTCCATATGACTGATTCAGACCAATATGGTCCCTCCAAGCCCTGCCAGGGATGATCCCTGAATGTAAAACCAGGAGTAAACCCTGAGCACTGCTGGGTGTAGCCTGTAAACAAATGGAAGGAAGGCAGGAAGGAAGGAAGGAAAGGAAAGGAAAGGAAGGAAGGAAGGAAGGAAGGAAGGAAGGAAGGAAGGAAGGAAGGAAGGAAGGAAGGAAGGAAGGAAGGAAGGAAGGAAGGAAGGAAGGGGAGGGAAGGAGGGAGAGGGAGTGAAGGAGGAAAGGAAGAAGGGAGGGAGGGAGGAAAAGAAAGTAATTAAAGCTATTTTACTCAGGTACTATAATTCATTTATCCTTGTGATGTTTGTTTCTTTCATTTCCTTTGGTCAGATTGATTAAATTCTTTTGGCAGAATGGGGCATGGTAAGTGGTGCTCATATTTTATTCCTGACTCTGAGTGCAAGGATTACTCCTGTGGTGCTTGGGGGACCATATGTGATGCCAGGGATCCAAACTGGATGGCTGCATGAGAGGTAAGCACTTGACCCACTATATTATCCCTCAGGCCCTGATTAAATTCTTTAATAGCAAATCAACTATATATACTAGATGAAAATCATAATAATTTTAGTAATTACCACCTAAAAGTCTCACTCTGCCATGTACTGTTCAAAGCACTGTTTTGTATTTATTTAATCCTCACGAAAAAATTTTCAGACGAGTAGATATTATTATTTATTTACAGGAGAAAACCCTAATGCACATGAAAGTGAAATAACTTCACTAAGAAAACGACCAGAAGTGATAGAATCCATGTTTATACAATCTGAATTCCAAGCTCTGTGAATTCATCCGCATGGAATATACATGTTTGTACATATATCTCATGGGCTGAAACAGTCATGCGTCAACCTTTGAATAGAAAGGGGGAAATAAAGTCTCTTAACTGATCTACTATGGGCCCTGCTAAGTTCCACAACTAGAAAAGTGAGAGATTGGACTTGGGGAGTCCACAAGTATTTTTCAACAGAGAAGAAAACAAAGTGAGGAGGAGGAGGAGGAAGAAGAGGAGGAAGAAGAAGAGGGGGATGGGGAGGATGAGGAGGAAGAGGAAATTATATCAGAGAATAGAGAAATTCTCATTAGGAAGTAATAATGGATATCTGAATATTAAGGAGGAAATGGTCAAAGAAAAGCGTTCTGGAAAGATATACCCCAGCAGGAGCACATTTGAAGAAGCAACGGTGTAGGACAGTGACTGGAAAAGAATGTGTGGGAACTAAGAGGGAAAATGCCCAGAGATAAGATTGCCGAAGTAGACAGGATTCAGGCCAGTCAGGCGGAGCCATTTATGTAATGTTGTGTTTTTGTTTGGTTTGGTTTGTATTTTGGGGGGTTATTTTTTGTAGGTTTTGTTTGTTTTTATTTTGGGGCCACACTTGGTGCTGCTCAATGCTCTCTAGCTCTTCACTCAGAGACAGCTTCTGGCAGTGTTCAGGGAATCATATAGGGTTCCAGATTTGAACCTGAAGACAGCAATATGCAAGGTAAATGTCCTTCCCACTACATTATTACTGCTCAGGCCCCACATTCTGCATTTTAAACTTATATCCAATACGACTTACTAAATGATGTTTAGGGGGTGTGATTTGTGCTTTTCAAATATTATTTGGGGTCCAGGAAGATTGATCACAGAGCCAGAGCCTAAGTTTTGCATGCATACAGGAACCCCTAATTTGACCCCAGAACCCCCCTGGTGCTCTAAACAGCATGGAAGTTACTACCACCTGCAGCAGTACAAGTAGATCCCCCAAACATTAAAAAAAGGAAATTAGGGGCCGGGCAGTGGCGCAAGAGGTAAGGTGCCTGCCTTGCCTGCACTAGCCTTGGACGGACTGAGGTTCGATCCCCCGGCGTCCCATATGGTCCCCCAAGCCAGGAGCGACTTCTGAGCGCATAGCCAGGAGTAACCCCTGAGCGTTACCGGGTGTGGCCAAAAACCAAAAAAAAAAAAAAAGGAAATTAAAGTATTGTCATGGATACTAAGTGGAGAATGGCATAGGGGAGGCAAAAACAGGATTGGGTCTTAGAAAGTAAACAACCATGAGAAGAGAGAACAGTGGCTTGGATTAGAACAGCAGCAGTGGAGTTGGAGAGAAGTGGATGGATCTGAGACAGTTTTTGAAAATGCATCAGCACATTTGGTGAATATTGAGTGTGGGATGCAATAAAAGGAGGTGTTAAGAATGACTCATAAGCCTCTGGCTTGAGCAAATGGGTGGGTTGTGATAACCTTTACTTCGAGGGCAGAGAGACTGTGGGAAGAACTAGTGGGAGGGAAGAAAGAATTTCATGTTATGGCATAGTGAGTTTGAGATGCCTATATGATTTGCAGGTGGAACCAGAAAATAGCACTAATATGAGCCTGATATACAGAAGAAAGGATGAACATGGCAGCCCTTAACATGGAGGCATTTGCATGCATGGGATCCTTCGAGCTGGATGAAGATCCCTGAGGAAGAAGAAGGCTGACAAAAATCTTCTAATATCTTTTTTTTTTTTTTGTATTATCCTCTGGAATTTTCCAGGTGAATGTTTCTACCAGTTTATAAAGTGATATTGTGTTCTTATTTCTAATATGTATATATATTTTAATAATGATGTATTGGAGCTGGGAGGAAGGATCAGGATATGACCCCCAGCACTGCAAGGTGTGATTTTGATGCTCTCCAGTACTGTGAGTCTGAACAGAACTGCAGTGTCCAGCCACAGTATGGGACCATCTGGCCTGGTGGCATTGTATAGCTTTGAGTGGCCACCAGTCTGTTCCTGAACTGGTTGGGAAGATCTAAAAACTTAAAATAAAAACAAATATTATGTTGACAAAATAATTCAAATTATTTGTGATGATCAGTAAACATCCAATATTTTTGATAATTATGTAAATTTCTTGAGACAAGTTATTGCTTAGAGAGAGGTAGTTCTTCTTAGATTACTAAAGTATCATATATATGATTTTTTGTTATTTTTTATTCTTTTTTTTGTTATTTTTTATTCTTATTGATTTATTTATCTATTGTTTTTTGGGTCACACCCAGCAGAACTCAGGAGTCACTCCTGGATCCACGCTCAGTAATAGCTCCTGGCAGGCATGGGGACCATATGAGACGCCAGGATTCGAACTATCATCCTTCTGCATGAAAGGCAAATGCCTTACCTCCATGCTTTCTCTCTGGTCCCTTATTTATTTTATTTTATTTTATTTTTCATATATATATATATATATATATATATATTTTTTTTTTTTTTGGGCCACACCCGGCCATGCTCAGGGGTTACTTGGCTGTTTGCTCAGAAATAGCTCCTGGCAGGCACGGGGGACCATATGGGACACTGGGATTTGAACCAACCACCTTAGGTCCTGGATCGGCTGCTTGCAAGGCAAACACCGCTGTGCTATATCTCCGGGCCCATATTTTTTATATATGATTTTTAAATGGGCCACACCCAGTGGCTCTCAGGGGTTACTCCTGGGTTCTGCTCTCAGAAATTGCTTCTGGCTTGGGGGACCATATGGGATGCCAGGGATTGAACCCAGGTCCATCCTGGGTCAGCTGCGTGCAAAGCAAATGCCCTATCACTGTGCTACCACTCACATATCTTCTTTTTATTTAATATATTTATTTAAACATCTTAATTACAAATATAATTGTGATTAGGTTTCAGTCATGTAAAGAACACCTCCCCTTCACCAGTGCAACATTCCCACCACCAATGTCCCAAATCCCCCTCCATCCCACTCACCCCCACCTGTACTCCAGACAGGCTTTCCAGTTCCCTCATTTATTCACATGGTTATGGTAGTTCTCAGTGTAGTTATTTCTATAACTTCACTCACCACTCTTTGTGGTGAGCTTTTTGAAGTGAGCTGGAAGTTCCAGCCCTCCTCTCATTGTCTCTGAGGATTGTTGCAAAAGTGAGTGTTATTTTTTTTAAAACCCACAGATGAGTGAGACTATTCTGCATCTCTCTCTCTCCCTCTGACTTATTTCACTCAGCATGATAGATTCCATGTACATTCATGTATAGAAAATTTCATGACTTCATCTTTCCTGACGGCTGCATAATATTCCGTTGTGTATATGTACCACAGTTTCTTTAGCCATTCATCTGTTGAAGGGCATCTTGGTTGTTTTTAGAGTCTGGCTATTGTGAATAGTGCTGCAATAAATATAGGTGTGAGGAAGGGATTTTTGTATTGTATTCTTGTGTTCCTAGGGTATATCCCTAGGAGTGGAATAGCTGGGTCTAATGGAAGCTCAATTTCCAATTTTTGGAGGAATCTCCATATCGCTTTCCATAGAGGTTGGACTATACGGCATTTCCACCAGCAGTGGATAAGAGTTCCTTTCTCTCCACATCTCCGCCAGCACTGATTGTTCTCATTCTTTGTGATGTGTGCCAATATCTGTGGTGTGAGATGGTATCTCATCATTGTTTTGATTTGCATCTCATCTCCCTGATGATTAGTGATGAGGAGCATTTTTCATGTGCCTTTTGGCCATTTGTATTTCTTTTTTATCAAAGTGTCCGTTCATTAGATGTTTTGCAAGTGGCTAACCAGTTCTGCCAGCACCTCTTCAACAAATGGTGCTGGCAGAACTGGTTAGCCACTTGCAAAAAAGCGAACATAGACCCCCAGTTAACATCATGTACGAAGGTAAAATCCAAATGGATTAAAGACCTTGATATCAGACCTGATACCATAGGTATATAGAACAACACGTAGGTAAAACACTCCATGACATTGAGACTAAAGGCAACTTTAGGGAGGAAACTGCACTTTCCAAACAAGTGGAAGCAGAGATAAACAGATGGGAATACATTAAGCTGAGAGAATACAAGAGCCACCCACCATGTGGGAGAAATTGTTCACCCAATACCCATCAGATAAGGGGCTAATATCCAAAATATACAGGGCACTGACAGACTTTACAAAAAAAAACAACAAAACATCTAATCCCTCACATATCTTCTAAGATGTTTTCTTGGTCCATACCAATCCAGATTATACCCTAATGTCATTTATTGGTTTTCAGTTAATAATTATGTTAAGTGACAATATATCTATAGGAGTAGAATAGACACTTTATCCTTGGAGATTTAAAGAAGCCTGAAATTATGTCCCTTTCATCAAGAGAGGTGCGATTCACTAGTAGAGATATGACTAAATAGATCAATTATAATTAAAGGTAGAATATTCTATGAGTGGCACAGTGATAAATTTCAAAAATATCCCTTTCATATTCCTTCCTTCATATGAAAAACTCATTAGATTCTAACAGCCTGATACATAAAATTCCAAATCTTCAAGCCTCCACTTACTTAAATTTGTTGATTTCATCTCAATGTTTCACTATTATCTCTTTGTGCATGTTCCTACACATAGTAATCTAAGGTCCTAGTGGTAGAGTCTCTATAATGATTTTTCTTGTTTTCTTCTTGCACACCAATGCAGTTACAATTCAAAGAACTTTAAATGTGCCTTGGAGTCTGGGAGAAAGTACAAAGGGCTAAAGTGAGTATCTTGCATATGCAAGGTCCTGAGTTGGATCCCTACACCCCACTCCTGCTGCACCCACTGTTGTCTCCAACACTAGAGCCCCCTGTTAGTGTTGTCCTGCAAAGGACAAGATCATTGCAAGGGGCCCCAAGCACAGCTGGGAAGGAGACCCAAAATTTTTATTTTAAGAACATTGTAGAACCAGAGAGACAGTATAGAAGGTAAAGTGCTTGCCTTGTACTTGGCCCACCCTCATTTGATCACCAGCAATTAGATATGGTCTTCTAAGCACTGAAAAGAGTGATTCCACAAACAGTCATACAATCTGAATGTTTCTGGGTGTGACCCAAAGACCAATAAACAAAAACTCCAATATTTGTTATAATTCAATATACATAGAGGAAAGTAAAGAAGTCATTAAAGGAAACTTTATGAGCTATAATAAGCAAGAATAAAATGCTAGGGGCTGGAGAGATAGTACATTTTCAGGGCACTTGCCTGGTATGAGGTAACTTAAGTTGAATGTATAGCACCACATGGTCCCCAAGCACCGCTAGGAATGATCCCTAAGTGCAGAGCCACTGGGTATAGCCCCAAAACAAAACCAATAAAGTTAAAATTTGAATAATATCCACTACCACAAATAACAATAAATTGAATATTGCTAGAATCCTAAAATATTCCTGTGACCCTTCCAATTTACTTTTCCTTCCTTATCCCCCAAAATAACTATCATTCTGACTTCTAGTCCGACAAATTAGTTTTGTCTGGTTGTGAACTCTATATAAAACAGAATCAAACAATTAAAAATCATATATTTTATTTCTTTATTTTGAAATATCATTGATATACCAGTTTATATTTCATTAACATACAAAGATAATCATGTTATTATTTTTTCATTCTTTTATAGGAAACTTGGATGACTTTCATTCTCTGGCAGTTACATTTTACTATGAACATCTTCATGCATATTTTGGTGACTTTTTTGTTATGTATCCTTGGGAGTTTAATAAGTAAATAGTATAATACGCATATGTTTCAAATTTATTAATATCAGATAACTTTCCACGTTATGTACAAGTTTTCTCTTCTTCTTCTTCTTCTTCTTCTTCTTCTTCTTCTTCTTCTTCTTCTTCTTCTTCTTCTTCTTCTTCTTCTTCTTCTCTCTTTTTTTTTTTTTTTTTTTTGGTTTTTGTGTCACACCCGGCAGCTCTCAGGGGTTACTTCTGGCTCTATGGTCAGAAATCACTCCTGGCAAGCTCGGGAAACCATATGGGATGCCGGGATTTGAACCACCGTCCTTCTGCATGCAAGGCAAATGTCCTACCTCCATGCTATTTCTCCGGCCCCAAGTTTTCTTTCTTACTCAATACTTTCATTCAGTCTTCTGTTTAGTCTTTTTTTTGGGGGTCCACACCCGGTGATGCTCAGGGGGTTATGGCTATGCGCTTAGAAATCGCTCTTGGGTTGGGGGACCATATGAAATGCTGGGTGATTGAGCGCAAGGCAGACACCTTATGGCTTGTGCCACTACTCCGGCCCCTTCTTTTTAGTCTTTTATTTAAGAGTAATTATACTCAGAGAAAAAGCAAGGAACAAAGAACTCCCACTGCACTTAAAAATCTTTCTCCACTGTTACCATCCTGTTGCCCAACCCCCATTTTTCCTGTGTAATCTTACCTACAAGAAAGACCTGCCCATTTCTGGGCGGGGTCTTTGAGGCATTACAAAAGGTTTGGCCAGAAGGCCAGGAGGGGATTGAAGAGGAGATTGAGAGGAGGAGTTTGGAGAGATGGCTGAAAGAAGCTAAGACACAGGGCAAGCTAAGGAGAGAATGCTTAAATAGGTTTACAATGATAGGCCACACATGTTGGTCAGGGCTAAATAAAGATATCTCCTGAAGAAGCCTGACTGCCTGTGAGTTTTCTACCCGCCAATATCCTGAACTTGCAGACCCACCGGCTGAAGGGGGTTGGATACATGTGGTCCTGGGCTGGAGGAGAAAGGCCTCTCATCCCTCCATCACCATCCATCTCCATCCACCACCATCCAAGCCCATCCAAAGGGCTTTTAATTCTACACCATCCTACATAAATCATAGGACAATGATACAAATAAGGCAGTTGACATTGCTGCCAATACCAAACTAAAGCCTAATACAGACCCTATTTGGACCTCACAGTTTTTTCATGAACATTTTTTCAGGTGTTCCAGATGTTTCATGAAAATCTTCCAGGATCCAACCCACATTTCCACATATTTTTCCACTTAGTCTCTGATATCTGACCACTCTGATCTTTTCTTATCTGATAAGGATAATTTTGATACTTTTTAAAAAGTCTCCTCCTGGGACTAGAAAGTTAGGTGTTTGCCTTTCACACAGCAGAATCTGGTTTGATTCCACACGATGCATGTGGTTTCTGAACAGTGCCAGACATGAACCTGAGCTTAGAGCCAGTAGACAGACCTGAATACCGCTGGGAGTGTCCCTGCCCCCAAGAAAAGGCTCCCCTAACAGTACTGGGGCCCCGGGCTATTGCCAGCAGGTTTCCAGAAGCCAAGTGGTAACAGGGATCCAGTTTAAGGCCTCATGTAGCTGGGCATATACAACAGTCCTTTGAGTTTTCTCCAACAGCCCATGAAATCAATAGGGGTTTGGTTTGGTTTGGTTTGGTTTTGAGGCCACATTCAGCAGTACTCCTAGCTCTGCATCCAGGATTTATTCTTGGCAGTGCTTTGAGGACCATATAGGTGCTGAGGATCAAACCCAGACCCATTTGCAGGGCAAGCACCCTACTAGCTGTACTATGGCTCTGGCCCAAACTTAATGTTCTTGTTTTTGTTTTTGATTGGGGGTGCCATACTTGTATATGGTCAGGCTTTACTTTGATTTTCTGCTCAGGAATTACTCCTGATGGTACTCAAGGGGTATGGGATTCTGGGAATAGAACCTGAGTCTGCCACATGCAAGGCCAGAGCCAATACACTGTACTATCACTCTGGTGCTCAACCTTAATATTTTTAAGAGATACTGTCCAGATGGTTTGTATATGGTCTTCAATTTAGCAATACTGATACAATCACAGGGTTAGATTGAGGCCAGGTATTTTGGGGGGAAGATACTGAAGCGGTGAAGTGCCTTTCTCAATATCATAGATCCCATATCAGTGATATTAATCTCAATCCCTTGAGCATGATGATATCTATTAGCTTTTTCCAATGTAAAATCATGGTCTCTATTTATAAGCAACTGTCTTGGAGAAGAGCTACTTTGATACATGCAAATATGTCTTTTCTCCAAAAATGCATTAGTTTTTGCATTCATTGCTGTTCTTGCCTGTGACTACTGTACTGTGGTGATTTTAGATTTATTATTGAAAATCTTTAGTGCAGAAAATGTTTTGTTCCTTCCTCACTTGTTTTTCAATAGTTTAATCAGTATCAACTCAGATATTAATTTTGTTCTTTGACTTAAAATTTCAAACTAACATGATTTCTTTCTCACTTTTTTGGTTTTTTTTTTTTTTTGGGCCACACCCTTTGATGCTCAGGGGTTATTCCTGACTCTGCACTCAGAAATCACTCCTGGCTTGAGTGACCATATGGGACAGTGCTGCAGGTGTCTTGCATCTCAGCATTTCTAGTGGGGACGGATTTCTTCACAAAGAAAAGTGGGCACACGAACGGACGAATATGAAATATGAAATAATGAGACCACACAAAATACATTGTATGAGGACCCGCGTCTGCAATAGATGTGAGACAATTTTAATCTCCAGGCTGGGAGTATATAAAGGGTAAAAGAGGCAGTCATATCTTGAAAGGAATGCCCACATTTATTTCTTTCAAAGTACAGGAACTGTCAATGTACATTGTTTGATTATAAAACACATGGCTTTAGGTGGTTTGTAATCTTAGAATAGATTAGGTTTCAGTTAGGAGCCAGAGGATAAAAGGAAGGCTAATTTCTTACATATCAAAGTAGTTCCTGGCCCTAGGTGTCATTACTGATGTAAATTAAGCGATAGCAGAAATTCTGGTTTTCTTCTTAATAACAAAAATCCTTAACCTGAGGGAATAGTTTTCTAGCTAGGGGCTAAGACCCACTTCCTATGGTCTGGTTATAGAAAGAGATAAACTTATATGAAAGAGATACAGAATTATACCTAGTAAATAGCCTAATTCTACACTGGCCAAACCTGTTTGTTAGCAGGTATGCAAAGTGACAGGGAAAGTCCCTGAGGCAAAGTTGTCCTGTTGTGGTGCTCAAAGACAAGGAGAGAAGACATTGTCTTGAACTGGGGTCTTCAAACTTTTTAAAGTGGGGGCCAGATTACAGTCCTTTAGAGAGCTGGAGGGCCGGATTACGGTTCCTTAGAGAGCTGGAGGGCCGGACTATATGAGCTACTAATTCCTACTCACACTGCACATATCTTTTATAAATAAAATGAAAACCATTTATAAATAAACAGATCACGCACCAGTATTTCAATGGGAACTGTGGGCCTGCTTTTGGCTAATGAGATGGTCAATGTCCGGTTCCATATTTGTCACACCCAGCCGTAACAAGTGATGCAAATGGGCATCAGTTAATCTTGATCTGGTTGGAGATTTCAGATGTTTCATTCTTGAAGAAGTCTGTTCACAGGCATAAGTGCTACCAAAGATGGTTACCATTTTGAGTGCATGGTTCCTGATATTTGGATATACACTGAGTGTATATGCTGGCAGGTATCTTGGCAACCAAACAGCGCTCACTGCTGGCGGGCCAGATCAGACTCCTCTGCGGGCCGTAGTTTGAAGACCCCTGGTCTTGAAGATGCTATGTTTTGACTTGGCCTCTAGAAGTAAATAGGCTGACAGAAAGAGACCAAGCCTGTCTTATTTGGTGCAGAAATTTCTCTGGGAAAAGGAATTTGATAGAGGCCCTATTTTGACCTGTAATTTTTACAAGGGAGACAATGTGCCAAATAATGACCGAAAATGTAATGCCAAGCATCTCATCGAAAATTCCTCAACCATCCACGCAGAGGAAAAAGGCATCCACAGTGGGCCTTTTGAGGAACCCCGTGGGGATTATTTCAGTTCTTCCCACCAGGAAAATCTGAGGATACATCTGGTGGGCTGAGTTCTCCTAAAAGTCTATGTATGCGTGGCAGGGCTGCAGGGGAATTGAACCACAGTTCATCCTAGTTCAGCACATGCAAGACAAATGCCCTTCCGCTGTGCCACCGCTTCAGCCCCCTCACTTTTTTTTTTTATATATATAAATAATTTGTCTTTGAATGCACTTTCAGTAAATTGTATTTTTAGGCAGAAAATCAACTCTTTTTTTTTGGACCACACCTGGTGACGCTCAGGGGTTACTCCTGGCTATGTGCTCAGAAATCGCTCCTGGCTTAAGGGGACCATATGGGACACAGGGGGTGGTCTGTCCTAAACTAGCTCTGGCCAGGCAGACTCCTTACTTCTTTTCACCGTCGCTCCGGCCCCAGAAAACTGACTTTTAAATTAAAATATATGCATATTAAAATATATACATATATTTTTTGCCAAAATAGTCTCTAAAATTAATCTTATTAGTAAAGTAAAATTAGTAAATTAGTAAAGTAAAATTAAATAGTAAATGAGTAAAGTAAAACTAAATAGTAGGTTAATAAAGTAAAATTAATTTTATTAGTAAATATAATAAAGTATAACATTTAGTCTTTTAAACAACTTCTAAATGTAAAGTTCAGTAGCATTAAATATAATTCACAGTGTTGTACTATCATCACTATCATCTATCTCCCAAATGACTTCATCTTTGCAAACTGAAACATTAAATAGTAATCCCTATTTTCAACACACACACACACACACACACACACACACACACACACACACACACACACACACACACACACACACATACACACATTCTGGAACCAGACATTCTGCTTTCTCTATGAATTTGACTTTTCTGGTGACTCCTGAAACTTTGTGGAATCTGGAGTGGAATTATATGTTGCTCCTTAGTCCACTTACCATCATGCCTCCAGGTTCATCTACATTGTATGACATGCTAGAATTTCTTTCCTCTTAAAGGGTGAATCATTTTCATTGTAAAAAATGTCTCATTCTGTTTACTTTTGTGTCTTTTTAACGTATCTATTTCTTTGTTTATACCTTAGTAACAGTAACACAAGACTTTCTGTGTTCATCTCATACATTCTTTTTGTAATAATTTTTAAATTTATTCACTGTGAGATACAATTACAAAATTGTTCAAGATTAAGTTTCAGTCATACAATGTTCAACATCCTTCACCAGAGCACATTTTCTTCATGCCTGCCTCTCACACATATTCTCCTCTCCCTCCCTCTCTCTCTCTCCCCCTCTCTCTAGCTCTCTCCCTCTCTCTCTCCTCCCTCCCCCTTTTCTCCCCCCCCTGGTTTGTAATATTGCTACTGAAGGGGTATCATGACTACGACTTTACCTCTTTCAGCACCCAATTTTTGTCCAGAATTGTCGTTTCCAACTATCATTGTCATAGTCATTCTCTCCCCTAACTGCACTACCCCCTTTCTGGCAAGCTTCCTATCATGAACCAGGGCTCCTAGCCCTCATCTTTATTGAATTTGGGCATTATTATCATTCTATGCTTTATATATCACAAATGAATGTAGTCATTGTATGTCTGTTCCTCTCCCTCTGACTCAATTCACTCAGCATGATACTCTCCATATCATTCATGAATAAGTAAATTTCATTATTTTATTTTTTTCCTAACAGCTGCACTTTCTTTTCCACTCATGTTATCAGGCACTTGTTTCAAGATTCTGGCTATTGTAAATAATACTGCAATGAACATAGGAGTTCAGATGCCTTTCCTATGGTGTGTGTGTGTGTGTGTCTGTGTGTGTGTGTGTGTCTGTGTGTCTGTGTGTCTGTGTATTCCCAGGAGCAGTATTACTGGGTAATATGGGAGCTCAATTTCTAGTATTTTGAAGAATGTCTATATTGTTTTTCAAAAAAAACTACCATTTTTACATTGCCATCCATCTTGAATGAGCCTTTTTCTCTGCATCTATACCAGCATTGGTTGTTCTTGTTCTTTTTTGAGTGTGCCAGTCTCTGTGGTGTGAAATTATATTTCATTGTTGTTTTGGTTTGCATCTCCCTGATGATTAATGATGTGGAGCATTTTTTTATGTGCCTCTTTGCTATTTCTATTTTTTCTATGAGGAAATCTCTTTCATAGTTTCTCCCCCCCACCTCCTTTTTTTTTTTTTTTGATTGGGTTAGATTTTTTTTTCTTGTTAAGCATTACTAGTGCCATATATTCCTTACCAGATAAGTATTAGGTGAAAAATTTCTTCCAGTCTGTGGACAGTCATATCCTGATCATCATTTCCTTTGCAGTGCAAATGGCTCTCAGTGGAATGTAGCCCCATTTGTTTATCTTTTCTTTTCCTTGCTTGGACAATGGAGTTTCTTCCTTGAAATTACCTTTAGCTTAATGTCATAGACAATTCTGCCTATGTCTTTCTGAAACCTTTTAGTTTCAGGTCTGATATCACGTTTTCTCAACACCACTTGTTCAAGAGGTTTTCTTTATTTTCTCCACTTTGTATTTCTTGCTCCTTCCTCAAAGATTAACTCATCATATACATGAGGGTCTGTCTCAGGATATTGAAGTCTATTCCATTGATCTGAAAGTCTTATTCCAATGCCATGCTTTGAAAATCATTAGGAATCCTTATAGGAACTGCATTGCATATGTACAGTGCTCTGAGGAGTATTGCCATTTTAGTGACATTAATCCTCTTATTCCTTGAACAAGGTATGTATTTCCATTTCCTTGAGACTTCTTTTATTTTTTTGACGTAGAGTTTTGTAGTTTTCTTTGTATAGTTCTTTCACTCTTTTTACTTAAACTGGTTCTGTGGTACTTGATTTTTTAAGGCACAATTGTGATTGCTATTTGTAACACCCCTTTCTTCTTTCTTATAATTTTCATATTGGAAAGCCATAGTGTTTTGCATATTAATTTTGTAGACTTCCATTTTATTATACAAATCTTTTATTTCTAGAAGCTTTTCTTTGTAAAGTGTTTAGGATTTTCTAAATATTCTATTATGTCATTTGAAAATAGCAAGTCTTCCTTTCCTAACGTATGTCCTTCATAACTTTTTCTTTCCTAAATGCTATAGCAAGTTCTTCTAGTACTATATTGAGTAGAAAAGGCAAGAATGGGCAACCTTGTCTTGTGAAAGATCTTAGAGGAAAAGGATTTTTCCCATTGAGTAAAATGCTTGCTCCAGACTTGTGGTTAATGTCTTTGACTATACTGAAGAACATTACTTCAATTCCCATCATGTTGAGAAATTTTATCATGTTTAGGTTCTGGATCTTGTCAAGTGCTTTCTCTGCATTTATTTGTATGGTAATAGACTTTTTATTTTATTAGCATTATGTTGATTGAATTGAACACGTCAAAACATTCTTGCATTCCTTGCATCTGAGATGAATACTATTTGATCATGGAATATGATATTTTTAATTAATTTTTGGATTTCAGTTGCTAATATTTTGTTGATAGTCTTTGCATCCTCCTTCTTCCTCTTTTCTTCTCTTCTTTCTTCTTCCTCTTTTCTTCTTTTTCTTCTTCTTTTTCTTTTCTCCTTTTCTTAGTCTTCTTTTTCTTCTTTTCTTCTTTCTGGATTTTGGTATTAGGATGATACTAGCTTCATAGAAACTGCTGAGAATGTTTCTGTTTCTTCTACTTCCTCAATAATGATAGGTCTGTTCAGTTATTTTAAATCATCTTGGTTCAACAATGGGAGTTTATAGGAGTCCAAGATGTATGCATTTTTTAGGTTCTCTAATTTCTTGGCATAAAAAATTTTAATGTAATCACTGACTATCCTTTGAATTTATGTAGTGTCTTCTTGACATATTTCTTTAATTCCTAATATAATTATTAGGAATATCCATATCTCTCTTTCTTGGTGAGTCTTGATAAATGTTTATTGTTTATTTTTTTTTAAATAAAAACAGCTCTTGCTTTGATTTTTTTTGTATTTTTTTGGTTTCCATTTTATTAATTTCTGCTCTAAGTTTTATAATTCTTTCCACCTCCCTTCTTTGGCTCATTTTGTTGGTTATTTTTCAATATTTTAACCTGTGTGATCATTGTTTATATGGGCCTTTTCTTTCTCTTGATGAATGATTGCAAAGCTATATAGTATACTTTCCTCTTAAACTGCTTTTGCTGTGTCCCACCAATCCTGATAGATTGTGTCCTCATTCTCCTTTGCATTTATGAATCCTTTAATTTCCCCTTTTGCCCACTGTTATTCAGAAGTGAACTGTTTGATTGCTAGGTATTAGAGTTACTTCTCCATTTCTATTTGCAATTCATCTACTTTTAGTGCATTATGGTCTGAGAAGATAATTGATATCATTTTTATCTTGTTGATTTTATGGAGGTATGTTTTGTGGCCCAGCATGTGACCTGTCTTGGAGAATGACCCATGTGCACTGAAGAATGTGCATTTGGCTTTGGGGGATGAAAAGCCATATATTTGTATAGAAACCACACACATACACACTAATCCCTTCTGTTCTATTTATTCTTTCAAAGCCAGTATTTCTTTGCTGAGTTTTAGCCTGGTTTATCTATCAAGAGGTGACAAAACAGTATTAAAGTCTCCAACTAAAATTATGATGCTATTGATGTCTTTCTTCAACCCTATTAGCAGTTGTTTTATGTATTTTTCTGGCTCCTCATTGGGTGCATATATGTCTAGTAGTGTAATTTCTTCATGTTATAATATTCATTGATAATTAAGATATGTCTGTTATAGCCTTTTTGAGCTTAAAGTCTATGCTGTCTAATATAAGTATGGCAACCCCAGACATTTTGAGGAAGTTGTTTGCTGGAAGGATTGTCCTCTAAACTTTGACCTTAGTTTATATTTGCTCCAGTTATTCAGTTGTTTTCTGCCTATACCAGAATTTTGGGTTCAAATATCTGTTCCATTTTCCCACTTATCTCTTAATTGGTACATGTAGTTCATTGACATTGAGAGATATTATTGTCGTGGGATTTTATGCTATCTTTTTGTATAAATGTGGTGAATTTGTTGGGAGTTTTTTGCATAAAAGTACCCACTTCAGTTCTTTTAAAACTGGGTTTGAGTCTGTAAAAAAGCTCCTGAGCACTGTATTTTTCCTTCAAATGTAAGTGAGAGTCTGGTTGGGTAAAGTGTTTTTGGGGAGGCATTCATTTCATTTACTTTTTTCATTATATCCCACAATTGCCTTTGGGTTTGGAGGATTTTACTTGGTAAATCTGCTGTAAATCTTTTTTTTTGTTTTGTACACATTTTTTAAATTATCTTTATTTAAACACTGTGATTACAAATATGATTATAGTTGTATGATTACAGTCATGTAAAGAACACCCCCCTTCACGAGTGCAACATTCCCATCACCAATTTTCCAGATCTCCCTCCTCCCCACCCCACCCACACCTGTACTCAAGACAGGCTTTCTACTTCCCTCATTCATTCACATTGTTATGATAGTTTTCAGTGTAGTTATTTCTCTAACTACACTCATCTATGTGGTGAGCTTCATGTCATGAGCTGCACCTACCAGCCCTCATCTCTCTTGTCTCTGAGATACTGTTAAAAATATCTTTCATTTTTTTTAAAAACCCATAGATGAGTGAAACCATTCTGTGTTTTTCTCTCTCCCTCTGACTTACTTCACTCAGCATAATGGATTCCATGTACATCCATGTATAGGAAAATTTCATGACTTCATCTCTCCTGACTGCTGCATAGTATTCCATTGTGTATATGTACCACAGTTTCTTTAGCCACTCATCTGTTGAAGGGCATCTTGGTTGTTTCCAGAGTCTGGCTATTGTAAATAGCGCTGTAATGAATATAGGTGTGAGGAAGGGATTTTTGTATTGTATTTTTGTGTTCCTTGGGTATATTCCTAGGAGTGGTATAGCTGGATTGTATGGTAGCTCAATTTCCAGTTTGTGAAGGACTCTCCATATCGCTTTCCATAAAGGTTGTACTAGACGGCATTCCCACCAGCAGTGAAAAGAGTTTCTTTCTCTCCACATCCCCACCAGCACTGCTTGCTTTCCTTCTTTGTGATGTGTGCCAATCTCAGTGGCGTGAGGTAGTACCTCCTAGTAGTTTTAATTTGCATCTTTCTGACTATTAGTGATGTTGAGGATCTTTTCATGTGCCTTTTGGCCATTTGCCTTTCTTCTTTTACAAAGTGTTTGTTCATTTCTTCTCCCCATTTTTTTGATGGGGTTAGATTTTTTTTCTTGTATAGTTCTGTCAGTACCTTGTATATTTTGGATATTAGTCCTTCATCTGATGAGTATTGGGTGAATAATTTCTCCCACTCAGTGGGTGGCTTTTGTATTCTGGGCACTATCTCCTTTGAGATGTAGAAGCTTCTCAGATTAATATAGTTTCATCTGTTTATCTCTTCTTCCACTTGTTTGGAGAGTGCTGTTTCCTCCTTAAAGATGCCTTTAGTTTCAATGTCATAGAGTGTTTTACCAACACGTTCTATATACCTTATAGTTTCAGATCTGATATCAAGGTCTTTAATCCATTTGGATTTTACCTTCATACATGGTGTTAGCTGGGGGTCTGAGTTCGCTTTTTTGCAAGTGGCTAACCAGTTGTGCAGCATCACTTGTTGAATAGGCTTTCCTTGCTCCATTTAGGATTTTTTGCTCCTTTATCAAAAACTAGGTGGTTATATGTCTGAAGAACATTTTCTGAGTACTCAAGCCTTTTCCACTGATCTGAGGGTCTGTCTTTATTCCAATACCATGCTGTTTTTATAACTATTGCTTTGTAATACAGCTTAAAGTTGGGAAAAGTAATGCCTCCCATATTCCTTTTCCCAAGGAGTGCTTTAGCTATTCGAGGGTGTTTATTATTCCAAATAAATTTTAGAAGTGTTTGATCCACTTCTTTGAAGAACGTCATGTATATCTTTAGAGGAATCGCATTAAATCTGTACAAAGCTTTTGGAAGTATTGCCAGTTTAATGATGTTGATCCTGACAATCCATGAGCAGTGTATGTGTTTCCATTTCCTTATGTCCTCTCTTATTTCTTGGAGCAGTGTTTTATAGTTTTCTTTGTATAGATTCTTCACATCTTTAGTAAGGTTGATTCCAAGATATTTGAGTTTGTGTGGCACTAATGTGAATAGGATTGTTCTCTTACTGTCCATTTCTTCCCTATCATTATTGGTGTATAAAAAGGCCATTGATTTTTGTGTGTTAATTTTGTAGCCTGCCACTTTGCTATATGAATCTATTATTTCTAGTAGCTTTTTTGGTAGAGTCTTTAGAGTTTTCTAAGTAGAGTATCATGTCATCTGCAAACAGTGAGAGCTTGACTTCTTCCTTTTATATCTGGATTCCCTTGATATCTTTTTCTTGCCTAATCACTATAGCAAGTACTTCCAGCACTATGTTGAATGGGAGTGGTGAGAGAGGACAGCCTTGTCTTGTACCAGAATTTAGAGGGAAGGCTTTTAGTTTTATTCATTGAGGATAATATTTGGCATTGGCTTGTGGTAGGTGGCCTTAACTATATTGAGAAAGGTTCCTTTTATTCCTATCTTGCTGAGAGTTTTCATCAAAAATGGGTGTCGAACCTTATCAAATGCTTTTTCTGCATCTATTGATATGCCCATGTGATTTTTATTTTTTTGTTGTTGTTGATGTTGTGTATTATGTTGATAGATTTACGGATGTTAAACCATCCTTGCATTCCTAGAATGAAACCTACTAGATCATAGTGAATGATCTTCTTGATGAGGCATTGGATCCTGTTTGCCAGGATTTTGATGAGGATCTTTGCATCTGATTTCATCAGGGATATTGGTCTGTAATTTACTCTTTTTGACAGCATCTCTATCTGGTTTTGGTATTAAGATGATCTTGGCTTCATAAAAGCTATTTGGAAGTATTCCTGTTCTTTCAATTTCATAAAAGAGCCTGGCCAGGATTGGTAGTAGTTCCTCTTGAAAGGTTAGAAAGAATTCATTCGTGAATCCATCAGAGCCTGAGCTTTTGTTTTTGGGCAAATTTTTTATTACGGTTTTAATTTCCTCAATAGTGATGGGGTTATTTAGATATGCTACATCTTCTTTATTCAACTGTGGAAGGTTATACGAGTTCAGAAATTTATCCATTTCATCCATGTTCTCATATTTAGTGGCATAGATTTTCTCAAAGTATTCTCTGAATAACTTTTGAATCTGTGCAGTATCTGTAGTGATCTCCTCCTTTTCATTTCTAATATGTATTATCAAGTTTCTCTCTCTTTTTTTCTTTGTGAGTTTTGTCAATGGTCTATCAATCTTGTTTATTTTTTCAAAGAACCAACTTCTACTTTTGTTGATCTTTCTGATTGTTTTTTGGGTTTCCATTTCATTGATTTCTGCTCTCAGCTTTGTTATTTCCTTCTGTTTCCCTCTATTTGTTTCCTTTTGTTGATCATTTTCTAATTCTATAAGCTGTGTCATTAAGCTATTTGTGTGCTCCTTCTTCCTTCCTGATGTGTGCTTGCAAAGCTATAAATTTTCCTTTCAGTACCGCTTTTGCTATATCCCATAGGTTCTGATAGTTTGTGTTTTCATTGTCGTTTGTTTCCAGGAAATTTTTGATTTCTTCTTTGATTTCATCTTGGACCCACTGGTTGTTCAGTAGTAGAATGTTTAATTTACAGGTGTTAAAGTTTTTCTTCTGTGTTCCTTTTTAGTTCACATCTAACTTCAGAGACTTGTGGTCAACAAAGGTAGCCTGCAAAATTTCTATCTTCTTGATTTTATGGAGGTATGTTTTATGTGCCATCATGTGGTCTATCCTGGAGAATGACCCATATATGTTGGAAAAGAATATGTATCCAGGTTTCTGAGGATGGAGTGTGTGTGTATATATATATGTATATATATATACATATATATATACACACACACACACATATATATATATACATATACATATACATACACTAGGCCTCTTTCTTCCATTTCTCTATTCAGGTCTAGTATATTTTTGTTGGGTTTCAATTTGGTTGACCTATCAAGTGTTGACAAGCCCGTGTTGAGGTCTCCCACAATTATTGTGTTATTATTGATATCCTTTATCAGATTTGTCAACAATTGTATTAAATAGTTTGCTGGTCCCTCATTGGGTGCGCATATGTTTAGGAGAGTGATTTCTTGCAGCTGTACATATCCCTTGATTTGTACATAATGTTCATCTTTGTCCCTTACAACTTTTCTGAGTATAAAGTTTGTGTCATCTGATATTAGTATGGCCACCCCGCTTTTTAAAGGGTTTTGTTTGCTTGAATGATTTTCCTCCAGCCTTTGATTTTGAGTCTATGTTTATTCTGACTACTCAGGTGTGTTGCTTGTAAGCAGCAGAAGGTTGGGTTCAGTTTTTTGATCCATTTTGCCACTCTGCCTCTTAACCGATGCATTTAGTTCATTGACATTGAGAGAGATAATTGTCATGGGATTTATTGCCATCTTTGTGTAGAAGTTTGGTGTGTTTGTTGGTCTGTCTTGTCTTTAGAATAGATAGATCTTTCAGTTTTTCTTTTAAGGCTGGTTTTGAGTCTGTAAAGTTTTTGAGCTGTTGTTTATCTGTGAAACCAAACCTGAAAGTGAGTTTTGCTGGGTGCAGTATTCTTGGCAAAGCATTTATTTCATTGAGTTTTGTCACTATATCCCACCACTGCCTTCTGGCCTTGAGTGTTTCTGGTGACAGGTCTGCTGTAAATTTCAAGGATGCTCCCTTAAATGTGATTGCCCTTTTTGATCTTGCTGCTTGCAGTATTCTATCTTTATCTGTGAGATTCATCTTTGTGACTAGGATGTGCCTTGGGGTGTTTTTCCTGGGGTCTCTTTTAGCTGCTACTCTTTGAGCATGCAGGATTTGGTCACATATTTTTTTTTTAGCTCTGGTAGTTTCTCTGTGATGATTTTTTTTTTTTTTTTTGGTTTTTGGGCCACACCCAGCGGTGCTCAGGGGTTACTCCTGGCTGTCTGCTCAGAAATAGCTTCTGGCAGGCATGGGGACCATATGGGACACCGGGATTCGAAACAGCCACCTTTGGTCCTGGATCGGCTGCTTGCAAGGCAAACGCCGCTGTGCTATCTCTCCGGGTGTGATGATGTTCTGTTGATTCTTCCTGGAGATTTTCTTCTTGGGTCTCTGGAACTCCAATGATTTTGAGGTTGTTTCTGTTGAGCTTATTAAAGACTTCTATTTTCATCTGCTCATATTCTTTGAGTAATTTTTCCATTGTCTGATTGATTTAAGGTTTTTTTCCAATCTCTTCTGCAGTGTGGAGTTGTTATGCATCGGATCTTCCAGCACACTAATTCTATCCTCAGCTGCTGTTAACCTGTGGGAAAGCTTATCCATTATGTTCTTCAATTCATCTACTCAGTTTTTCAGACCTGTTATTTGACCTGATATTTCAGTTTGGAGTTTTCTGATTTCTATCTTCAGATTCTCTTGATTCTTATTAGTGTTCTGATCTATACTTTCTTTGAGTTCTGTGAGCATCCTCCATATTTCTTCTCTAAACTCCATATCTGAAAGACTACATAGGTGGTTGGCCATTGTTGGGTCAACAGAGTTTTCGTCTTCATTCTCTATGCCTGATGTTGGTCTGTGTAGTTTCCCCATTGTCACACTTGTGTTGTTGGTTTTTTTCTACATGTTGTGGTGGTATTCATTGGCTAGGTGGAGTGCACGGCCACGAAGTGAAGCGGAGCAGCTGCGCTCCTCTGTTTCGACCTCTTATAGATGGGCTTAAGGGGCCCAGCAGAGTCAGCTTTATCCACAACTCCTGCCCGGAAAGACTCACCTCAGCTGAGGCAAGCTCAGCTGAGATAAACTGTCAGGGGACAAATACCAGAGAAGATCAAAGTTTCCAGGTTGAAGCAAGCCCTGCTGTAAATCTTAATGATACTTTTTTGTATGTGACTTCCTTATTTGATCTTGCTGTTTTGATTGTTCTATCTCTTTCTATGGTTTTCATTATTCTGATAACAATGTGACTTAGAATATTTTTATTTAATTCTCATTTAGCTTACGGTACCCTTTGGTCTCTAAGGTATGGGTGCATGTAGTCTTGAGAACTTTTCAGCAATAATATCATTGACTGTTGCCTCTTCAAGTGAGTTGTTTCCCTGGCCCTCTGGCACCTCAGTGATTCTTATTCAAGTTCTCTTGTAAGCTGTTTATTTCTTTTAAGACTCTTTTCATCTTTTACTGTTGTCTGTACCCTCATCTTCCAGCTCACTGTTTTTTCCCTCAGTATATGTTACTTTGCTGATGAGGCCATCCAGTGAGTTGTTTTTTTTTAATCTAGCCTACCAAACGGTTTAGTACTATCTTTTCTGTTTGAAGTTTTACATTTCTGCTCCCATATCCTCTTGAGTCTTATTGAGATGGAAAGCAGGACAGCCACATAAAAGACAAATGCCTTGCCCTTGACTATCTCTCCAGCCCCCAAGAATTTTATATACTCAATTTTTCTGTTAGTTTAAGTTAATCCTGAGGTGGAATTACCATATAACATTGTAAATGTGTGTTAAACTTTCTAAGAACTGTTCGAAAGATTTATAGTCAGGACATTTTTTCATTTCTAGAGCAATATATAGCAATATATTTTCCAGCTCTTGTTTTCAGTGTTTGCTTTCAGTGCTTCCAATAGGGATACAGACATAGACATGTCATAGTTTTAATTTGACTTGTAAAATGACTAAAATATTGATTATCTAAATAAGCTGTTATGCTTATTTAAAGTAGTTGCTTATCTCTTATTTTTGGTAAGGTATTTATTCAGATATTTTGCCCATGTTTTATTGGGCACTTTGTGGGGGGTGGGGGTTCGGCCACACCTGGTAATGCTCAAGGACCACTCCTGGCTTGAAGGACCATATGGAATGCCAGGGGATCAAACCGCGGTCTGTCCTAAGCTAGCACACACGAGGCAGATGCCTTAGTGCCTGTGCCATCGCTCCGGCCCCACTTTATGCTTTTTTGATGTATTTTGAGGATTCCTTGTATATTTGGGATACAGTCTGGTATATGATTTGCAAATCTTGCTTTAAGTTTGTGGCATGTCTTTTATTCACTTCTTTTAAAGGGCCATACCTGGCAGAGCTGGAGGACCCATTGTGCTCAGTTCTGGCACTGCTCTGGGGAGACCCTATGTGGCCAGGAATAAAACCTAGCTGCTTTGAACATGTTTGATGTGTGCTCTACCACTTGAACTATACACTGTGCCCATTTTTCCATTATTGAAATGGTGCCTTTTGCAGAGTAAGGTGGTTTCATCCATAATACTTATTTATAAGTTGTGAGTTATATTTTTATGTTAGACATATATATTTGAAATGAGTAAAATGAGTAAAAATTTAAAATTATCAATAAAATTGATATATCCAGTTAAGCAGAACAAGAGATATAAAGAAGACACAATGCAAAACTGAAGGGGATTTCTCTATTAAGCCTATTTAAAAAGATAATAAGGGGTCAGGAATGTGGCTCAGTGGTTAGCACTTGCCTTGTATGTGGTGAGGCCCTAGGTTTAATTCTTAGCACCTAATATTTTCTCCAAACACTGCAGAGAACGGCCCCATACTCATGCTTTAAGTCAGGAGTAGCCCCTAGGCAAGTTATTATGGGCCAAAACAATAACAGAAATAAGGGCTGGAGACATAATATTAAGTCAGGGGTATTTATCTCAAGATAGCATCTCTATTAAGAGATTGGACACATACATTGAATAGGGGAGTTCCAGTTTTGATCACCAAGTACTGAGCTAGAGGAGCCCTTTAGTAATTCTGGGTATGGCCCCCAAACCAAAAGAAAGTACCAAAGTTTTTCTAAAATAATAAAGTATTATGCAAATTGACATACAAATATACATATCTGTATTTGTATAGATAAAGTATACAAATTACTTTAAAGACATAAAGTGTCAGGGTACCAAAAGAAAAGAAAGTACCAAAGTTTCCCTAAAAAGACAAAGTATTATGCAAAGTAACATACAAATATACAAATTTTTATTTGTATAGATAAAGTATACAAATTAATTTAAAAACATAAAGTGTCAGGGCTGAAGAAACAGCATCGTTGGCTGAGTGTTTGCCTTGCACACTACCAACCCAGGTACAATTTCTGACCCCTCATTTGGTCCGGAGCAATTCCAAGAGAGATCTCTGAGCACAGAGCCGAGTCAGCCCTGAGCAACTTTAGGTGTTACCCAAAAACAAAGCAAAGCAAAATGAAAATAATATCACTTCTATACAAACACAGAAACTGGAAATTTATTAGGTTAACATTAATTTTATGATCAAAAGATAAAATTGTAAGAAAAATCCCACCAATATCCTTAACAAAATTTTTTTGTTTTGTTTTGAGGTTACTTCTAGCTCTGAACTGATAACTTTTGGAGGGCTCAGGGAAATGTATAAGATGCTGGGGATTAAACCTAGGTCTGATGTGTACAAGGCAAAATATAGCAAGTAAGATGCTTCCAAATATTTTTCTAAAGTGTTTGTACAAATCCTCACTCCAACTAACAAAGACTTTAACAAGTTCTCACTAGTGCTTGATATTGTGTTAAGTTAAATCATTCTAGCCAGTATAGTAGCATTTCTATGTGCCCTTAAATAATTTGCTAATGACTCATATAACCATTTTTATGGTTACTATTTTGTTGTTGCTGTTGTTGTTTGTGTGTGTGTGTGTGTGTGTGTGTGTGTGTGTGTGTGTGTGTGTGTGTGTGTGTTGTATTTGGACCACACCTAGCAGTGCTCAAAAGTTGCTACTGGCCCTACATTCAGAATCACTCCTGACAGGCTCGGGGGACTATATGAGATGCTGAAAATAAAACCCGGGTCAGCTGTATGCAAAGCAAATACCATACCCACTGTGCTATTACTTAGGTATCAGTTACTGGTCCTTTAAGTACTGTGTGTGTGTGTGTGTGTGTTTGTGGTTTTTGGGTCACACCCGGCAGTGCTCAGGGGTTATTCCTGGCTCCATGCTCAGAAATTGCTCCTGGCAGGCACGGGGGACCATATGGGACACCGGGATTCGAACCGATTACCTTCTGCATGAAAGGCAAATGCCTTACCTCCATGCTATCTCTCCAGCCCCTTTAAGTACTATCTTTTGTGAAGGCTCTAATGACAAATGTTTAAATTGCGCTTTCTGTCCTTTTCTTGTTAATTTGTAGTTTTTTAGCCTCCTGGATATCATTTTTTTTAAATTGCCATATATATTTAATATCTCTCCATTACAGTTTGCATTTCCACTGTTTTATGCGTTAAAGTAAAATTGTAGGGAAACATGGAAAACTGTCCACAATAGCTATATCTGGACGTGGGATATTTTTCTTTTTGACTTTGTGTGTTTTCCACTTAAGAATGTAATAAAAATAAAATACTTTAACACCATAACAGAAATTAATTATTTAAGAAAAATGGTTTGTGTAAAACATGATGCAAACGTCATCCTTTATTAGAGGTTTTCCAAGAACAGAAGTTGCCACAAAAGTTGCCACAATAAGCCTTAGACATTACCTCTGAGCTTGCACAGATGTGCTGGAGACACCTGGTGGACAGAGTCTCAAGCTTCCAGCAAATGTGGAATGTGCTGACCTATACTGGCGCTGTCACTGCACGCAAGAACCCCCACAGAGGTCGTTTCTAACTATCACTGTCATAGTGGTTGCTTTTCTGCTATGACAGTGATATTTGGGAATGGTCACTCTGAACAAGAATTGGGTGCTGAAAGGAAATAAAGAGACAGGCATGATCCCGTTAGTAGTGTGTCTAAAAGGAGGAGAGAGAGAGAGAGAGAGAGAGAGAGAGAGAGAGAGAGAGAGAGAGAGAAAGAAAGAGAGACAGACAGACAGACAGACAAAGAGAGACAGACAGACAGACAGACAGACAGACAGACAAAGAGAGACAGAGAGAGGAGAGAAGAAAAATGACTGTCCCAAAGACAAGCAGAGGGGTGGGGGCAGGTGGGGAAACTGGAGATATTGGTGGCAGGAAATGTGCTCTGGTGAAGGGTGGTCTACATTGTATGACTGAAACTTAAACATGAACAACTTTGAATCTGTGGGGGGAGAGAAAACTGTATTATGAACAACCTTGGTGTTTAAATAAAGTAATTTAAAAACAACACCAAAAAGAACCTCCACATGCCAGGTAAAAAATATACTTAAAACATTCTGGGTTTTGTAGCATGTTTTACAGTGACTAAAAAAGACCCTAGGAACTCTCAGATGGGGGTAGACCTAGCTCATTGGTCAGGTTAATAAGACAAAAATTCAAAGAGTAAAAAGAGGAGAACTAGTGAATTCAGGGTGTGGGGGGGGCAAGATAGGGATTCTTATTCAGGAAGCAGGGGGGAAACATACCTCTAAAGGGACAAAAGTAAAAGAAGTCCCCCTTTCTTTCACAATCTGTCTTTCTCTTTCCTCCCTCCCCATCATTCCTTTTCAATTAGTCATACTTATTTGCATTTACTGTTATGTTTAAGTATAGAAACTTAAATTATAACAAAAATTGTTGTTCATTTTATATATCGCACAATGAGTAGTCATCAGAGCATTTTCCTCATATTTGAAAAACTCCAAACCATACCAATCATTGATCATAGCTTGTATGTAGCTCTATATGTTACTTTTATCAGAACTATCAAAACAGTGCATGAAACTAGCAATTTTGTATTTGTCTTTTTGCTTGGGTGCCCCCTCTAGCGGTGCTCAGGGGCCTTCTTAGCTCAGTGCAAAAGTTCACCCAATAGTGTTTGCGGGACTGTTTGGTATCAGATCAAACTCAGAGCTCCACACTTGCATCTCAAGTTACTACTGAATAATATCCCTAGCCTAATTCCAGACTTGTTGCCTCATTTCTTGATATGCATTTATTCTTCCAACCCTGTCACCTAGCATGAAAGAACTGGGAAGACCAGAAACTGAGTTAAACTATCTTCCCTGCCTTCTATGTTATCATCTCCAGGTGATTTTCTTTTTTTTCTTTTTTTTCTTTTTTTTTTTTTTGGGTTTTTGGGCCACACCCGGTGGTGCTCAGGGGTGACTCCTGGCTGTCTGCTCAGAAATAGGTCCTGGCAGGCACAGGGGACCATATGGGACACCGGGATTCGAACCAACCACCTTTGGTCCTGGATCGGCTGCTTGCAAGGCAAACGCCGCTATGCTATCTCTCCGGACCTTGATTTTCTAATATAGAAAAATAACAAACGAGAAAGGATATAATAGGTTGCCTTGGTCCTCCATGCCACCTTCTTGCATGAAAGGAGCAAGTTTGGATTCTTGGAAGCAAGTCTCAGTTCTCAGGGACTCTTGGCATCCCAATTTTCTCTTTCATGAGTGTTGTATTTCCTTTTCACTCACTGGATCAGGCTGCTGTCCTGTACATCAGGATCTCCAGGAATTTGTGCTCACAGGGTTCAGAGAACACTTTAGACTCTGTGAATGGAAGGTAGGGGGCCTTTTACTGCTCTGTTCATTCACACAGATGCTCCACTGTTTCATCAGCTCAATTTCGGAAACATATGTATGGTGAGAAACATTTTTAACTTGTTGAAATGGCATTAGCCAGTCTTCTGTATGGAAAACCTTCTGAAGCTTGCAAGCCACAAGTTCAGGAAGTTAGTTGGTGGTTTTCCTTTCTTTTGTAATGAGTAAAAGGTAAAGGAGCTCTTTAAAAAATGATTGAATATCTGTGAAATACAGAGTTAAAAAGTTGTTGATGGTTGAGTTTCAGTCATACTACCTTTCAACACCCCTTCCTTCACCAGTGCATATTGGGGAAAATGGCTCTGAATCCTGATGACCATGTCTCCTTTAATACCAGATACATTGGCAATAACATAGCAAAAAAAGGAGCTATATATTCAGAATGCCAGTCATTTTGAGAGCCAGAGTTTTCGGATAACTTGATTATCAGATAGAAGAAAGAAAATAAAACCTTTGAAGATGGAGCCAGTAATCAAGCCAACTACTTTCCCTGGACCAATTTCAATGCTCTGTTCTTGCAGGTATCCGGCTTTAATGAAATTCCCCATCAAAGGGAACATTTGTTGCTAGTTATGCCTGCTTTATGAACATGTGTTTCAAGCCAACTGCCAGGTCTGCTACAATTAGAGGTGTCACCTATGGATGCTTTAGGTTGCAGCAAAGTCCCTGTTATTTCTTTGCATTTAACACTAGGGGTTGGAGGAGGAGAACATAAACAGAATAAAAAGAAAACGTTTGCTTTTTAATCTTTAGGGGAAAAAAGAAAATATGTGAATATTTACTTTTTCTACTAGGAAATAAATTAACCAAAGAATGAATGGGTTAGTTATAGTAAGATGCTCTGGTCTATGAGATTCTGGATAAAGAGATGGGACCAGGTAATATAGATTGGTCTAAGCTGACTTCATGTATTGAATGACTAAGCCAGACAGGAAAAGTAGAAGACATGCAAAGCTCATCTGCACTCTGAGTTTGAAACAGTGGAAGAATAGAGGAGAGGGCAGCAGAGCTCTAGGAACACATTGTTAGTTATAAAATGACAAAAGACAACAAAATGTAGATAAATTCTAGAGGCTTTCTAAGCAACTACAATTGTTTACTAATTCTGTTACTAATGAACTTTATGCCTTCGTGATGTATTATTTTGCTTAAACTTTATAATATTCACCAAGTTGCAAACTATGGTATGTTGTTCATAACTCAAAACTCTCCATCAAAAGTTGAGTAATCACATTATCTAAAGATGAAATTCAGTATCAGAAAAAGTCTAAGTGTTGATTAGCTCGAGTCTAAGTTCTTGAGCTGATGCTAGGAACCATTTTTCCTCTTTGTGTTTTTCTTCACTGTTTAACATCTTTTTTGTCAGCTGCTTTGTATCTATATATCTGCTTCACCCAGAAGACAAGGATTCTTTAGTTACCCAAAGCAATTTCTAAGGTGCACTTTGGTAAGTCATACAAGATGATGCTTCCTCCATCTGACAGAAGCAATCTAATGGTTCCTCAAGAGACGACTGGTATTCATGTATTTAATACATAAAATAATAATTAATAAACACATAAATTTAAATACATAAATACATAGTTAAAGTGAACTATGTATCAAAGGAATAGTCTTCGGTCTTCTCGAGGAAGAGCATGCAGACACACTATAACATGGATCAACCTGAACTGTGACGCTAAGTGAATTAAGTCCAATACCAAAGGACAAGTGTTATGTGATTCTGCTTATACATTGTGCCTCAAGTAGGGAAATTCAGAGGCAAAAAAGTAGAGTGGTCATAACCAGAGAGGCAGAAGAGAAACACTGTTTAGTCCTAGAGAGTTTTACTTAAGGAAGATTGATAAGGTTGTGAAAATGAATAATGGTAATTAATGTACAGTGATGTGATGATATTTAATGCCACTAAACTATATCTATTGGCTAAATCAAAATTAACTATATATCTAATGGTTAAAATTTAATTTTTATTATGTATGTATCTTGTTATTTTAAAAGGGTGAGACTATCAAAGATGCTAGATTATAATTTTAAATTTTCTAGCAGCTACAATATCAAAGAAAATAACAGGTATAATTGATGATAGCAATGTTTTATTTAATGCTACATAACTAAAATAGTTTCACTTCACCTGCCAATAATAATTATATTTTAGAGATTTTCCATGATGCCCAGTGTGTATATTAACTTACAGCACATCTCCACTCAGAATAGCTACATTTCATGTACTCAAAAGTTACCCGAGGCTAGTGCAAGTCTAGTTGCTAGAGATTCAATTATGAATGTCAGAATAATATGCATAATTAAATAAAAATCCTTAGGATATTGTTTTAGATTTATTTTACTTTCCTCTTTACTTTTGTTTTGTTTTGTGGTCATACCTGATGGTGCTCAGGGATTAGTCCTGGCTCTGTGCTCAGGATCAGAGAATCAGTCCTGGTGTGCTCAGAAAGGTCGTACAGACATGTGAGTTGTCAACAGTCATCCACATGACAGGTAATTATCCTACTAGCTTACCAGCCACCCTATGGCTCTGCCTTCCCCCCTTCCTTTTTGTTGCTGATGTCACATTGTTGGGACCACACAATTGGCTGCAGTGAGCCAGAGATGGCACCTTAGTCCAGGTGCTTGGGACTATAGACAACAGTGTTCTCAGTGGCACTCAGCATGTTGGGCAGTTCTGGGAATTGAACTTTCAGCTTCGTTTTTACAAGGCAGGCACTCACTCTCCACTGAGTTACACTTTCAAGCTCCTAAAATTTTTAGGAGTTCCAAAAAATTTTTGTTCAAAAAGAAAAATAAAACCCCCAAACCAGGAGAGCCAACCTGCCACTTGCAGGTTGTGATGTATTGTAATAAAGTTAAGTTATTTTAGTTAGATTCGTAATTTACAAGGCTATTTATAGTTGAGTTTTAGGCATATAGTATTTCAACACCTCTCCGACATCATTGTGAACTCCCCTCACCAGTGCTCCCATACCCCATCATCTCCTACTCTCTCACTCCCTACCTGCCACCTTGAGAGGCACATTACAATTTAGTGGTTGCAGCTTTGATCTGATGTTTTTAGTGTTTTTGAGTCTGTGCTTTGGATTGATAGCTACACCACTCTCCCACATCACCAATATAATAGAGGGACTTCTATTTCTCTACCTTTCTCATATTCTTTATTCCTGCCTTGATTTCTTTCCTTTTCTGTCCTTTCTTCACTAAATAAATTCTGGGGTCAAGGGTGGTCTAGGCGTCCTCCTTTATTCCATGACAGTTCCTAATTCAGTTATTCTATAAACCCCAGAGAAGTGTGCTCATCCTGTTGCTCTTTCTTCTTCTGACTTCACTCAACATGACAATCTTCTAGTGCCAACCAGTTTGCAGCAAATGTCATGATTTTTATCATTCCTTGCAGCTGTGGGGTAATCCATTGTGTTTATGTGCCAAATTTTTGTAATACATTTACCTGGATTGACATCTGAATGATGACATATGGATCTTGGACATCTAGGTTGATTCCATATCTCAGCTATTATATTCATTGCAGCAATGAATAATGGCATGCATACATCTTTTTAAAAGAAAGCTTTTAAGTCCTGGGCATAGGTATCCAAAAGTGAAATTGCTAATTTATATGCAGCTCAACTATGAGTTACTGAAAACTCTCCATGCCAGATAAACTGATTTTTAAATACATTTTTCAAATGTCACGGTTTCAGTCTGATCTTTACTTATTACTATTGCAGTCCTAGCTTTAGGTATCTTTCCTGAACTTCTTATCCACTTTTCTTTTCACAGCATTGCTTGCTTGTTAATACTTTTAAAAATAGGTTTTATGCACGACCAGACTGTACACATCTTGGGACCAATAAAAAAGCCCTAGGTTAGGGTTTGAACTATGACCTGCACAATAAGCATGATCCCCAGTCCCAAAGGTCCTGCAGAGACAATTGTAATGGAATGGGGCTTCTGGAAGCACAAAGAAAGACGCTAACCTAGGTGCCATCCTAGGCTCAGTGCAAAGCCCAAGATCACCAACCACAGAAGATGGATTAAAATGACACTGAGGTAACAGAACCTCTAGAATCACAAAGACTGACTTCATCATAAATCCCATCTTAGGATCTGTGCAGATACTGAGACCTCTAAACACAGAGCTCTGGTTGTATCACTCTGGACAGAGCAGAAGTCTACCAACCACAAAAACGCCACCGGGAGAGTAAATGATCCTGAGCAAAGTCTAGAGTTGATCCCATGACAGTATACTCCAAGAACGGAGAAACCCCATATTTTTTAGGCCAAGTGTATTCCTTGTCGAATGACCCCAATATTTACTGTGCCAGGGCAGGAGGGAAAAAACAAAAATACAAAAAGCACAAAACCTTGGTTATTTATATATATATATATATTTTTACCTTCATTTATTATTATTATTTTTTATTTACCTATTTTGGTCGATTTCTCTCTTTGGGTGTGATTATTGAAATTGTTGTCCCCAGTTATACTTATTTTTTCTCTTCCTCTCTTTTCTTTCGTTATGTGCTATGCCATGTTTCTTATTTCAAGACCATGATGTGTTTTTTGTTTGTGTGCTTGTTTTTGTTGGTTTTTTGTTTGTTTTGTTTTGTTTTTTGTTTGTTTTTTTTTTTTTGTGGTGCTTATCTATAAAGCTGGAGTCCTCACTGGATATTTGACACTTCTTTTGGTACTGGTGGAGTGTTTCACCTTCTCTTTCTCCTTCACCTCCCAAATCAATGATGAGAGCCACTAGAAAGATTCCACCCACTTTCGGGGTATTGGACTCTTACCCCAATTTATTACTTTTTTCTTTTTCAGGCAAAACTGCGTAACTTGAAATAGCTGGTCTTGCCTCCAGTTAGAGGGGGAAATAAGGGAGGCCTCAAGACCAAACAGGTGCAAAACTACTAAGTAGTAGGTTAGATACAGAGGGGACCACATATTCTAGCCACCCTGGGGGTGAGGGAAGAAGAAATGGGAGGGAAGACAAAAATGGACGGGTAGGGAGAACAATTTAGTGATGGATGGGAGTCCCTCCTGATTTTATGTAAATATGTACCTAAAATATTATTGTCAACAATATGTAAGCCACTATGATCAAAATAAAATTATATTATTAAAAAAATAGGTTTTGTGTCCCTCCTCTTTAACCTGTTTCTATAATTGTGTCACCACTCCTTCCATAAGTGTCAACATCATAAAGGAGTTGGACAGGAGCATTATCAATTACTTCTAGTCATAAGATTCCAAATATTTTAGAAAACTTGACAGTAAGGCAGAGGTTCATTTTTACAGTTGATTAGTTAAGTTGTTAGTGTCAGTCATTTTAGTACTTAAGTAACCTATGAATCAACTGTGTCAGAGAATAAATCTTGTTGCATTTCCCAAGAGCAAGTTAAAGTCTTGGATAGTTACTCAGAGATGGGGGGTGGGGGGAGGCAGGCAAGTAGTGACAATGATGAAAGCCTTGCCTTGCATGCTGAGCATCATTAGCGTAGCTCTGGTGACACATAGAATATGGCAACAAATAACCAGATCTTTGCATTAAATCTGTGCTGTGGGGCTGGTATTTTGTCACCAGCAGTGATGTTCAGGCTCTGTTGGTGGGGATGAGTGAGGAAATAAAAACTAGTTAAGGGAGAAAGTAATGAGTCTGAGTCACATTTTTCTCCCTACTGTAAGTTCTTTAGATGACAGGACAAGAAAGAGAGATATTGCAATAGTTTTAAGTAACTAATAATTAATAATTGACTAAATAGGGAAAATTGGCCACTTATCCAGCAAAAGCTGAACTGGTCCAACTGGGTCTGGGAGCCAGTAGCTTGAGCTACAGTGCTGAGGTCAAGTATTTCTAAGGGCCAGGCTTGCTTACAAGCTCACTCTTTCAAATATGCTGAGTTATTTACATGGTATGTTAGAACAACTTTCTCTTGTGGGTGAAGGAGAAACTATTATGCAGTTAAACTGCTATGAGAAGGCTTAGGCTAAAGAAGTAGGCAAGATAATAAAAAGTTAGAGAGAATGAACATATGATCATTGTTAGAAGCAAGGAGTGCCATTAAAGAGGAAAATTATTTGATATAAAAATATCTGGAGAAAATATTTAAGTTACAACAGCAAGTGCCAACATCCTAAGAAGGAAAGAATATATTTTACAAGTTCAGGCACAGCAATATAGAGAACATGGCTGGAATTAAAGGAGCAAGAAAAGAAATGGGAGAGCATTTGACATCCTACTTTTCAGGGGAGTAGGAAGGTCTTGAGACGGACCTGATAGTCTGTATCAGGACACTGGCTTTTTTCTGGATAAAGTTGAGGATTTGCTGGAGAGTTTTGGAGATAATGAAAATATGATCTGAAATTTATTTGGATATGATCACTTTGTGTTACATTTGGGAGGGCCTTGATTCATAGTCATCTAGGTGAGACAAGCAAGGCAGAGTGAGGGTAGTGGAATGAAGAGGAGTAAGTGAATTCTCCATATCGATGAAAGTGGACTCAAGAGGGCTTCCTTAGTGTCAGTTGTGAGGGGAGAAGAATCAGGGCTGACTTGCTTTACAAAGTAAATTATTACTGAAAATGCACTTGAAGTTTCTTTTCTCTGTTCTTTACCTTCCATCCAAGTGTCCTGGCAGATGAACTACTCCATTCTATGAAGCTAAGCAGCTATGAAACTAACACAGAACACTGATCTTCATGGCTGAGAGGCTACTTTCTGGAATAATAATTATTGTACTATTATCAATTATCACTATTATACACTTATAATTATTGCAAGCCCTAGCTTTAGGCAACTTTCTCAAATTTCTTAACCACTTTGCTCATCACCATCCTCAATTTTGCTCCTTCAGTTCTATTGTGCCTTTACCAAGCATTGTGGACTTCTTTCCAACATATTATGTGATTATATACTTAACTCCTAAGTATGTTCATTAAATATTATATAAAATAATGGAATGTGAGTTTGGAAACAAAACATGGAGGGCTTTCAGAAGGGGTGAAACAGATCTTACAAAAAAATTAGCACATATTAGAAAACTTAAAAATAGATGGAAAAAAATGGAAACCAGCACAATTATGCCCTCAGCCTACTTTTTGAAGTTCTTTCTTTGCAGAAATGAAAGCCAGAGATTATATTCAAAGGGAACTTAATACAAGAAAAACACTCCCAAAGTATCTGTGAGTAAAGGCTTAAAGAAACTGGGATTTTATTCTTCCTGTCATATAGCTTTTCACTGGATTTTGATTATTTACATAATCTAAGAACATCCATACAAAATGTGGGTTTTTTTTTCCATCATGTTTTATTTCTCTGTTCTGGCAGATAGCAAGGAGCAGGACTGAGATATGGGTTTTTATTTTTAACATGTTTGGTGAAGAAGCCTCACTTGCCTAAAAATAAACCTTTATCTTTAGACTATAAATGGGAAGATTATACAGCTTGAGAGTCCACAATCACTCACAAAGGATCATCAGAGTTTTTAAAACAGAAATCTCTATCACTCTCTACTTCACTACATCTGCTGGATGCACTATAGGAATGAGTTTGAGTGTTAATTTTACACTCAACACAGTCACAGAAAAGTAAAGAATGCTGTCAAGTGGTCCTTTCTATGCCCTAACTGCACTGCACATCCCTCCCTTTTTGCCAAGCTTTCATGGACTAGTCTTCCTGGTCCTTATCTCTATTGTCTTTGGATATTATCACTGTCTGTCTGTGTCTCTGTGTATGTATATATCTGTATAGATATCTCACAAATGATGGCAATAATTATATATCTTCTCCACTCCCTCTAACTCATTTCATACAGCATAATATTCTCATATCCATCCAGGTATAATAAAATTTCATGACTTTTTTTCCTAACTACATAGTTTTACACTGTTTTTTAAATGATCACTCTGGAAAAGGACTGAGTGTTGAAAGGATATAAAGCTATATATATATAATATCTCTTCAGAAACAAACCATAGAAGTAAACCAAAGTGTCTAAAAGGGTTTAAAAAAAGTAAGACTGAGAAAGAGAGTGAGAAGGAAAATGTCTGCATAGAGTCGAAGTGTGGGGGAGGGTGGGGAAAAACTGGAGACACTAGTGGTGGGAAATATGTACTAATAAAGGGACAATGTATGACTGAAACCCATAACAACTTTGTAACTGTGTGATTCATGGTGATTGAATTACAAAAAAATTACTAATTAAAAAAGAGAGAAATCTGCAGAAATACCTTTGGCCCACAGAGGGCGCAGCAAGGAAAGAAGAGAACTGAGGGAGGCCAAAGTTTTTTTTCCAAACTGCTTTAGGAGACAGGGAAGAGTCTACATCCACCTCACAGAAATGACCCAGGAAGATGCTAATATAAACAAGGGTGGCGTTTAAGTTTACTTTTGGTGTTTGAAGAACAAAAAATGCACAAAAGTGGGGCCGGTGAGGTGGCACTAGAGATAAGGTGTCTGCCTTGCAAGCTGGAGCCAAGGAACGACCGCGGTTCGATCCCCCTGCGTCTCACATGGTCCCCCCAAGCCAGGGGCAATTTCTGAGCGCTTAGCCAGGAGTAACCCATGAGCATCAAACGGGTGTGGCCCGAAAAACCAAAACAAAAAACAAAAAACAAAAAAAAAAACACAAAAGTTCCAGAGTTACTTGACTCTTACTGATACATGAAAAATTTAGAGAGAAATTTAGTGAGGGTGAGAGAGTATTAGAGATGAATATGAGAGGAGAGAGTGCAGAAGAGGAGGGAGAGGGAAGGAGAGAGAGAGAATCCAGAGTTCCAGTCTTTCTTATGAGAAACACAAAAATACTGTTTAAAGCACACAAACTTGGCTAAATGGTGCAGAATATCCATAGTTCTGAATGTTCTGCCAGAGGTTAAAACTGCAAAGTTCCCCTTAAAACAGAAAACCAGCCCCAATCACAATGCCCTCTTTTATGCTCTTCACTTTTTCCTATCACTTGGCTGTTTAGAGAAACTTCTTCATTGAGCAGGATTTCCACCCTCATCTTCAGAATATTATTGCAGTGTTTCAACTAAGACCCACTCTGAAGAATTCCCAAGGCTATTAACTGCTAAAGGAACGTTGTTCATTTATTGAAATTAATATTATGAACACACAATGGAAAAATGCACCTCAAAAGAGGAAGATGGCAGGGAAATGAACTCCATGGACAGGGGCTCATGCCTGGTGTATGTTAGACCCTAAATTCAGTCTCTGGCACCATGTGAACCCATTCCCACTCGTCCCACCACTAGGCCCAAGCACCACTCCATCATCAAGCTCCATCATCGAACTGACCAGCATATCCAGTTGGAATACCAATGCTAGGCATGTCCTCCAGGCCCTCTGAGCACTGCTGAGAGAATCCTCATGCCCATCCTTGCAAAAAAAAAAAAAAACAAAACAAAACCCAGAAATATAGCACTGACCATCAGTCAGTAGGACCAAGCTACCCTCAAGATGGAGATGTGGAAAATGATACACAGTTCAGTGTCTAAGTACATGGAGACAAGCTTCATCTATATGGTTGAGCCTGCAGGTGTGAGGTTCTGGATGAGGAGGCCCAAGAATGTCTCTAGCTGTTTCCTTGACCTGTATGCAATCAGTCCCCCCTTGTTGGCCCACTTCTCCACACCAGTAGCACCCTCATTTTCCATGTGATACACCAGCTGCGGTGGGTCGAGGTCTGGCTCTTGGTTTCTTAGCAAGCATTCTTTCAGATCCACCATGCCCCCACCCATGGCCCGCAGGATGGCATGGGCCGCGCAGGAGTCCCACTTGAAGGTAGTGTCTTCAGAAAAGATGTAAACATCAACAAGACCTTGGATCACACAAAGGCTCTTGTACCCAGCCCCTGCAGCCCGGAAAATGTTCTCCCCACATATACGTGACAGTGCAGCTCTGATGGGCTCCTTCTCGCTGGTACTAATGACAGCTGAAAAGTGGGTTCCTGGCTCTTGGGCTTCGGAGCTTTTCTTTCCAGTTGCTGGATTCTGCATTTCGGTGATGTTTCTCTTCAAGTTGAGGTGCTGAAGTGAGTGGATATTGGTGCCCATGTAAGAAAGGCCCCAATAGCATTGTCCTTTCCACCTGCAAAAGACAACTTTTGGTTTGTGGAAGTAGGTGATGACATTGTTCTTATATTGTTTATATATAATCAGATATGTTAATATGTATTATTAATATATTATTATAGTATATATTATTATAATCAGTATTATATTGCTTTCCAATTTAATGATAACATACTAATATTACTAGTATACATATGTTTATATACAGATTTATACATATACTTTACATATTTGGATATAAATAATAAAGAATGATAAATGAATAAATTATATTATTTAATATTAAATAATGTAAGGAGTCAACTGTCCATAAGTATATACATTAATGTCAATAATATTAATATACATTAATATTCTAAAAGATTTTCACATGTCTGCAGCTCTGTGTTGTTAAAGATTCACAATGCTATAAATCTCACATGATTATCCTATCCAATTGGGACAATACTGGGAATAATTGGGGGCTTCTGGCCACATACAAAATGTCGTTTTCATATTTGCCATCTGGAGTTTGGCAGAGGAAAAAAGATCAACAGGTAACTTTTTATCTGCAATTCTTTCATAATTCTTATAGTAATTTATGTTCATCTGGTCATTTCTTTTTTTTTTTTCTTTTGAGCCACACCCAGCAATGCTCAGGGCTTATCCTAGATCTGGCAGGCTCAGGGGACCATATGGAATGCCAAGAGTCAAACCTGTGTCAGTCACATGCAAGGCAAGCTGTACTGTTGTTTTAGGCCCTGCTCCCTCCTTTTCATTCTTCCATTCATTAGATCCAGTTTGGCTTTAAGACCCAAGCCTCATGTTTGGCAGAAATGCCTGCATTTCTCATTTATGAATGCTTAATAATACTGTGCATGTTATTAACCTACTTGGCTTACAGAGAGGAAAAGCAAGTATAAAAATCACTTGCTCAAGCCCATCTCATCAGTAAACCTGCATTCCAATCAAGCAGTCTCACTGCAGAGCCTGCTCCTCTAGTTGTTCTGCAGCCACCTCCATTTCTAGGTCAGGGCTGTATCTGCTAGTAAATGCTAGTTCCACTGCATTTTAACTTGGACATGATGATGTAAAGATAAAAGAAACATTGATTTCCATTTGGAAGAAGTCAGGGAGATAGCGTACATGTGAACATATCAGAGCTTGAGTTTATAGCTATGAAGGAGAAATAATTCTTAGTTGCCTAAAGCAATTCAAAAAGTTCAGAAGGAAAGGAAAATTAGGGCTGATTTCAATCAAAAGCTGACACCATAAGAAGAAAGCTGCTTGTTTTCACTGAAATTTCCCAAGTCTCCTGCAAAGCCTTTGGGCTATGGACCAAAGCAACTGGCATCATGGTGGTTCCTACTGTCCATTCAGGAGTCCATGGAGATTAAGGGAGGGACAGAAAAAGAGGTGAAGCTTAGGGACAGTGTTCCACAGTGCATCCTAATTCTCAGCATACTTACCAATTTGGGTCATTTTTCCATTTTATTTTGAATTCCCTCTGAAATTGCTATAAATTATCCATATAGAATATCATATAAGATTATAGTATACTCGACTCTAAGCAAAAGAATGAGAAGTGATTCTGAAAATCATATGATTCAGAAATGCTCATCATTTACCTGTGGGTGTCTCTGTCTTGTGATAGGAAAGGTTGGTTGATGACCCCCATCAGGGGAATACCTGTCTGTATATCATACACACCAATTAAAATGGTCACACATTGGAGTCCACTGGGATAGATTCCTTGGTTGGATTTAGTGTCTGCAGAACCTTTTATATACTGGTAAGTTGAATCTGAAAATTGAGTAAACTTGTTTGAATTCAGGGAAAAATATTAGTTAAAAGATGATGGATACAGTGATAAAGACAGTCAGTCATATCATTTCTCTCTCCTACTCAAATGGAAATTACTTTCATCTCAATTTTGTGGTTTTCTCCAAATTCTAACTCCTTAAAGTTGATGGTCATGGTGGAATCTTTGGGAGAGATATAATTTAGGGTGGAACCCTACTGAATGTGATTAGTGCACTTATAAGAGATGATCTGGAGAAATCTCCTGTCCATTCCACTAGAGGACACAGTCAGAAGGCCCCAGTTATAAGTTAGGAAGATGAATCTCCCCTGATCATTCTGTGGCATGTAGCATGGCACTCTGTAGCCTAGAAGTACTCAAATAGTCATAAAATGTCATAAATATTTAAAAGGAAAACAGACATTTCATTAGATTTCCTGTGAGTTAGAAGACTGCTTCTAAGTGGAAAGGAAAAACTCTTTCAGGAACTTTCAGGTAGACAATGTCTTTTGTTTTTGGTTCCTCAAAGCAAAGGAGACAGTAATTGAGACAACAAAGAAATTAATGGCTTGACTGTTAAAAAAAAAAAAAAAAAACTGCCAAGGGGCCAGGTCCTTTCTTAAGACCAACATGTAAAGCAAGACCACAACTGCGGGCCCGGAGAGATAGCACAGCAGCGTTTGCCTTGCAAGCAGCCAATCCAGGACCAAAGGTGGTTGGTTTGAATCCCGGTGTCCCATATGGTCCCCGTGCCTGCCAGGAGCTATTTCTGAGCAGACAACCAGGAGTAACCCCTGAGCACCGCCGGGTGTGGCCCAAAAACAAAAACAAAAACAAAAACAAAAAAGACCACAACTGCAAGGGAATTAATGCTCATTTGGAAGTACTGGTTTAAGGCTGTGGCAACAGAAGATCACAGGAGTCAGGTCAGGACAGAGCCAATCAATAGGAGAGCCTAGTCTCTCAGAAGCCTGAAGGATGCTAGTTTATCCTTGAGTGATTAAAGAGTTGGGAAAGATCCTTAGTATTATGTATATTATCCACAGGCTGGATATTCTAAAATTCTCTGACTCAAAGCATTTGTATCAAGCTGTTATTATGTGTGTAGGATGGAAATGGCGGAGGCAAGTTTCCTGCTCAGCATAATGAATGGTCTCATTTGTAGTGAGTTGAATATGCTAGACAGATGGGAAAGAAGAAAGTCCTAAAAATACCAAGGATAATTCTCAAATTAGTATCAGAGATAAGGTCCACAGCTTTAAGGCAATGAGCTTCATGTTTTGGCTCTATTTTAGTCGTTACAAATAAAGAATCAAGGTTAGCTAAGCTCTCAAATGAGTCAGCTGTGGTTTGCTTGACTGCATTGGCTTTGTACACGGACATAAATGTGTGCACCTATCTGTTGGAGGGATGCATGTATCTATACATATCAGCCTTTTATCATTTCAAAGTTGTCAATTGTTCAAAAATTCCAGCAGTTAAACTCTATTTTCAATAACTTTCATTTGACCGATTTCTCCCACCACTACTCCCACATCAAAACATTTCTATAATAACATTAAACAAAATCAAATTCCCTTTCCTATATTTACCTATGGGATCCACCCAGATTCCCAGCAAGTCCTGTGGAATGTTTATCTCAATGGAATCCAGAGTTGGGTCAGTCAAGTTGACATCCTGGTGAACAACCTTGGCTAATGCTTCTGATGCCAACTTGTTTCCATTAAGGACTTTACTAAGAAGTTCCACCATCTCTTCCTCCGTTGGACACACTCTCAAGATAATCTTTTCCCCTAGAAGAAAGGCACACTAAGTCATTCTCTTTCAAGAGTTTTTGGGGGTGGTACAAAAAATGGGCCGGGAGAACAACAAAACTGTGTGGTTTAGTTAAATGAGGAAGAGTCATCTCTATCAGGAGCTTCAACTTGTCTGATGACCAGAATAACATAGAAGACTGGTAAGTCACAGATGCCCAGAGATAATTAATGTTCTTCTTGTGAATAATGGGAAATAGGCTGGAGGAGTCAATGGTCTGTTTGCTTAGGAAATTGTCCACAGGGCACAGTTACACAAATTTGTATCCAATTCAAGGGAGCTTCCAGATCAGTTAAGAATTCCTGAGTCCTGCCGGTGAGGTAGTGCTAGAGGTAAGGTGTCTGCTTTGCAAGTGCTAGCCAAGGAAGGACCGCTGTTCAATCCCCCCCTGAGCATCAAATGGGTGTGCCCCCCCAAAAAAAAAGAATTCCTGAGTCATGGTCCCTAGATAATTTCTTTTAAGGGGTGAGAGCAATTTTTTCCCAAGTAGTACGCAGGGCCATTCCCCACAGTCATCTCAACTCAGGAGACTGTGGTGTCAGTTACCAAACTCAAGTCCTCTACATTCCAAGCATGTGCTTCAACCCTTTGAGCCACCTCCTAGACTGGTAATAAATTTATATTTGTGTTTCAATTTTATGTATGCCATTTATGTTTCAATAGACTATTCTATTCATGCTTGAAGAAGTAAATTAAAAGAACCTGCATTTTATCAGCACATTTAAGTGCCTCTAACTGCTTCTAAGATATACTTTGTTTTGTTTTTGGTTTGGGGCCACACTGGGCAGTGCTGCAGGCATCTTCCGTCTCAGCATCTCTGGTGGGGATAAAAATCCTTCACGAAGGACAACGGGTAACATGAGCGGTTGAATATAAAATATGAAATAATAAGACCACACATTGTATGGGGACCTGCATCTGCAACAGACGTGTGACAAAATTATTCTTCAGGCTGCTGTCATTTAAGCACAACTCTGGTATGCAAAGTATTTCCCCAAAAACAAAGGGCAGAGGATATTTAGGAGGAATACAATGATACCAAGCCCTAGAATATACATATTAAAGAACTAGCCATACAGGTAAAAAGAATCCCCAGCTAAAAGGTAAGGAACTGGGGCCAGCGAGGTTGTGCTAGAGGTAAGATGTCTGCCTTGCAAGCAATAGCCAAGGAAGGACCTCGGTTCGATCCCCCAGCATCCCATATGGTCCCCCCAAGCTAGGGGCAATTTCTGAGCGCTTAGCCAGGAGTAATCCCTGAGCATCAAACAGGTGTGGCCTGAAAAACAAAAAACAAAACAAAAAAAAAGAAAATGTAAAAGGTAAGAAACATATATAAGAATATATATAAGAAGATCATATATAAGAACATCTAGTTTAAAAAAGATGTTCTTATAACAAAGAAAGAGGAACTGGTTTTGCTACAATTTTGCAGCCTGCCAGAATAGTAAAATGCAAGAAAGATAGGAGCTGTTTGTTTACTACCTAAAAACTGAAAACAGAAAAACAGGTTGCAGGTAGCTAGCTGGCTGGACTGTCTTTGAGTTGCAAATATACTTAGCCAGCAGGGAAATAGCACTTTTTGGTACTGAAATTTCTCTGACTGCACAATGACTGAGGCTGAATTTTGATCTGTAGTCTTGCAAGGGAGACGAAGCCAAATGAAAAGAGATATATAATGGAGTCACCAAGACCAAACAGTTATAAGACCACTAAGTAATAAACTAGACACAGAAGGGACCATGCATTCTAGTAGCCCCTGGGAGGGAGAGTGGAGGATATGGGAGGCAGGATGGGAGCGGTTGTGGGAGGACAATTCGGTGGTGGGAATCCCCCTGATTCAATGTAAATATGTACCTGGAATATTACTGTGAACGATATGTAAGCCACTATAACTAAAATAAAAATTATATTAAAAAAAAAAGAAAAGAGATATATAATGTCACCGCCATGTCATGAATATAACAGAAATATAGCCAGTAATCCATGCAGGGGTTATGATTGATTCCACCAACGGGCCTGCTGGTCAAAATATTTCTTGGGGGAATTTCAGCTCACTGCACCAGGAAAGCCAATAGACACATCTGGTGGGCTAGCTTCCCTTACAATGGAGACATTCAGGCTGCATGCCATGACAGGGCAGTACTCCAGGCTTACTCCTGGCTCTACTTCCAGAAATGACTCCTGGAAGGGCTCAGAAGATAATTTGTTGGTGCTCAGGAGATAATATAGGAATCTGAGATTGAAGCTGGGTTGATTGCATACAAGGTAAGAGCCCTACCTGCTACACTACCTCTCTATCCCCGAGGGTACTGTTTTTACCTCATAATTATTTTTGCACAGTAAAGTAATAGAGAGCAAAGTATCTGGCTTTTGTTAATATAGAAAAGAAATGACATATAGAGAAATAAACTGTGAAACTCAATTAAAGTCAAGATGAAAGCAAAGCTCCTTCTCTAAAGAAAACCATAATTTATCATCCTCATTTTATTATTTTTGGGGGAGGTCACACCCAGCAGCACTCAGGGGTTACTCCTGGCTCTATGCCCAGAAATCGCTCCTGGCAGGCTCAGGGGACCATATGGGATGCCAGGATTCAAACCACTGACCTTCTTCATGCAAGGCAAACACTTTACCTCCATGCTATCTCTCCGGCCCCCATTTTATTATATTTTATAGGGCCACCCACAATAATGCTCTCCTCCTGGAGCCCACAACTGTTGTGTTAAATAATTAACGATGGAGCTGGATGGTGAAGGATGGATGGAAGGATTTTTCTCTGCCATCCCAGGCCACGTGGCTCCGCAATTCTCATTCAGTTGGCGGGTCCCAGGTTTAGGTGAACGGGGGAACCAGACTCATCCAGAGACAGGCATCAGGAAGCATCAACTTTATTCATGCCCTGTCCACCACATGTGTGGCCTATATCATAACCTTTTAAGCAATCAGTCATTCTTAGCTAGCCCTGCATCTTAACTTCTTTCAGCCATCTTCCCTTTGACTTCCATGCTGGCCAAAGACCAAAAAGGCCTAATCCCCTGGGTCAAAGGCTTTATCTACCTTTTCCAAGACCCCTCCCAGAAATGGGCGGGGTCTTGCAGGTAAGGTCAAGTTACCTAGGGAGAATGGAGGGATGATCAGACTTTTGGAGCTGCACTATGTGGGCCACACGGGGTAGTGGTCTGGAGTGTTAGGGTAATGCGTATGCAGGTTGCATTCAAGGTTGCACATAACAGACATAATCTCCTCTCCTTTGATCCGTATACCAGGTCCCTTACTATCACTTTAAACATGCTTCTTGGGAATCAGAGCCATAGAATAATAGGGAGGGTGCTATCCTTGCAAACAGCCAACCTGGGTTCGATGCCCAGCATCCCATATGCAACCTCAAGTAATTACCAAAAGTAATTCCTGAGTGTAGAGCGATGAATACTCCTAAGCATCACCAGGTGTGGCCCAAAACAAAAAAAAATAAACATACTTCTTAGAAATTTTGTGAAATTGTTTTATAGCTTCTCCCCAAAAAGAAAGGAGATGTTAAACCACCCAAATAGACAAACTAATAGCAACACAAAGTAACAATAATAAAGAAAATAATTTTTTTTCTTTTTTCGATTATTTTGGCTACATCCGGTTGACACTCAGGGGTTACTCCTGGCTATGTGCTCAGAAATCACTCCTGGTTTGGGGGACCATATGGCACTATATAGGTCAGCCGCGTGCAAGGCAAACACTCTATCCCTGTGCCATTGCTCTGACCCCAAGAAAATAATCTTTTAAAAACTTTTTTCTTTTTGGTTTTCAGGCCACACCAGTAGTGCTCAGGGGTTACTCCAGGAATCACTTCTAGCAGGCTCAGGGGACCATATGCGATTGTGGGGGATTGCAAGGCATGTGCCTACCTGCTGTGCTATCACTCTAGCCACTAGCATCTTTCATTTATTTTCATTTGTTTTGTTTTGAGGCCACACCCGCTGATGCTCAGGGATAGGGATTACTACTGGCTGTGTGCTCAGAAATTGCTCCTGGCTTGGGGTACCATATGTGATGCCGGAGGATAGAACCAAGGTCCGTCCTAGGTTAGCGTGGGCAAGGCAGACAGACACCTTACCACTTGTGTCATGGCACCTTGGGACTTTTTAGGTACAAAAACTCCTGGAAACTTAAGCCATTCCAAGGACCAGCAGCTGGAAGCTTGTTGGGAATTCAGAAAAGGACCCCACCCACCCTGACCTGAGTTTTAATGAGATCCCCAGGTGAGTCATAAATCACTGATGTTCGTTAAAGCAAAGCCTCAGTCTAATCTAATGCTGACTCTGAGTCAGAAGAAGCACTCATTCAATTTAAAATCCAATTAAATTAGACCATTAATGTTGGGGACTAACAATGCTAATCATCACCGTTCCAGAGGCTTCTATTATTCTAGTCTCAGTTTGAGTTGCTAAAAGGAACAAGACCATGGTATCATTTTTCTAGTGCATTTCGAGCACAGAAGAAAATGTATATATCTTCCTACCATGACCCGCTGTCTAGCCTGCTGCACACATTGCCTCTGCCAGTGTCTGCCCATCCTTCTCTGTCCCTTTCTCTGTCCCACCAACACAGGATGCTATTGACTTGTTCAAGTCTCAGCAGGATGTTTATGAGATGCCTTTTCTCCACTATAATTCAATATAAATGAAACACTAAATGGCTTACAGAATGGTCTATAAGTATTTTTAGGATTTCTTGTGAGTGCATTACATCTGTAGTGTTTTCTGGTGGAGGGAGGTTCATAAGTGGTGCTGGAGATGGGGTCCCAGGACCACTCCCTAGACCCTCAACAAGCAGGGCATGGCTGACTGCTAGGGTGCAGGGAGGCAGTGTTGGGAACCACTAGGGTCACATTTGGTGACCCTCGAGGGGAAGCATCAGAGGTACACCCAAACATGCCCTCACCTCACACATGAGGCCAGAAATCTGATAGAGGTGGGACAAATATAGGGCAAAGGAACCCTTAGCCCCACCTCTTTGGCCCTAGGGTTTTGTTTTCTAAAACCTAAAAAGGTTACATGGGACTTTTTTCTCTTCTCACTAAGTATTAAGGAACTATTTGTAGCTTCATATGACACCAATGAAAGCAACAAATATTGTTAGGGTCTGAATTGATACCCAAAATGGCACCGAGAGTCAGAGAACACCTCTGATAATGCAAGATGCAAAAGGAAATAGTTTATTTGGCTAGCCGAGGTCCCATCCTCATCCAATGAAGGGATTCTTGGCAAGTAGTCTGAGTCAAATCTTCAAGCAGTTTATATAGAAATCACAAGCAGTAACAGTACAATTATTTCATTGTATAGATGTCTTAATTAACCACTGTTTTTTTTTTTTTTTTCTGGCCAAACTTTGGTTGTCTAAGGATACTCTGATCCAAACCCTGCTGTCAAGGGATACTCTGATTCAAACTTTGGTTGTCAAGGGAGCCTTTTCTGATAGAACATTCCAAGCTCACTCAATACTCTAGTTCCTTATTCCTGGAGGGCACCAACTTTGGTTTTATTTCTGAGTTAACTCTCTCTGTCTTATCTAAACTTTTAACCTGTCTCAAGAACTACTTCACTGGTAAGTGAAATCACTGGTAAGTGATTGAGCCCAACTTCTTATTCGTTCTTACAATATTTTTCCATATATAATACATAAAATTTTTCCTGCAAAAAAGGTGCCACTTCGGGCTGGAGTGGTGGTGCAAGCAGTAGGGTGTTTGCCTTGCTAAGATGAACCATGGTTGGCATCCCATATGGTCCCCCAAGCCAGGAGTGATATCTGAGTGCATAGCCAGGAGTGACCCCTGAGTGTCACCAGGTGTGGCTTAAAAAACATTTTTAAGTTTTTCAAAAACCAAGTTTTTAAAATTTACCATTATTTAAAACTCACGGTTTTCAGCTTTACTATTTACCAAAACAAAATGAACAAAATATGTTTTATTGAAAAGAGTCAGAGATTTAGATAATTTTCTCTACAAGGAACATGGTGACTTATACAAAGAGAATCTTGTCCCAAAGAAAAATCACTAAGACAAAGCCTGGCATGAAATGGGACATTTTAGTGACTGCTGCTCCCTTTCCAGGTTGTAAACACTGAAAAGTTATAAGGTGATTTGATGGAAACCACAGTATTTCAGCTTCCTCTACTGTCTCAGCCAAGGGCTATGAAATTCCACAGGATTCTACAAGTGAATTAAAACCTTACACTTGAAATTGTCTGCTCAATTATTTGTTTGTTCTGGGTGCACTCTTAAGTTCCCAAAGGGCCATACAAATCTTCCAAAGATTGTCCAACTTAAAGACTACAGACTTATATCTAAAATAATAGATGTGAACTTGCTAAAAAAAAAAAAAAAACACCTCAGATAAATCTTAAGACCTGAAAATTTGGAATCACATTTAAGTATGTTTTTCTAACATGAAAGACTTTGAAACATCCATCTGTCTTGAGAATTAAAATACCACATCATAATGGAGTGACTAAAATATATTGATCCATAGACTTACCTAAATCATTAGTAAACTCATTGGATTCTTCTCCAAACACTTTTTCTCCCAAGCCTGGAAACTGAATGGAAACTGATTATAAAATGAGATCATCAATCAAGCAAACATAATTGTTCAATTCTGAACAGATTTCTACTTATTTTGAAATTAAGCAGCAAAAAATTTTAGAGGACCTAAAATTCAGAAATGTCCAATTCCAGAAATCAGCATGTCTCAGTGGAATCATTATTTAAAATGATGCAATGGTGCAGTGATGATGGTGCAGTTTTTAATTTCCTAATATTTTAATTTATTGGTTTTCAGGCCATGTTAGTGCTGCTTCGAGCAGTGCTCTGGGGGCCATCCTCAGTTAAGGGATCACCAGGTGCAAGGCAAGCACCTACCCTTTCTACTGTCTCTCTGGATCTCTACTAATATATTTGTTTTTAATTCTGTTGATTTGGGGGCCACACCTAGCAATGTTCAGAGCATACTCCTAACTCTTTGCTCAGGGATCACTCCTGGCAGTGTTTGGGGAAACCAGATGTAATGCAGAGGATTGAACTGGGATTGGCCAACTTCAAGGCAAGTACCTTAAGCCCTACACTATCACTTTGCCTGCAGCCCTCTTAATATTCTAATGAACTGATATGTAGTGTTCCTTCTATAATGTTCATATTATATAAAATTACTACCATAATCTCAAGAGTTTTTAGAAAATCCATACCTCTTAATTTATATAATTAGAATATTTACTAGGAAGATATTGTAAATGGCTGCTTTTGAACAGTACCCTCGACATTTATACAAGATAATATTAGAAAAGGCATAAGATTACACTAGATTTTGTTTTCATTGTTCAATAACATTCTCTGATTTTGTTGGAGGTATTTTTAATAAATGATATATAAAAAGAAAGGAAATATTTTATTGGCTAATAATTTATATTTCTATATTGAATTAAAAAAATAAAGCTAAAATTTTCTCTCATCTCCCTGTGACCAGAAGTTTTCAAATAAGTTTTACTTCTAAACCACTCTATAGTAAAGTATAGTAAAGGTGTTGTTTTCTTCAAAGGTGTTCATATGTGCATTCTTAAAGAATAAAAGCAAGGAAATGTTTTAAATATTTAAGCTCAATACTAATGACTATTATCTTTTGTTTGTTTGTTCTTTTTTGGGCCACACCCAGTAGTACATGAGGCATCATTCCTAGATCTATTCCCAGAAATTACTCCTGGCAGACTCCAAGGACCATATGGGATCAAATTCAGGTCAGCCACGAACAAGGCAAATGCCATCTTCACTCTCCTATAGCTCAAGCCCCTGATGACTATTAGCTTTAATAGTGCTTACAACTACTTGTTACTGCTTGTTTTTTTTTTTCTTTCTCTTTTGATTAATAATGCAAATCTACAAGGCTAGCAACCAGCCTATATATTCTGAACTCAAGTTCTTTCATTCAAGGTATAGGACTGAGGGTCAGAACACAAAGGAAACAAAGGTGGTTCACAGGTCAAAAGTATTATTTATTTTTCATAGATCCTTATGAATTAACCATTGCCTAAATTTATTATAGTGCTTTTGGACAAATATTAACCCTATTAAAATGAATGTTGATATATTTCTAATATAGTTTCTCAGTTCCTCAAGTATTTTGATTTTGATTATTAACAGAAATAAATTCATTTTGTTGAAGTCAGACATTATAGAGCATGAAAAGCAGAGTTTGCCAAACTTCAAATTAACTATTAAAATTCCATAAAAAATCAATATTTTATACAAAGTGCACAAACTCGGCCCGAAAGATCAGTTCTGCATTTACTATATAACCCCTAGTAAGTAACTTTTATGTTTCTCTTTTCTCCTTCATGCAGTGGGATAAGAGTTCTTTTAAATAAGTGACTGTATTTAAAGCCCATATACAGTAACCACTTACAATTAGTTGCTAGTGTTGTCATTTGTCATTATTACTATTTATAAATAGTTTGTTTTCTCCAATGAGCTGAATCCCAAATAATCCAGAATCATTATCAATGTTGAGTGTAAATAATGTTTTTCTACTAGAATAGAAAACACTGAGTCTTCAGAATTCTATAAGCCCATAATAGATACCACTATTAGATAAAAGATTACAGTGAAAAGGGGGGATTTGGGACAAAAAAGAGAATACAGGGATTAAGGCACTTTCCTTGCAATGCAACCAATTCTGGTTCTATCCTGGCACTGCTGATAGTCCCCCATCCCCAGCATGGCCAGGGATAATACATGAGCAGAGATCCAGGAGCAGTCTATGTACACCACTTAGAACAGTCAATTGTGGGGCCGGTGAGGTGGCGCTAGAGGTAAGGTGTCTGCCTTGCAAGCACTAGCCAAGGAAGGACCGAAGTTCGACCCCTCCACCCCCCCCCCCCGCGTCCCATATGGTCCCCCCAAGCCAGGGGCAATTTCTGAGCACCTAGCCAGGAATAACCCCTGAGCATCAAATGGGTGTGGCCCGAAAAAAAAAGAAAAGAAAAGAAAAGAAAAGAAAAGGAAAAAAAAAAAAGAACAGTCAATTGTGCAACTCAGAAGGGAAATTTATTAAAAAGGGAGATGGTTCAACCAATAGAACCCATGTAGAGCATGTGTGAGGCCCTGACTTTGATAAGTCTCTGAGCATCACAGGGTATAGCACTGGGGACCCCCAAAACACCACCAAGTTAATTTATTCAATGACACCTTTTTGAAATAAGTGATAGATGCCACTTAACCACAGAAGAAAAATTGTTCTAACTCTTTCATAAAACATAGCTGTGGTTTTCTCTATTCACAAGAGTATTTCTACTTTCCCTTGTCCACCCCCCCATAAAATGTGTATTACTTATTTAAATAAATACTTAAGATTTTTTTTCTTTTATCCAAGAAAAGTATTATCCTTGTCAGTTCAAAAACATTTGTCTGGGGCCGGAGAGATAGCATGGAGGTAAGGCGTTTGCCTTTCATGCAGAAGATCATCGGTTCGAATCCCAGCGTCCCATATGGTCCCCCATGCCTGTCAGGAGCAATTTCTGAGCATGGAGCCAGGAGTAACCCCTGAGCATTGCCGGGTGTGACCCAAAAACCACACACACAAAAATTGTTAGGAATGGAAGTGATTTTTTATTTCCTTATTTGCTTTCTGTTTCTAGAATTCATTATGCAGCAAATATGTCAGTAGCTAATGCTGTCAAAACAAGGGGTGGGGGTGGGGGGAATACCTAAGCTGTATTTGGAACCAGGAAGAGGGAAGGGCAACCTTTTCTCAGGGGAAGTAAAACCCAGGGGGTAATTATTTCCCAATTACCTTGGCCCCGACCTTTCTTACCTTGTTCTCCATATTCTGTTTTATAACTTCCTGGACCAGCACATCAGCCAAAGTCTTGAAGTCAACGGCAAACTTCTTGTTCTTGTCTCCGTCTTTCTTTTCTTCTATCAGCAGCTGGAAGAGGGCTTCCTGCTGCCTGCAAGCCCGGGCAATGTTGGCAGCTTTCTCAGAGACACAGAGCAGCTCTCGGAGGATTGCTGACATTTCCAAACCTTGCTCTGCTGGGGCAGCTTCTGCTGAAGCCAGCACCCACCTCTGTTCAGTCAGCTGGGAAGAATGTGAAAGAGAAAGTAGCTCAAGAGTGATGTCAGGCTGCCTCCCACCACTCACCAGTCATCCAGGCATCAAGGGACCTGCTTAGCTGAACAAACTAATCTGTCTCATAGCTCTACCCTTTGCATGCAAGATATTACCTTGGAGATTCGGAATGGAAAAAAAATCTCTAAAAGAATATCTATAGTCTCAAAGATCCGTGTTTCAAAGAACTAAATTCTCAGTAGAGAAATGCCATGAGTGAAAAATCTACTGTGTCTTTCTATCTTGGGCACAGACTGACGAACATGCAGGGATTTTGAAAAGTTGTATTTTTAGGATGCCCTTGGAATGATGGTATGGGTTTGGAGGCAGTGTTGAAGTGGTGTTTTCTTTTACCTAGGCAGGAAGTGGGAGAAGTGGGAAAGGATTTAGCCTGTAAGTTCAGGGGCAAGCCTCTAAAATACTCAGTACCACAGCAGCAAGGACCATCGTGCTCTGTAAGACTCAGACCACTTGTGGGCTAGTGGGTCAGATGGTTTGCCAGTCACTTTCTTTCCATAACAAGAATCTCACATAAAAAATATTTTCAAAACAAAAAGGTAGATGGGGAGAGGTCAGATGCTTGCTTTGTACACAGCTGATTCCAGTTGGATCTCTGGCACCACAAATCTGGGCATACACATCCCAGGCACTGCTGGAGTGGTTCTTTTATCTGGGGGAGGGGTTGGGGCACACCTAGCAGTACTCAGGGAGTTACTCCTGGCTCTGCACTCAGAAATCACTCCTGGCAGGCTCTAGGGATTATCTGGGATGCTGGAGATCAAACCCAGGTCCCTCCTGGGAGGGCCCCATGCAAGGCAAATACCCTCCTGCTGAGCTATTGCTCTGGAGTGATTCTTAAACAGTCAGGAGTAAACTCTGAACACAGCCAGATGTGACTTAATGGTAAAGTTTATGCCTGGTATGTTGGAGGCATTGAGAGTAATGCCCAGTAAAAAGAAAAACAAAGAGCTTTCCTATCTGTGTTGTTTTTCTAACAATAAAGTTTGATTCAATTAGATCAAGTATGTAACTTGTTGGGTCTTGAAAAACTCTGACTTCTAAGAGTTATGCTCTTATAACTTGACTTACCAACTATGCTTTATCTTACAATTAGAGTCACTTTCTACTTATTTTTAAAAGGGGGAAAGCTTTAATAATTTCTCACATTATAGTCAAGGAAACTGAAGCTTTGAGAGGTTAAGTAACATCTTCAGAGTTACACAATATAGAATGGAACGGCTCAGAATCAGATACTAAACTATTTCCTTCCTTTAAAAATAGTTCTGTTTTCACTATGAGGTACTACCTCATACCAGAGAGATTGGCACACATCACAAAGAATGAGAACAAGCAGTGTTGGCGGGAATGCGGTGAGAAAGGAACTCTTATCCACTGCTGGTGGGAATGCCGACTAGTTCAACCTTTCTGGAGAGCAATATAGAGATTCCTCCAAAAACTGGAAATTAAGCTCCCTTATAATCCAGCTATATCACTTCTAGGAATATACCCTAAGAACGCAAAAATACAATACAAAAACCCCTTCATTATGCCTATATTTATTACAGCACTATTTACCATAGCAAGACTCTGGAAACAACCAAGATGCCCTTCAAGAGATGAATGGCTAAAGAAACTGTGGTACATATACACAATGGAATATTATGCAGCCATCAGGAGAGATTTTTTTTGTTTTGTTTTGTTTTTTTGTTTTTTGCTTTTTGGGCCACACCTGGTGACACTCAGGGGTTACTCCTGGCTATGTAATTATAAATTGCTCCTGGCTTGGGGGACCATATGGGACATTAGGGTATCGAACCACGGTCTGTCCTAGGTTAGCACGTGCAAGACAAATGCCCTACTGCCACTGCTCTAGCCCTGCCCTGTATTATAGTTATAATACATGTTATAGTTTGACTTAAGACAGTTTAATAAAATATTTTCTAGTTTATTGATCAATTTCTTTGGAAATATGTCCAAGCACAACAGTAATAAAAGCAAAATGAATATAACAATGAACTCTCTTTCTCCACTATAAAGGAAAAAATCTTTTACGGGGGTTTTAGTGATTTAATGTTCAGGAGCACTAGAGCTAATCCTAGAAATTTTCTGCCTGGAAGTTCAGGCCTCATGAATTGAGGCCTTACTACCACCAAAGCAATACTTAGCTTTGATTGAGAGAACCATCCATTTCCAGGAATCAAACTCAGGGCCTTAAACATATTAGACATTTGCTCTTCCACTTGATTTAGCTCTTCAGTCCTAAGATAATTTTCTTAAAAATTATTATTGAGTAACATTGCATTACATGCAATGTAATTTTTTTACATGTGTATCATTAAAAATAAAATCCTGTCTATGCTACATTAAGTTCACAAGAAAATGGTGAAAATGGTAAAAATGAAAGACATTTTTAACAGTATTTCAGAGACAAGAGAGATGAGGGCTGGTAGGTGTAGCTCATGACATGCAGTTCACCACATAGAGTGATGAGTGCAGTTAGAGAAATAACTACACTGAAAACTATCATAACAATGTGAATGAATGAGGGAAGTAGAAAGCCTGTCTTGAGTACAGGTGTGGGTGGGGTGGGGAGGAGGGAGATCTGGGAAATTGGTGGTGGGAATGTTGCACTAGTGAAGGGGGTGTTCTTTACATGACTGTAATCATACAACTATAATCATATTTGTAATCACGATGTTTAAATAAAGATAATTTTAAAAAAATTAAAAAAAATAAAAAGTGAACCATGAAAGCTTATAATCCTTTGTTAGTCTGTGTAGGTACTTCTCAAAATTCCTTTTTTTGCTTTTAGATTTACAGATGTGCCTTTATCTTTCTTACTTAGCAAGTGAAAATAGAAAAGAAAAATAGAAATGTAATATGTAGTATTATATTTTAATGCAATATTCTATTTTCTGCTTATAGTTATTGAAGTGTTTGTCTTACTGCATTAAATATTTAATAAATCACAAAAAGGCTGTTCTGTCTTTCACAATATAGTTGACCCTCTATATCAGATTTAGCCAACTTCATTTGATCTTCCGTTTTAATGACCCCCTAACTTGACTTAGACTTCAAAAGTTAATTTGTTTTTCATTTGATGCATTGACTCCTCTATAAACCATGTATGTATAAAATCATAGCATCTTACTTTAAGCATAATACCATGGTCCATCCATGATGCTTCAAAATGCAGATTTATATATATGTGTGTATATATAAATAATATATATATTATATATGCACATATACAGTCATTTTAATATATGTAATGACTGCATAGCCTTCCATTCTGTTTATACATCTTACTTATCCAATCATCTGTGGGATACTCAGATTGCTTTTTTTTTTTCCAGTTTTTTTTTTCAGGTTGCTTTTAAGATTAAGACTTCATTTCATTCTTGGAGGATCTGTGATAAATATAATGTCAAGAGGTGTCAATAGGCAAGTAAACAACAAAAAGTAGGAAAAGTGTACCAAGATTTCTAGAGATGCAATTACTTTTAAGTCTTGCCTTAATTTTGAACCAGGGTTGAGTTAAAATAGTTTATCTCACAGGAAGAATATTTACAACAACAAAATGTCCAAAAACACAAACCACGAGTTTGGTTATGGACCGTCGATTTGTTCTGACTTACCTCCTTCTCTCAGATACTTTTTCTTTAGCTGATTCATCAACCTATTCTGTTGTCTCTCTGAATTGGCTACCATTGGCTCATCTCTAATATCAAATTCCTCTTGTATTAATTTACAAAGGATTCCATCACTAAATACTTCAGGTTGAATGGTATAAACAACAACAATATCTCATGGTTCAGAAGACTGGAAGTACAAGAACAACTGTGGGCAGATTTGGTTTCTTCTAGAATCTGTCTTCTTGGCTCATGGCCATCTTCTTACTATGCCATTCCTCTGTGAGAACAGCATTGGTGCCCCTCTCTCTCTCTTCTTATAAAGGTATCAATCCCATTGGATTAGGGTCCAACTACATGACCTTACTTCTTCTAACATATTTTACAGGTTCTATTTCCCCATTTCTGAATACAGTCATCAACTTAGAAATTACAGAGACCATAGAAACTGGGCCCGGAGAGATAGCACAGTGGCGTTTGCCTTGCAAGCAGCCGATCCAGCACCAAAGGTGGTTGGTTCAAATCCCGTTGTCTCATATGGTCCCCTGTGCCTGCCAGGAGCTATTTCTGAGCAGACAGCCAGGAGTAACCCCTGAGCACTGCTGGGTGTGGCCCCAAAACCAAAAAAAAAAAAAAAAAAAAAAAAGAAATTATAGCATCTGAACATTCAAATGTTGACATATAATTTTGCTTATAATTCCTCTGAAATAGAGACCTGTATTTTCAAGCAAACGTCAATACAGTCCATTCCTTTTATCTCTTAGTTTCTAGTCAAACAATAAAAATAGCCTAAGATTCTCTTCCCCATTTTTGTGGTCTATAAAATCGAATCCTGTGTAGCAAGTTTTCCCACTAGAGGCCACTCACTTTGACAGCCAAATAACTCATCACTCATGATGAAAGTAAACCTTCATCAGCCTTATTCCATAATAACCCATGTGATTATTTTAAACAAAGTAGTTCTATTATTTTTATTTTTTTGAAGCAAGACAGTTTTTACAGAAAGTCATTTAGAATGATGTGAGAAAAGAGAGAGGGAGAAGTGTGTTTTATAGAGAATTCAGACCTCTTCAGAGTGGAAATAAGCAAAGAAATAGACAAGCAAGTGAGATAGTGTTCAAGGGAGAATATGGGGCTAAACATTCTTGAGCAGAGTAGTTTTACAAAGTTGCATCTTTACCATCTCAAATTGATATTTGTATGTTAATATTAATATTACATTTTATGTAATATTACATATTCTTACCTCACAATGTCAGATAGAAACATAACTTTTTCTTTGTGGAATTTAATATCTGTTTGAACATATTTAATAAAATTAAGGCCCATTTAAAATGGTGTCTTTATCTTAATATTTCTCTTAGAAGCTAATTCTCTGTACAAAGACAAAATCTAGTTTTAATACCTGATTATTGTTACCTCATAAGAATAGTAGGAATGCAAAAGTCACAAACAGGGAACCAGAGATATAGATCAAAGGGCTTGAGTGCCTGTTTTGCAGGTTGAAGGTTTGGGTTTGATTCCTGGCACACTCAATCCTCTGAGCACTGTCAGGAGCAACTGCTGAGCACCAAGCCAGGAGCAGCCCTGAGTGCTGCCAGATGTGGCACAAACTCTACCCGTCCACCCTCACCGATTAAAAAAAAGTCACAAATGAGAAATTTTACATGCTATTGGTGTAATCTGTAGTCCAGTAATAGATATGTAAATGATGAAGCCAGACAGACCTGGGATCAAAATCTGGCTCTTCTATTAACTAGCTGAAGGTCATCTGATCATTTGCTGGCATATCTGAAACATTGTTCTCTGAAGATAATACTTTGCTGGGACATCAGAAAGATCAAATGCAAGCATTTTGGAAAAGGACTCAATTCTTAGTTTTATATATGGAAGAGAAAAAAAGACAACTATGATTATAAAATACAGCTTCCCATAAAACAGTCTTATATTATAACCTGAGAAAAACAGATTGACAACATGATGTGGATCACTTAAATTTTTATTTAAAAATGCTATTAGTCCACAACAATATTGCAACCACTATTTAATAAAAGGAAAGGAAAGGAAAGAAGAGAGGAGAGGAGAGCGAGTGAGCGAGAGAGAGAGAGAGAGAGAGAGAGAGAGAGAGGGAGGGAGGGGGGGGAGAGTGGGAGAGGAGAGAGAGGGAAAGAGAGGGAGAGAGAGCAAGGGAGAGAGAGCAAGGGAAAGGAGGGAGAGTGAGAGAGAGCAAGAAGAGCAAGAGAGAGGGAGAGAGGGAGAATGAGAGAGAACAAGGGAGAGAGGGAGAGTGAGAGAGAGCGAGAGAGCAAGAGAGAGGGAGAGAGCGAGAGAGAGCAAGAGAGAGGGAGAGAGGGAGAGCGAGAAAGAGCAAGAGAGAGGGAGAGAGAGGGAGAGTGAGAGAGAGCGAGAGCAAGAGAGAGGGAGAGAGAAAGGGAGAGGGAGAGAGGGGGAGAGAGAGAGGGAGAGGGAGAGAGAGGGGGAGAAGAAAAATATCTGCCTCAGAGGCAGGCAGGACAGAGGGTGGAAAGAAAACTTGGGACATTGCTGGCAGAAAATTTGTACTGGTGAAGGGTGGTGTACATTATATAACTGAAACTCAATCATGAATAACTTTGCGATTATGGGAAAAAGCAACTGTATTATGAACAACCTTGTGATCACAGTACTTAATGTGATTAATTTTTGGGGGGCCACACCCGTTTGATGCTCAGGGGTTACTCCTGGCTAAGCACTCAGAAATTGCCCCTGGCTTGGTGGGACCATATGGGACGCCGGGGGATGGAACCGCGGTCCTTCTTCGGTTAGCGCTTGCAAGGCAGAGACCTTACATCTAGTGCCACCTTACCGGCCACAAAGTGATTAATTTTTAAAAAAGAAAAGGAAAAAGGGAAATTGGATTGTGTCAAGATCATTACCTTATGTTCAGCTAAATAATACACTAAAGAAAATAAATATATCTTTTTTTTTTTTTTTAGTTTTTGGGTCACATCCGGCAGCACTCAGGGGTTACTCCTGGCACTACACTCAGAAATTGCTCCTGGCAGGCTTGGGGGCCCATATGGGATGCCGGGATTCGAACCACTGACCTTCTGCATGCAAGGCAAATGCCCTACCTCCATGCTATCTCTCCGGCCCCAGAAAATAAATATATCTTAATATTTAAAACAACAACAATAAAAATATGCTAGTCTACTATTTGTCATTCTCTGAATGCCCCTCAAAAGAGTTCCTTGTGTAGACTCCATTGCTTCAGAATCTGGGCATGCGTGTGGAAGTGCTGGCTTTTGCGGTTCTCCAGGTGCTCTGGCTGCATCACTGACTGTCCAAGGATGACTGGAAAGACTCAATATCTGTCAAGTGTGACGGCTCATTAGGGTAAGTGGTAGGAATTCTAGACCAAGGACATTTGTTCTAGCGTGAAGAGCCAGCATTCAGCAAAAGTGGGCTGTGCCCTTTCATGGTTCCTGGCCTCAGATGTGTGATGCCACGGATTAGGGTCCCACACACAAGAGAACTGTTCTCTGAGAAGATGGTTAGTGGCTCAGATTAGAACATTTCCACAGACACCCCCTGATTCCTATGAAGAACCACCACTATTTTTGCCCTACAAACAAGTAATCCACTCCCCATTCATCATACCCTGAACTCACTCTTTCATCCATCCTTGGGGAACCAGCAATTGGAGATTTGTGCCAGCTCTGCTAAGAGTTACTGCTGCACTGGCAAAATCTTGGCTTTCACCAAGTAATCCATGCATTCATTGTGAGAGCTTGTTGTACCATCTCCAGGAAGTGTGAATGTCCTCCAGGCCCGGATGGGGCACTACTGAGGGGCCAGCCCCAGTTCTGCTTAGCTCAGCATAAACAAAGACCTCCTTCTGCTACTCCTACTGCACCATACTTGAGGCTGCTTCAGGAAGTAGTTTCAAGAATGGAAACTTCCCTGTCAGACGTTTTAGGCCTCACACAAAGTACATTTGGGTTACAACATGCATAACTCCCAGAGCACCTAGAAATGACTGAAGTGCAGCTCACTATCTCAATATTACTATACAAGATCCTCATCTGGGGGAGAGAAAGCAGAGAGAGAGATTCAGACAGGGGAGATGTGGGGAGCCTAGCTGATGAAACCTAGAACATAGGACACCTCAGTAATTCCTAATCTTGTCACCCACGTGACCAAAGGCGCCCATGCCTTGAGAACAAAGGAAATAGACAAATACTAAAGTAATTCAAAGCAGCCCAATACATCCAGCCAGAAAGAAAAATATAGAGCAACTTGCCTTTGTGTTAGCAAAAGGTTATTATGATTACAACTGATGTTTTTATTTATGCTTGCTAAGTAAAATTTATAGAACTCTGTTTGAATCTTATGCTTTCAGGTAAAACGTGCTCTCTACCTCTTTGCCCCTCCCTATTACCTGACCCAGCTTATGCTAATGAATACTTGTAATTGTAATTGGTGGAAAAACCCGTAACACCCTCTGACATATGTCAGCCCTTAAAAGCTGATCCCCCAACAATAAACTTCCCTTTTGAACAGCATGTGTCGTCTTGAGGGCTTCTCTTACTAACTTCTCAAACCCCCGAGGGTCGGGGGTCCCCCACGGGAGGTTGCAGGGAGAGACTAGTGTTGAGGGGTAGGAAGGAAAATGAGGACATTGGTGACAGGAAACATGCACTTTTGAAGAGTTTTGGACATTGTATGACTGAAACTCAATTTGAACAACTTTGCAATGGTGCAAGAAAATAGAACCAATTGCATATGAACAATCTTGTAACTACAGAGTTTAAATAAAGTAATTAAACACACACACACACACACAGACACACACACAAAGATTCTCATCTGCTTCACTGGGACTAAACCAGAGGGAAACAGCACCACAGCTTGACCAAGGAGTTACACTATTAGCTTTGGCTTTAGGGGAATGAAATTGTCCTTGTATAATGCTTGTTCAACTTTCAGGTATTTTACCATCAAATCAAATATCTAACAGTGCGGAAGGGGTACAGAGGAGGTAATGCTTGGCCTGGTATTGTAGATTTGACTGATATATGACCTGGTGCTGCAAAGCTTGAGGTTCACCAGGACTATGTACTAGGGATCAAACTCAGCTTTATCCATGCTAGGCATATGCTCTCCCACTTGAGCTATCCTCGCAGCCCTGCCTAGAAACTGCTTTTTTCAGAATTGATTACTTATATTATTGGCTTGCCTATGCTTGGCTTCGAACTGTGTACTATTATTGCTGCTGTCACCTCTCAGGCTCAGATCAAGTTCAGCAGTTCAGTTCCCTCCTTGGTGCATTTTCTTCAGTGCTCTGAACAGACTATCACTTTGTACATGCATTCTTTCTCTGATTGGTAGGACTTCCCACTGCCTTTTACAAAACTCACCTTCTCAGTTTCAATTCAAGGGTAAGAACTTAGAGGAAGGACTTCATAAAATGATATGTCAAATGGCTAAAAGTGAACATCTGGAATGAATGTTTCTCTCATCAATAATCAGGAGCATATCATTTAAAATCATAAAATGATACCACCAGATATCTGACAGAATTATCGTACTTTATTTCTTTACAGAGTTACTGAGTTATTCATGGCTGAGTTTCAGGCATGCAATGTTCCAACATCAATAGTGTCTACTTCCTTCAACAGTGTCTACTTCCTCCACCAAAGAGAGTTGCTTTAATTTAAAAAAGGAACATGTTCATTTTGGGGTGATCCTGCTGACAGGTATGAAATTGATGGAATTATTTTTGAAGAACTACTTGTAAAATTTGTTGACTAAAAACATGATAAGCATAATATGAACAATACTGAATCATTCTCACTTTCTATCCTTACCTAATAAAAATCCACACATGCTAAAAAATTAGACTTCTGAGTAGAAGAAATCAAGACAAAAAAGATATATGCTGTGCAAATTAATTATAGTTGAAAAACTCACAAAGCTAAGTCATGGTATCAGAATTCACAACAGTGCTTATTCTTAGAGAAGGAGAGGTTGGTATGGAGGGAACATAAAGGGTTTATGTACCAGAAATGCTCTGGATCCAGAAAGGACTATATGGATGGATTAACTATATAAATTATAGAACTGATAGTCTTGTTCATATGTTTTTAATTCAACAAAAAGTGTTACTGTCTATTTGTTTTCAAATATGTGTGTTTGCGTGTGTGTGTGTGTGTGTGTGTGTGTGTGTGTGTGTGTGTGTATGTATGTAAAGGGGACAAACAATTTGATCAAGAAACTCTTGATGTCTTCATGAGCCATTCCTGATCCTCACCTTGGATCATGGGAAAAAGGAGGTGGAAACTATCTCTAGCTCAGCTCTCTAACATCCTTATCACAATGATATTCTCTGTTTGGTAAGAGAATTAAACATAGTCTGTTTCTTAGACCTCTGCTTACCTTACTGGTGCTCCATAAATGTTGACTGATGAATTTCTTGTGTGTGTGTGTGTGTGTGTGTGTGTGTGTGGTTTTTGGGCCACACCCGGCGGTGCTCAGGGGTTACTCCTGGCTCTCTGCTCAGAAATAGCTCCTGGCAGGCACGGGGGACCATATGGGACACCGGGATTCGAACCAACCTCCTTTGGTCCTGGATCGGTTGCTTGCAAGGCAAACGCCGCTATCTCTCCAGGCCTGACTGATGAGTTTCTATTTCACCTTGTGAACACATCATTTTTTCTTGTCATCTTACTTATTACTTGGGTTTTATCAGCATTATGCAGGTGCTTTTAGGTATGGGAGTCCATATGTATTTACATAAGTCTCTCTCTCTTTAGATATAAATATAGATATAAATATACTAGACTCATTAACAAAACCAAGATGTACCTAAATGATTAGCATTGACACCATTTTTTGAGTGTCAAATTAAAATTTAAAATAGTGCTTTACCATTTGGGGTGACCTAATTAACTGAGCTGATTAAGTAATCAAAAATAGTTTGTGTAATTTGGTTTTGTTCAAAAGTCATTAAGATGCAGGGTATGTCAATTCATCTCTTTAACCTTCACATTTCTCTTTCCTACTTCCTGAATACTGTTGACATATTTCTAGCAGCATTTCTAAGCTGCTGTTTCACCTCACCTGAGCTCTGTGAAAGTCACCACATGACATCTCTAGCACTAAACCATTGCTCCTAAAGAGGCACACAGTTCTCAAATGTTCTGATAACTTGTGAATGTGAGTGAGACTATCCTTTAGCACTGCTCTCCAAATTATCTAGGTCAAAAATTCATGGGACACCAGTTCAAAATGAAGGTTTTATGACCCTCCTCATTTGGAGACACCTGATTTAGTAGATCAGAGCTGAGAACAGAATAAGTGACTTACCTGACTTTTCCCTAATAACAAGAAAATATTAAGTAACCATCTCTCATTGGTTGTCTCCTGTTACTGCAACTGAGGGTGAGAACCTTATTCAGCTCAGAGGCTTTTTCTAATAAAGATTAAATGCTGAAGAATGCAAGTTGATCTATGTTTACAGTAATACTAGTACAGGGACTGGAGTGACAGTACAGAACTTGGTGATTGCCTTGTATACAGCTGACTGGGATTCAATTCCCAGCATTCAATTTGATCCCCTGAGCAACACCAAAAGTAATTCCTGTGAACAGAGCCAATAGTAACTCACTCATGAGCACAAGTATGGCCCCCAAACAAACAAACAAACAAATACTAGTATAATACTTGCAAGAAGTAGGCATTTTGAAGATTTCTCAGAACTCATTTAAAAACCATAAAAAAAATAATTCCATTGAGAAATAATTTTAAATTTAAAATGATCTCTGTTTGGCTTTTTAAGTTAGGAAGATTTTCACTAAGTAAAAGAACTACTCATTTAGATATTTTCTTATCTGCTCATTTTATCTTTTTTTTTTTTTTTTTTTGGCTCTTTCTTTAATCCACACCTGGCAATGCTCAGGTGTGGCAATACTCCTAGCTTTGCTCAGAATGCTTTCCTGGCATGCTCAGGGGACCATATGAAATGCCAGTGACTAAACTCAGGCCGAGCATGTGTAAGGCAAGAGCTCTATACGCTGTTCTATCGCTCTGGCCCCCTATCTAGTCATTTTAAAATATATATTTTAAACTTCTAGTGACTATAAGATAATTTCAAAACAACCATGGCATCATAACTGAAACCTGAAATCACAAGTATATAAAAATTGAGGCAGATTAAGTTTGACTCTCTTGGTAGTTAGAAAATCTCATTTTAAAGATTTTATATACATAATGCATAATGTAATGTGTAATACACCAAAATGTTATGCATAATTCAAAGAAGAAAAATATGATGCAAAATCACTGACTTAAGAAATATTTTCCAGTAGAGCACTATTTATAATTTGATAGTTATTGATCAGATTCTACAATCTTAATGTTCAAGTCCATTTGCACATAACATTTTTTCTGTCATTTTATCTTCTGAACTCGTGAAGCACTTATTTTTGGTACTAATACATCTAATGCTAGACTTTATTGTCTATATGGGTCAAGCAGTTGAGTTGAAGAAAGAACCTTTATTTAGATCATAATAAAGTTAGTTTTTATGTTCTGCTTTGCTTTTAACTTAACCAGTAACATTTAGTCATGAAAAATTTTGTACCCAGGCCTCCCCCATCCTGCACTGAGGGAGGAGGGGACTGGTGAACTTCTGGCTTCCAGCATAATTAAGGATCCAAACTCCTCTCTGGGAGCCGGAAGCTTCAGAAGGCTACACAGGGAATGACTTGGCTCCATGCTGTAGGCTTTTTGGCCAAGCTTAGGGGAACATGCAGCTCCCAGCTGCCCCCCATAGCCTTCTCTCTCCTTCCTCCCAGATCCCAGGGTTACCCCTGGCTGCCTTACCAGGGTGCCAGCAAGGTGGGTAATGGTGAGCAGTTTTTTTTTTTTTTTTTTTTTTTTGGTTTTTGGGCCACACCCAGTGGTGCTCAGGGGTTGCTCCTGGCTGTCTGCTCAGAAATAGCTCCTGGCAGGCATGGGGGACCATATGGGACACTGGGATTCGAACCAACCACCTTTGGTCCTGGATCGGCTGCTTGCAAGGCAAACATCGCTGTGCTATCTCTCCGGGCCCTAATGGTGAGCAGTTTAAAGGGGACCCCAGGCCTCTCCCATCTCCCACCCTGCACCAGAGGGGTGGATTGGGGGAGGGGACTGGTGAACTTCCCTTCCCACTAATCTCCATTCTCAAACCATGCAGGGGCTATTGCCACCACGCATAAAATTTATATAGATTTATAGGATATCATATAGTTTGATTCACTTTGTGTTATACAGATTAGATAGTTAAATAGGATATCATAGGTGTTCATCTATGTTTATAATATACAAAATGTCTATGTTGTATTATTCCCTTCCCCCATTGGCTCACCACCTTACAGGCTCATTTCTAGTCCTTTATTCTCACCCCCACTGTCTATTACCCCACATGTAACCATTTTTACCCTCAACTCTTTGATCCTTATGAAGCAGATTATTATCCTCTCTCAAGCTAACTGCCAGCCAGCTCCCAAAATGAAAAAATAGACTTTCAGCCTGGGAAAAAACCAAAACTCTGTTCCTATCAATCTATTATTAATTGACTTCTATCCTCCAACTCTCTTCCATGGGTACCTGTGCTTGCTACCATAATCACTTTCCAAGAGGCCCCCACTCAAAGACATTTCCTAATACGGGAGTGCTGGGAGTTGTTTAGATTCCAGATGGCCAAATCACAGACCAAAGTGGTGTCCCGAGAACAACACCCTCCCCCTCCCCGACTATTTCTAAAACATAAAAGGGACATGTGTATATCCTTTGTATATCTTAGATGTTTTCCCTTAACATCTATAACTCTTTTTGAATATCCTCATATAGTGACAATTTTGCCCACCGGTTTTTTGTTTGTTTGCTTTTTCCCCTTTGAGATCTGTTTAATAAGCAATGCTGGTAGAAGAGTATCTTTGTATAGAATTCATGTTAGAACCAAATTACAGAGAAAGTTGGACTTGTTCCCTCGAGCCCCAGTTGCACCAACAATACTTTGTGGCATTGTTTCTCTTTTGCATAGGCACATTAAAATGGGAAAATATTAAATATGCAAACAAGTTCTTATCTAATAGTGATGGGAACACAAATTTTGTAATGCAGTTAGGCTTCATATCCTAAACATTGGCATAATGATTAGGCTTAGGCTCAGAAGAATGGGCATTGTTCATACACCCCTGAACAATGGATACCATCTATGGAAGCAACCACAATTGTCTATAATATTACCAGGACACAAACCTCTACCAGGGAAGATCCTACCACTGCTCTGGCATTGACTTACTCCAAAGAGTGCTCTCAACACCCAGATGAATTAGCAACAACCTGCTTGCAGGACAGGGCTCTCCACAACTAATGGTGAGGTGAAACTAGAGGATGCTCCACATCAGCCTGACTTCAATGAAGGAAATGAACTGAATCCAGAATCTTTAAATGCAGGAACCTGACACCAACAATAGCTAAAGTGCGAAAAAATTTCATCAGGACCATGGAGAATGACTCAGGGGTTGGACAGACTGGTATGCCTGGAGCACAGAGTTGGTCTTATGCCAATAAACTTCTAGGGTGAGATTTTCTTGTAATCAGGCCAAGGATTTTTTTTTTCCTATTTTCCCCATATTTTGCTAGGCCTATGCAAACAACGGCGATTGCCACTTTCACACCTTTATTACTATATTTTTTTAAAGAAAGAATAAAAAACAGCTTACTGAACTTAAAAAAAAATAACTGTGGTAGAATGCCTGTCTCGAATAGACAGGTGATGGGAAGGAGGGGGGCATTCGGGGTGGGAATGTTGCAGTGGTGAAGGGGGGTGTTCTGTTTGTGACTGTAACCCAACTATAATCATGTTTGTAATAATGGTACTTAAATAAAAAATTTAATAAAAAAAGAAAAATTTTGCATATAAGTTTTTCTAAAATATGTGGGATATTACAGGGGGTAAGGCCCTTGCATTTGCCTACCAGTTCAATTCCTGGCACTGTATATGGTACCCAAAAACTACCAGAAGTGAATCCTGAGCACAGAGCCAAAGTAAGCTCTAAGCACTGGTTGATGTGACCCTAAAACAATAATAACAGCAACAAAAGTATACTAAAATGTTTTCAGACTAAAGAAAAAAACCATAAATTTAAAAATATACAGAGTTTGGTGGCCAGGGAAGTAGTATAGTGGATAAGGTCATTGCCTTGCATAAGGCCAACCTAGGTTCATTCCCTAACAGCCTGTATAGTCTCCCAAACATATCCAGGAGTGATCCCTGAATCCAAAGCAAGGAGTAAGCCCTGAGCACTTCCAGGTGTGGCCCCAAATTTAAAGTAAATAAATAAAAAAGTGCACATTTTGAAGTTTTTTTATATTTATCATCTATTTAGTAATAAAAGGCAAAATGTTACTGAATAAAAACAAAAGAGCTTAGCATTAGAGTATAAAAGTAAGATTGAAAGGAAGTTGAGTACTATTAGTCTACTAGATGAATTTGTTCGAAAGTTGATCTTGCATCCTGTACATCAGACAGGGTTCTAATAGTCAGAGGGCATTTTTATATATAGGGGTTCTTATGTATGGGGGATCATTGAACACCCTCTGAGGCACTATCGTTCTGTCTCCAACAGGCTACTGAATTCCGCTAGAACAGAGTACACACACCCCTCAAGACAAACAGTAGGGGTTCTATAAGTTGACAGATTTTCATTCCTTTAGAGATAAGCATGCCTTAAAGGATTTTCTTTCTTCAAATTTAATCTGGAAGGAATTATTTTATGCAAATTTAGGATAACAATTTAGAAAACATCATTAAAAGCAGTTATTTACAGGGATTTAAGGAAGATGGCTTCTGCTTACTTCTGCAATGATAAGTCACATGACCTAAAAAGTAATCCCTGAATATTACAGTAAGAAAGAAGATGTCTTAGACCATTTATTAAAATTTTTGGTAGATTTGGCTTCACAGGATATCTGTTACCATTCTACTGATAGCTCTAGGAGGCAAATATTTTCTATGTTGACTAGCACAATAGAGAACCCTGAACATAACACCTGCCTTTAAAGGAGCTCAGACAAACTGACAAAAGAATAAAGAACCTGTCACTTGGAAAGTTCAAAGTATAGTTCCAGGCCACCTGATGTGTACAAAGGTGATCTTATACATCACCAGGTATGCAGTCTATGACATTTGCACAAGGCATAGCAAACATACCTGGCACGTTTCAAAGAGCATAATACTATTGTAACACAATGCATGGCCATATTAAAGGTATAAGTGGCTTATTAAGGCCACATCAATAGACAAATTTATCCTAAACTCTTTTGTATTTTTACTAATCCTTCAACCATAAATAAATGTCAAAGCTGATTTTTATGTATGTTCTTAATCTGATTATTTCTACTTCTCTCATTAACCAGAAGTTTGTAATCTATCATACTTTTAAGACTTTAAAGATCAAGTAGGGATTGTACGTAGTTCTTGAAAATTAACAAGAAGGGGTTTCTAGGTAAAGAACTTAGAATATGGGGCTGGAGCAATAGCACAATGGTAGGGCATTTGCCTTGTACGTAGCTGATCCAGGATGGACCTGGGTTTGATCCCCGGCATCCCATTTGCACCCCAATCCAGGAGCAATTTCTGAACACATAGCCAGGAGTAACCCCTGAGCGTCACTGGGTGTGGCCCCCCCAAAATAAAAGAACTTAGAATGCAATATTCTATGTCAAATGTTACAAATCATGAAAAATAATGATATTATTTTCTCTAAATTAATATTTCCATAAGCAATATTTTAAGTTTCCTTAGATTATTTAAATGTATCCAGATAAATATAATTATGGATAAGTCATATTTAACTCACTTATGTTAAAAATAAAAATAAGCAAGCAAACCACTCTCTTGCCAAAGAGAGAAAAAAAATAGGAATTGAAAGAGAAGAAAAGAAACTCTAACACTCAATGTGGTCATTCATCTTAACAAGTTCTTTTATAGATATTTAACAATCAATGTGTTGATTTATTTTTATACATAATTGACCTGTCTTATGGACAAGTAAAGGTTTGCTTCTTTTGAAGATGGTTTGATTATTTTGCTTTGTTTTGTTTTGTTTTGTTTTAGAGCCACACCCAGTGGTGGCCAGGTGTTACTTCTAGCTTTGTGCTCAGAAATAGCTTCTGGCAGGCTCGGGGGACCATATAGGATGCAGGTGATCAAACCCAGATCAGTCCCCGATTGACTGCGTGCAAGCAAACACCCTACCTGCTATGCTATTGCTCCAACCTCAAGGTTTGATCATTTTTAAATAAACACTTTAAAGGCTGGACATGTATGTAGTCAACCCCATTCAAATCCTGCACTTCGTGGTCTTCTGGGCCTTGCCTAGAGCACCATATTTCTCATACTTAACAACTGCTCTGCTGACTGATATTTGCTAGAAGCGACACTACATGCTCTCTAGAACAGCTTAAGCATTTCCCCTTACCCCCCAAATAAATAAAGCTATTATTACTATTAAAAATTGCCATCATGTTTTCCCCAATTAGGAACACAGAAGACATAGCAAATTTGTTATATAAAAGAGAAATTGTCAGACCTCATACTTTGCTATGGGTCATTAATCACCGTAATCTGCATTAAAATCCATTAATACTACGTTCTTATAAAAGACCTTAGATTAGCATTTCCTTCCACTTCAAAGAGACGAAACGTGCAAAGCACTTAATCACTGGTGGGTAACTATCAGAGTATAAATGTTTCCATGTGCTTAGAGGGCAACAGCATCATATTAGCAAAGCTTCCATTAAGGACATTTGATCTACAGCAATGCTAATAGGTACCGTCAGCTCTTCATTTCAACAAGTTATTTCCCACCTGTGTTTGTCAAGCTTGCCTTTTTAGTGTGTGCTTGATTTGATTCACAATTTTTAACATTTTTTTCCTTCTGTGAGTGTCTTTTTCCCCCCTGCTCAGGCATTCTACAAATTCCCAAGTTACAACTGAAGAATCTTTTTTAAGTCATATTTCATCCAGGCAATAAATCCTTGAGGCAATTCATCTACAAGATAAACTAGAATTAGACATTTTCTGGTTGTCAGAGACAGAAAACTAAGAGGAAATGGAGTCAGGGAGAAAGCTCCAAGGACTGAGGTGCATGTTTTGCAAGCAGGAATTTAGAATTTCATTCCTGCGGAATCTTGTGTGTGACAAAAAAAAAAAAAAAAATCAGAAAAAAATATAAAAAAACAAAAAAAGAAATGCTTGCATAGGGAATAACTTTTGAACTTCGATTTCACAAGAATTATATGTCAAATAGGATGTTCTTTTAATTTTTTAGGACTACCACAAGTACACCCATAATTTAAATCTAATGAGATATATCACTTAAAATTGCATGAGTCAAAGCTACAATTTCCAAGTAAGTGGCAATACTACAAACACTTTAAAAATCAGTGCTAAGTAAATTGTAGCTATGCTTTTCCATAATTCACCTTCAAGACAAGAATAACTTGGTATAGAATCAGAGAAAACACAAATACTTTAAAATGTCAGTTGTAAGTAAGAATTTTTTTTTTTTTTAATTTTTGGGCCCTACCCGTCAGCACTCAGGGGTTACTCCTAGCTCTGTGCTCAGAAATTGCTCCTGGAGGCTCTGGGCACCCTATGGGATGCCTGGATAGAACCTGAGTCTGCCACATGCAAGGAAAATGTCCTATAGCTCTGGCCCTAGGTTATGGGGCGGGGGAGGAAACTCTTTTATTACCTTTATTACACCCCCCCCCCGTATATTCTTGTTGTTAAAAGGTAAAAATGAACTGGGCCGGAGAGATAGGGTGATGCCATTTAGTGCAGTATGTCCGCACTTCCCTTACATGGGGCTCATCAGAGTCCAATCCCTACCACTGCACCTGAACCCCAAAGCCCTGGCAGGAGAAAACCCTGAGCACAGTTGGGTGTGCTGCCCAGAGGTAAAAATGAAGGGCCTAAGAAAAAAATAACTGGGAGTTAAGGGGGTTGCTGTGTAACCCACTCAACCCCATGATTCAAATCTCCAAGCACTGCTAGGTGTGTCCTTCTCCACTAGATAAAACAAATGCATAAAAGATAAAAATGAGATCACTTAGCTACGTCATCAAGACAAAGGTAGTCCAATAGATCGTTTTCATCATTAGACTATCAGATTTAAAAGATGTTTCATTCATGTTCTTGGATGACCCCAATCCCTGTTCCAGTGAAGTGAAAGCCCTTGCCACAGTGAGGGAAAGTGATTTAATTAGTAACACCTTACTCTTAGCTTTAAAACTGTCCTCCCAAACTGACATCTTTTTACTACTTAATTCTTCCTGGATGCACTCGACTCATAGTTTTGTGTTCTGCTTCGTGTCCCTCTGCCCTCTTGAAAAGATCCCACCAAAGCCACGTTGTCCATTTCTTCTCTCCTGTCACATTCTGCGGGGTCCCACCGAGCCACCATTCCCCAAAGCCAAAGAATGCTCTGCTTTGGAAGATTAAGGACATGTCTAGATAGAGTTTCTATTTCCTCCTATCTAGTGGATCTAGGCCAGCAACCAGCAGCTCTGGAAGACCTAGAAGCCTCGCAGCGCCCAAGCGAGGGGCGTTTGACAGCTCTGCCCGCTACCTGTTGGGCCTGATCTCGGGGTGGGGGGGGGGGCTCCCCACTAAGGTTGTTTAGAAAGGCGACTGCCCCTGGCTTTGTCTTAAACAGAGTTGCTGGCGGGTCCTATTTCCCTCCCTCTGCTGCTTTCCGATCTTGCCTTGCAGAGCCATGGGGAGATCTCGGCGGGAGCCCGGAGCCCCGCGGGAGTCCTGGCGTCCGACAGAGACGCCCGGGCGCCCCGGATCCACTCACCAGCGGGGTTGGGGGGCCAAGGAGGGGTCCGAACCGGAGGCGGCAGGCAGGCAGGGGCTGCGGAGCCAGGGAGGCTGCAATGTTCCCTGCAGAAGCCGAAGAGGCGGCGGCGGCGAGCGCGAGGGCGCGGGGACAAGGGTGACTGGCCGTGGGGCGCAGGGCGCAGGGCGCGGGGCGCGGGCGGCTCGTCCGGGGCTCGGTGCGTCCAGGCCGCGGGGCGGGGAGCGGCGCAGAGGTCACCGCAGGCGGAGGCGGTGCCGGCGGGCGGCGCTGGCTCGCTGGGCCTCGGGTCTCCGACCTCCACGGGTCCCCTCGCTCGCCCCCTTCTCCCGGGCGCTGCGGCGGGTGGACCGCGGTGACGCCCCGTTAGCTCCGCGGGCGGCCCGGGCATCCCACGCCCCGGAGCCCGGCGCCCGCCACGTCACAAGTGGAAGGTGACGATGCAAGAGGGGCAAAGGACTCCGAGTCCCCTTCCACCGCTCCTCATGCTGTTTTGGCAGACGCCCACAAAATTGCGTGTGTGTGTGTGTGTGTGTGTGTGTGTGTGTGTGTGTGTGTGTGTGTGTGTGTGTGTGTGTGTGTGTGTGTGTGTGCAATCTTTCTGGGACTGGGGAGTGAACTCAAGGCTTAAAGGCCTGGGTGTGATCCCCGAGCACTGGCCAGGGATGACCAGTGAATGGCCAGGTTTGTGGCATTGCTTAGGCTGAGTATAATCAGGAAGGGATCCCAGACCCTGAGCATTATTGCTTGAGAGCCCCCACCTCAAAAAATTTCTCCTCCTCCTCCCCCTCTTTCCTACTGGCTTGGGAGGGGAAATCTTTACCAATTGGACCACTTGTTCTCCAGGTATAATCAGGAGGGGGTCCCAGACCCTGAGCATTATTGCTTGAGAGCCCCCACCTCAAAAAGTTTCTCCTCCTCCTTCCCCTCTTTCCTACTGGCTTGGGAGGGGAAATCTTTACCTATTGGGCCACTTGTTCTCCAGGAAATACTCCAGCTGTGTATATGAGGAGACTTACAGAGAGCAGGAATGTCTATCTCTCCAGCCTCTTAAATGCCCGGGATCTGATTGGGTGATATTGACGGCAAGTGGGTTTGAGGCAACAACTCAGCTGTGTTGGGGATCCTTCTTGGCAGTGAGAGGAGTCAAATCACAGGGTCCTGGGGGTTGGAATCAGGCTAGGTTGCCTACAAGGCAATTATTTACCATCTCTCATTCTGCAGATGTGTTTCATAAGGCTAATAAAATCTTGAACAGAAGTCTGATGACATCTAATTGCCCATTCCTGAGCACTTGGGGACCTGTAAGTTCCCTAAACTCACTGTCAGCTGGAATCACTGAACCGATATATTATCACTGAAGCCTGCTGGGCCCCTCACAGATGATTCTGATTTCATTACCATGATTGTGATCTGGGCCTCAACTATATTACCAGGAATTTTAGATTGGCATGAAGAATTTGAAATGCTCTTTAGATGAATCAAATCAGAAAAGAAAACTTAGGCCCAAGAAAGCATTCAGGAGGTAAGCACTTGCTTTGCATAGGAACCTTCTGGCTGTCACCCTCACTCACTACACCCTGGGCTTAAACCTGGTCCCAGATCACTGCCAGGAGTGAACCCTGAGCACAGAGCCTGTAGTGATCCCTGAACATCTCTGAGTGTAGTACGATAACCCCAAAATGGATGGATAGATGAATGTATGGAAGGAAGGAAGGAAGGAAGGAAGGAAGGAAGGAAGGAAGGAAGGAAGGAAGGAAGGAAGGAAGGAGGGAAGGAAGGAGGGAAGGAGGGAGGGAAGGGAGAGAGGAAGGAGAAGGGAAAGAAGTAAAGAAGGAAGAAAGGGAGGTAGAGAAGGAAGGAAGGAGGGAAGAATGGAGGGAGGGAAGGAATGAAGAAAAGTTGGAAGGGAAGAAGGAAGGAAGGTGGGAAGGGAGGAAGGGAGGAAGGAAGGAAGGAAGGAGGAAGGAGGAGAGGAAATATCTGAGAGTCTCTGTGATAAAAGTGCCTCACAGCCTAGTCCTTCCAGCACCCCTGGGAAATGATCCTACTGAAGGCCCCAATGAGTTGCTCAGAACAGGTAGTACAGCCTGACAAAGCTTCACTCTAAAGGATGGGGGAACGAGGGTGGGGGATATAGGTTCTTGCTATACAGCACATTACTCAAAGGCAGGACGCATCTTTCAAGCCCTACCTGCTGACTTTCTTTTCTGCACTTCTCAAACCATGCCAGACCATCTTCTGGCCAAGCCAACACTTTGTCTTCAGAACACTGTTTAGAAAGCAAGAACAGTGGGGATACTTTTGGATTGGGGGAGTTGGGCACTCAGAAGTTACTTCTGACTCTTCTTAGAAATCGCTCCTGGCAGGCTTGGGTAACCATACGGATGCCAGGATTGGAAGCACCGTCCATCCTGTTTTGGCTGTGTGCAAGGCAAACGCCCTAACACTGTGCTATCTCTCCAGCTCCTAGTTCTGGATTTTTATGGTGGGTTGAGTGAAGGTGGTTTTTGAGCCATAGTCAGTGGTGCTCAGGGGGTACTCCTGGCTCTGTGCTTGAGGGGTGCTGGAAGGGATTGGACGTGTGAGGCACTATTTTAACAGAGACCTTCAGTCCTGCTTCCTTTCCTTCCTGCCTTCCTTCCTTCCTTCCTTCCTTCTTTCCTTCCTTCCTTCCTTCCTTCCTTCCTTCCTTCCTTCCTTCCTTCCTTCCTTCCTTCCTTCCTCCCTCCCTCCCCCCTCCCTCCCTCCCTCCCTCCTTCCCTCCTTCCTTCCTTCCTTCCTTCCTTCCTTCCTTCCTTCCTTCCTTCCTTCCTTCCTTCCTTCCTTCCTTCCTTCCTTCCTTCCTTCCTTCCTTCCTTCTTCCTTCCTGTCTGTTTTGGGGTTTTCGGACTACACTCAGAGATGTTCAGGGCTTACTTCACTCCTGACCAGGGATGTAGGGCCAAGGATAGAATCTGGGTCTCCAACATATAAAGTATTCTCTCTAGCCCTTTTCATTATCTTCCTAAACATGGTATTTAGAGGAAGTAGATACCAACATAGTCCGAAGGTAAAGGAATTTGCCTCTAGAGATCTGGAATTTGGGGAGGGGAGTTGGGAATTGCTTTCAGGAATTTGCTGCCAGAGCTTGTGCTCTTAACCTCACAGCTCCATGAGATGTTCTTTTTTTAAAGCCATCATTTGGGGGCTGAAGAGATAGTACAGTGGTAGGGTGTTTGTCTGGGACAGACCTGGGTTCAATTTCTGGCATCCCATATAGTCAGTCCTCTGAGCCTGCCAGGCTGAATGCAGAGCCAGGAGTAAAACCCCTGAGCATTGCCAGGTGTGGCCCAAAAACCAAGAAAATAAATCAAAACGAGGGCCAGAGAGATTGCATACATAAAGACAGTGGTTCGAATCCCAGCATTCCATATGGTTCCCCGAGCCTGCCAGGAGCGATTTCTGAGTGCAGAGCCAGGAGTAACCCCTGAATGCTGCCGGGTGTGACCCAAACACCAAAAACCAAACCCCTCCCCCTCAAAAAAAAAAAAAAAAAGAAAGAAAGAAAGAAAAGAAAAATAAATCAAAACGAAACAAACAAAATAAAAACATCATTTGACTTCCAGGTCACATGGTTTTAAAAGTAAATTCTTGGATGTGGTATTAAAAGTTCCTTTTCCCTCTTGACCTTCACTTGACACCCCTTTTTCAGGCCACATCTAGTTTCCTTGACATACAAACTTGTTTAATACCTTTGTACGTTATACAGGTTATTGCTTTTGTCTGGGATAGTCTCACTGCTATAATAGCTAGTAATACTATGTGAAGTGCTTTGTGTTTCTTCTAGCTCTTCATTTTTTTTTTTTTTTTTTTTTTGGTTTTGGGCCACACCGGCGGTGCCCTGGCTGTCTGCTCAGAAATAGCTCCTGGCAGGCACGGGGGACCATATGGGACACCGGGATTCGAATCAACCACCTTAGGTTCTGGATCGGCTGCTTGCAAGGCAAACACTGCTGTGCTATATCTCTGGGCCTTTTTATCATTTGTTTTTGATTTTTTTTCTTTTTTAATCCCATCCCCTTCTGTTCATTTTCTATTTATTGCTTTAGTAAGTATTATTCTCTATTGAACACAGAATAAAAATGTCTTAAGTAAACTCATCAAACCTAAAATGTATGGTGAGCCTAATTTAAAAATGGCATTATAACTCAGATTCAAATTATAATTTCCATTGAAGCTTTCATTTCTTTCTTAGATACAAAAGTTTAGCAGGATTAAAAGAATTACTAAATTTAAAAGATTTTTAAAATGCAAAGAGAACATATAAATGGACTTTTTTTTAATCACAAGGCAAATTCTAAACAGAGGGCAAAAATCTCAAAGAAAATCACTATAGAATTTTTACCTTTCTATCAAAGAGACATCAAGAAAAATTAAAAGACAAGTTAACATGCTGAGACCAAAGATTGAAGGATCTCAGGATGCTGCAGAAACTCAGGCAGTAGTTACTTATTCCTGTGGGTTTACAGACCCTCTGCGGTCCACACACCCACATACCCACATACCTGTAGCCACCCTGAGACCTTGTTCTGCTCTCTCTAGACATCCTGAAGGGAAGAAAGATGAGAACTGCACATGGGATAACTTAAAATAAAACTTTACTGACTAAATAACAAAACATTTATGAAACACAAGTAAAAATTGAGCCCATGAGATGACTCAAGGGGCTGGAATGGCTGCATGCAGGAGCCCCAATTTCTAGCCCTACAACAAATGGTACCCTAGTACAACCCCCATGCAATGCCTTGGAAAAGGCCCTTAGCACCATTGGGTGTGGCTCTTGCAAATTAAACAACTAAAGTAAATAAAAGAAAAGTAAAAATTATCCCCTCAAATTAAATGTATATAAAAGATAAAAGTAGCATCCTTATTTTAATGGGGTTAATACAGAAATATAAGTATCCTCTTATAATATATGTTATATTATATAATGATATATAATATAACATATGTTATAATATATAATATAAAAATATAAGTATCCTGTTTTGTAATGGGCAAAAACGTAAGTTAGGTAATGAAAAAAAAATGTCAGTGGAGAAACATCTTTAAGGGAAGTGAAAACTCCTAACAATAATGTAGCAATAATTGAGAACAGGAGTATGTTCAGTTGGTGATGTGGGCCAGTACCCCTGAAGGCAGTGTGCATGGCAAATGGCCAAACTTCATGCTGAGATGAATGTAAATTGGTTTAATGTTTCTGGAGGCAATTTGGCAGAATGTAGTAAAAATCTCAAAAACCATTCATTTCTTTTGACTCAAAAATTGGGAATATAGGGGCTGGAGAGATAGCATGAAGGTAAGGCATTTGCCTTTCATGCAGAAGGTCATTGGTTTGAATCCTGGCATCCCAGATGGTTCTCTGAGCCTGCCAGGAGCTATTTCTGAGCATAGAGCCAGGAGTAACCCCTGAGCGCTGCTGGGTGTGACCCAAAAAGCAAAAAAAAGGGGGGGGGGCAATATAAAAAGGAGAGTTGGCAAATTTTTTTTTTTGGTAAAAGCCCAGGTAGAAAATACTTTAGGCTCTGAGACCACAAATGCCTGTTGTTTTTCTGCACACATTTTTCTTTAACACCCTTGCCCCTTTAATAGAAAAGCTACTAACTTGGTCACTGTAGAAAAGTTTGTGTCCTGAAGATGGCCTGAACAGTCATATGCATAAGGAATAGACTACAAGAAACTTCGTCATAGTGCTTTTAGTAACCATACAAGGACACAACAAATGAAATGAGATGAGTTATGAGGAAAACTTTTTAAAAATTTTAAGTGTTTAATAAAGTTGAAGAATTATATTTGTTTTATAGTATTCATGGCTTTTAACTGGAGAAATAAGTTCTTTTTTCTCTTTTTTATTGTTGTTTTTTTGTTTTGTTTTGCAGTACTTAGGGCTTACTCCTATCTCTGCTTAAGGACCACTTTTAGCAATCTTGTGAGCCATAAGGGATGCCAGGTTCAAACTTGAGTCAACAATATGCAAGACAACCATCCTCTCTCTACTATTTCTCTGACCCCAGCGGAATTTTTATTTGTTTTATATTTTTGTTTTTGTTTTAGACTATACCCAGTGGCATTCAGGAATTGTTCCTGGCTCTGCACTCAGAAAACATTCCTGGCAAGTTTAGGGGACCATATAGATGCCAAAAATTGAACCCAGGTCAGCCACATGCACGGCAAATGCACTATCCTCTGTGCTGTCGGTCACCACCCTACCCTGAAAAATACTTTTTAAAGGAGATTATTTTCCAATACTAGGTTATTATCTTTATAAAACCTGAAAGGATGTAGACATACTAGATATGCTCGTGGCCTTGGATTGAGCATGAGATTAGCTTTTTCATGACAAGGTGTGCATTTGGAAGTTCCCTGTTACTAATGTGTATTATTTTTGTAATCAAGAATAAAGAAAGCTTACTTGGGTGACAACAAAACACCTTAGTTTTCAATTTTTCAATAAGAAATTATTTTCTGAAACCTCCAGTTGTAGTCATTACTCTCTTGCATGCATAATGATGCCCTGAATGCATAATGACATCTTGAGTTCCATTATTTGCAAAATTGAAGAATGGGTAACAAACATTTGCTGACACTTTCCTCTATTGGTATTTAACTATTTAAGTATTTGGTATTTAACTATTTAAGTATTCTGACTACTGTCAACTTTTCTGCCAGATCTATTTTTTATCTTCCTAGCTACTCCTGTGCCTCAGAAAGTAAAAATTTCATAAGCTGGTCATTTCCTCTGGGCTCTCTTGCCACTGGCTATTAGGTGGGTGAAAAAAATGGGTGAGACAAAAGAGGACAGCTGGGATATATTTTCCCACTTCTTTTCCTGCTTTGGGTCAGGGATCAATAGTAACTGTTTCCCTAAATGTTCTTCAGTACAGTTCCCTCTCCAGTGCCCTGCTAACATGATCACCTTCCCTTTCCTTCAGTCCTAGAGAGAATAACAGCTTTTTTAGTCCAAGGGACTTGGGCTCTCCATAACTTTTACAGTGTTCCTCTCATCTTGTTTCTATTCATGGCCCCATATCTGAACCTATCCCTTGACATCTGCAAGCCATTGCTCAAAACAAAACAAAACAAAACAAAAAACTGTCCTGGGTTGAAAAGTATAAGTGGTGACTAATATCTGTTAGGGCAATCTGACAAATGAAGGAACACTAGTGACTATCACAGAACATAAGTGTCTCAATTCTTCTACAAGTCCTGGATATTTTCATGTGAGTATGACATTCTGCAAGGCAATTATAGTAATCTAAAAGGTTCTTATGTCAGAAACTTGTCTTCTCTCCATGAGGTGAGTGTTTGGGGAGGATATAACACTCTATTGTTCTTCTCTTCTCTAGTGTTTGGTTTGTTCATGGAGAGGGAATCAGGACCTCATACAAACAAGGGGAATGCAGACTATCTCTACTAGTTGTAGAGAATATCTCCTTGTATTATTTTAAATAAATTAAATATTACAGTTTAGAAATATTTAAAAACTTATTGGACCTCTAAGAAAAAAATAGCTTAAATAGAATTTAACATCCAATGGAATAAGAGGACTTTCCAGGGATTATGGCTTAAATGGCGGGACTCATGCTTAGCATGTATGATTTGCTAAGTTTTGTGATGAGTACTAGATTATGCCTGAATTCCTTTAAGCACTGAATAATTTAGGTCCTCCAATTTTCTTTATTTTCTTTGGATTACTGTGCCTATGGAATAGCTTTTTAGAAGCAATGTAGTGCCTCTGCCTCAAACTTCACTTTTTCATGATATTTATAACACCATTTAAAGTTTGTGCAAATCTTGACAAACAAACAAGGAATTATGGGCGGACAAAGAGGGCCTCATATTAAGAGAAGTCAGAAAGAGAAGGACAAATAGTGGATGTGTTCACTCATCTGTGACATGTGTAGAAAAAAAAAGGGATTAGATAGAAACGAATGATGGTAAATACTTAGACCTGGATTGCAAAACTAAGGTTACTGTAGAGGGAGGAGATGGGTGAGAAAGAAGAGGTATAATAGAATATATAAGTAATGTAAGGATAGTGGTATTGGTGAGGTGCAGTAACTGTGTACATCAGAACCATAAATGGGGTGGGGGATTGGAACTGAGTCATAGTATAATGGGTAGGGAGCTTCTCTGGACCCAAGCCTGCCAGGAGTGTTCCTTGAGTGCAAAATCAGGAATAAGCTCTGAGCAACTTTGGTGTGACACAAACCCCCCAAAAATAAGAAAACAAAAGGAAAACACAAACATGGGACGAGAGAGAGAGAGAGAGAGAGAGAGAGAGAGAGAGAGAGAGAGAGATCACAGAGGTTAAGGGACTTGCCTTGCATGTGACCAACCCTGGTTTGACCCCCAGCACCACAAAGAATGATCCTTGATCCAGGGCCAGAGTTCTGAGTATAATCCTTGAGTACTGCTGTGTAGATCCAAAAATTTCCCCTCTTCCAGAAAAAGACCATATACCCACAACCCCATTTTAGAGAGGGCTAAGGACCAGCAATGCCTGCTGAGGAGACGGCACAAGGTAGCCACTCTATGACAGAGTGAATGAATAACTGAGACAGGGATGGATAACTGAGAAGAGCCTCAAGAGAGCCCCTTCCCTGATAAGAGGCTGTGTCATATATCAGTATTGCTTACTGATAGTTGCTTGCATTTATTGGCCTGTAAAACATAAATCTCTTTTCTGATGTTGCTAAATATGATTATATTTGAACATTTATCTCTGGATGAAAGAACTAGTACAGGCAAATGTGGCATTGATTAAATATCTTTTTTTTTTTTACCTGAGAAATAGAGCATTAGAGAAACATAATAAAACTTTAAAACAACATACAGTGGAATGAATTCATTAAAAGAATGTCCTGTGCCTTTATGTTTTGCTAACCACCCTGTCCCCTCAGATAAAAGAAATGAGGTTTTAGGAAATGTTGGATGTATAGAGACTTTTGGTGACTTGCTAATCTTTTACTTCAAAATAACAACCAAGGTATGGCCTGGGAGTAAAACAATGGGTTGTTAATGGAAGAAAGTTTTTCCCAGGAAAATCTGTTATTTCAAGAATAGGCCCCTTTTGCCACCTTAATTAAAGTCTGTCTTTTTAATGAAAACTTGTCTTTTTAGTCAGACATTAGAGGATATAGAATGTATGGTTATTGTTGAAGCCCTAAAAATAAAAGGCCTGCAGATTGAAAAGGAATTTTATAGATCAAGCAGAATGTACTGACAGTCATCCAAGCTTTTGATAAGAAGGAAGTATAATGTTTAACCCTGTAGAAAACAGATGTGAGCTTTTCACATACCACCTAAAAAAATAAAATTAAAATTAAAAAATTACAAACACCAAATTATCATGTCTTGCCAAAAAATCTTGCTCAGATATCCTGTAGTAACACTTAATAAATGGACATAGATCCAAGCTCACTTCTGAGTGTGTGATCTTTGTTTCCCATCGCCGACTCCTACACCCACCATCCTAAGAGGACTCAGTGAGTCTCCTAGCATCCTACTCAGACAGCTTGCGACAATCATACACATTAATAATATTGGAATTATGCTACCTTAGCAATAAAAAATTAAATAAAGGCAAATATATATGATAAAATCCATCATAAATACTATGACTTTTAAAACTCAAATAGGGTGCTTGCCTTGCACATGACCAATCTAAGTTCCATAAATCCCTGGCATCCTATATAGTCCCAGAGTACTGCCAGGAGTAATTCCTGCATGCAGAGCCTGGAGTAACCTCTGATCATTGCCAGGTATGGCCCCAAAACCAAACAAAAAAAAGGTGCCTCTTGTAGATGCAGACTGGTAGTGGGAGGTAAAGGGAATCAAAGGGGGCATCAGTAGAGGTAAGTAGTGGTGAAGAGATTGGTGTAGAAACATTATATAAAACCCAGTAATGAATAACATTGTAATTTCACATTGAATAAACTTAAATATGTTATCTAACTTTTTTGTAAACTTTTATATTTGATATAAGAACATTCTACCAATGTAATTACATATTTTTTGAAATTTTATTTTGACTAGTAGTATTATGATTTATAAAAAATACATATTTGAGCTTAGTCTATAAATTCTCCATCACAGCTCTCTAAATCCTTAGGACTTCTTAGTGATAAGAATAATAGGTATCTTATATTAGATTTCTTGTCTTAGTTCTTTTGAATGGTTTTTGGAATTTTGGAATCATACCTGGCAGTGGTTAGGGATAATTCCTGGCTTTATGCTCAAGCATCACTTCTGGTTGGCCGCCAGGGACCATATGGGATGGCAGAAATTAAACTCAGGTCTACAAAGCAAGGCCTACTCACTGTACTATCACTTAGCCCATTTTATATACCTTTTGGATCCCACCTAAGGATGGAGGTTGGTTAAGGTGGACTAAACCATGCATTTAGTGTTGGAACTTACAGCTCCACTCTCCTGATCTTTGAGGCTGGACGTTAAACAGATGCATCAATGGCCAGTGATGTATGCCTATATGATTTAGTTTCCATAAACACCCTCCACCCTTAAGAACAAGGTAGTGAGAGCTTCTGGGTTGGTAAACAGATGAGGCAGGGAGAACAACATGCTTGATACAGATAAGGAAGTTCTATACCCCTTTCTACACCTGTAGTTGGCCATTTGCTTCTCTTAGTATAGATTCTGTAGATTTTACCCTTTTATAATAAACTGGTAATCTGGTAAGTGCAAAATTTCTATAATCTCTAGGATCCAGCTAGGAAAGTAATCGTTGAAAGGAGGAAGTTGCAAGAACCTGTGATGAGCCATTGAGGAGCACAGGTAACCATAGGGACCTAGGGCTCATCTAGGTAGTGTAGGGGATGAGGGTTAAGAGTGAGACTAACCCCTGAACATTGGAAGATGTGGCCTCAAAATCAAAACCAAACAAAAAAAGAGCCTCTTGTAGATGCAGGTTGGTGGGTGGAAGGTAAATGAGGTTAGAGGGGGCATCGGTGGAGGAAATTGGTAGTCAAGAGATTGGAGTGAAAAGACTAAAACTTTAATCTGTGAATCTTGATTGTTGTGAACAGTGCAACAATGATACTAAGAGAGCAGCCATCTTTTTACTATCCTGTTTTAATTCACTCCTTTGCAGCCATCAATGAAAATGTTCAGTACAGTTTAACACATTGTTATTATGTTCTCAGGAACAGAGTAGTGGCACAAAGGAAAATGAATGTCCTTTCCACTAAGGATATAATCCAGACTACAAATGACTTCCTCTCCTATTCCAATTACACACTATAGTTTATCAATTTTTAAAAAAAATTAAAAATTAATTTTTAGTTCTACTTTCAAATCCAAATTTCTTTTTTTTTAATTTATGATGGGTTCTTATGTTATTTCAAGTTCTTACTAATCACAAATATGCAGTCATAAAATGAATCTCTGGCAAGTTTTGAACAAATACTTAGAAAATGACAAAGTCGGGACCAGAGAGATAGCACAGCGGTAAGGCGTTTGCCTTGCATGTGGAAGTTCACTGGCTCGAATCCCAGCATCCCATATGATCCCCCGAGCCTGCCGGGGGTGATTTTTGAGCGTAGAGCAAGGAATAACTCCTGAGCATTTCCGGGTATGACCCAAAAACAAAAACAAAGACAAAAAAAAACAAACAAACAAAAAAGAAAATGACAAAGTCATCACTGACAAAGTCATCACCTTAAAAGCCACCCGGATAAGACCAGTGTAAAATCTTTTTAATAAGTTAAAAATAAAAATGTCCGACTATCTTCAGAGTTAAAAATAAAAATGTTTGACTATCTTCAGACAGTCACAGAATTGAGGTTAAATGTAGGACCCCTAGCCTGTAACAGCACACGACTAGTAATGCCCTCCTCTCTCCTACTTCACTGCAGTTGAGTTCAGGAGACATTATCCAAGGCCTCTAGAATGGAGTTAATAGTGTAGTGTCAATTAGTAGTTCTCAGCTTTCTAGGCTCTGTCAAATTCTCTCCTAAGTCATATCAAATAAGCATTGGGTTTATCCATTGTTGTCACACAACATTTTTGAGACCTGCCACAGTCACATCTCATAAACTTGAAATTGATTTAGACCACATCTCACTACAATACAAGGGTTTTTCAGCATTTGCCACCTATTTATCTACTGTAGGAGTATGTAAAAATGACTTAGCAACAGGATTCAGTAGTTAGCATATAGGAGATATGTAGATTTCCCACACAAGCATTAGATTTGAATTGATTTCATTTTGAGAAGATTCTTCTTATATTATGCAATCTTATTTTTGTATACCCTCTAAATAATTAACTAATGAAAATAATTTGTACTTAGAAGCAAACTAGTTCTCAGGAAAGCAAAGCATATCTATAATTCCTTTTAAATTTGATAGAAGACATTTTTTAATATTTATAAGGCATTTAAAATGCTTAGATACTTTGTTTAGTTTTAGAGCCACACTTGGCAGTGTTCAGAGCTTACTCCTGGCTTTACACCCAAAAATCATTCCTGATGGTGCATAGGGGAACATATGTGGTGCCAGGGATTTAATCGAATCCAGATCTGCTGAGTACAAGACAAGAACCCTATCCTCTGTACTATTTCTCTGGCCCCCAATTATTAGCTTTTATTAAAAAGGTGGTAGAGCACATTTACTAAAGTATATAAGCAAGGAGGGCTGAATGTGATATAAAAGCTTCAAATGGCTGAGATATTTTAAAAAAAGAAATTTCTAGAACATTTCAAACATATATTTATAGCTATTTGCAAATATGGGATTACTATGGGATTATTTCTGACAAGGCCTCACCTGCCTTGAGTAAAATATAAATTTTACTATACCACACACACACAAATTTTATATATGTAAAATTCATAAAATGAAAATAAATTTTCACATACCTTTCTAAGAAGTATTGCTTACGGAAATCCCAAATACACAATTTTGTAAATCCAAGCCTGAACGTATATGAATCCTTAGATCTGAGTTCCCTCTGTCTCAAGGGAGTGAAAAATTGGAATTTGAAAGCAGTAGGGAAAGGACTCTAATTGCCCTGCTCTGCTTTTCATCTGAACAGTTCTAAACCGCTCAGTCCCTGTAGATGAGCTAGCTATAGAATCCTCCACAGTTTAGTACAAAGGTTATTCTCTGGACAGGCGTAATATTAATGAGTCATTTCCTTCAATTCTTAAACTTTCTAGAATATTTCTTGTTTACTTTAGCTATCCATGGAAGATTCTAAATTGAGTATTGTTGGATCCTATCATATACACTTAAGATTATAAAATCATTTTATGGCATATTTTCTTATCTTGACTATTTACATCCTGATTACTTTGCTTATTCCTTTGGTATATCTTACTTGGTGATTAATTTGCTTTGCTTTATTTTTAGCACTATTAACAATCTCTTGGATGTTACATGACAAGTATGGACATAAATATTGTCATAGGGAATGGTCATGAAAAGTATTTCAATTTCTTAAACATTCAAAAATAAAACTTTAAGAGGCTACTTTAAAATGTCTAGTGCACAGAATCAAATTATTTTTCTAAACCACACCCTCCTCCTAAACCACACCCTTCTCTTCCACATTTTTTGTTACCAAATCACTCTGGTAAAAAGCCAATTAAAAAAAAAAAAAACCTAGGAAGGCAAGAAGAGACAAGAAGTAAATGTCTCATATAATGATTAATATCATATTTAATTTGATAAGTAATCTCCCTCTGTGGCCTAGGGGGTTCCTCACTATTCAGGTAATATTTGGTAACATTAAATAAATTTGGGAATTTTGAATTATGCTGTTACTTCTAACACCTTACAACTTAACAACAATCTTAGCTTTCCAAATAGAAACTTTGATCCTAAATGCTTTGACAAGTTCTTCACTAAGTTTATAGTGATTGTGACTACTTGTGTGAGTGTACAATAAGATCTCAATGGAAAGAAAACTCTGGAAAATTACAAAGAATATATATTTAATTCTTTTTAATTTTTGTTTTGTACTTTACATTGATCTTTATTCCTTCCAACATTTTCCCCTTTTAGAATTTTTTGGGTGACCTCCCAAGTGAGTCTTGGCCAAATTGATTGGAATGTCCAGGAAAGGGCTTGAGGATATGGTTCTGCTCTGCTCTGAGGTGCTGGGGATTATTTGGGTCTCCTGGTCCTATTGGGGGTCTCCAAGCCCACAGCCAGCAGTGCTTGGGAATTGAATTCAGGTCTATGCCGGGTAAGCATGCACCCTAACTGCTATGCTATCTCTTGATCCCTTTGTATAAGAAGTTAACTACATTAGCTAACATACATAATTCTCTGCACTTATGGAAATGACAAGTATGTAGCTTGCAGATGCTTTTCTGACGGCCAATGAGGTCTATATCTCAGACCCCCACAGTTTGACACCAATATGTCAAAGGAAATTTAGCTTCTGGTCACCTTTCATTTCTCCGCAGCATGTCTACTCTGTTCCCTGTGACTTCAGATACTCTTCACTTTCAAGTGGAATATTTGGATCATGGCCTACTTAGTATTTGAGATCAGCACCTTTTGTCACTGACTATAACTTGTTGTCCTTTATTTCAACACTTAAAATTCGAGGTGGCTGGAGAGATAGAACAGCAAGACTGCACTTGCTTTGAACACAGCAGTGCCAGGTTTAGACCCTGGAATCCCATATGGTCCCAGGCACTGCCAGGAGTGATCCCTGAGTACATAGTCAGGAGTAAGCCCTAGCACAGCAGGGTGTGACCCAAAAAAAAAAAACAAAATAAAAGCCTCAAACAAGTAAAAAAAAAAAAACAAACATAAAACAAAACCAACATAGAAGGTATTTGTGTACTTCTTTAACTACATCTTTTAATTAACAGTAAATCATTTCCATCTTCATTATGGTTCTTAAAAAAAAATGCCAGGGCCTCAATGAATAGCACTTAGACAAAGAGCACCTGCCTCGTAAGCAAATGGTGATGAGTTCAAATCCCAGTGTTCACATGTACCAAGCATGATCCGGGCATCTTGGCAGCTCTGTGGATCTCTGAGGCCAAATGGGGTGTGATCCCCAACAAGGACAGAGACTAATAGGAAGTGCCAGTGCTGTGACCAAGAAGTGCAGTTCCTGGCAAGCATGTGTGAGCACAATATCAGTCTTGACCGAGTACATCAACAATAATGTGTGCACCTCCACTAAGAGTGCATTCTTTGGGTGTGTGCTCCAATTTCTTAAATCTTAGGCTAGTTGACCTACTTCCTAGGCGCTATGTAAATTTTTGGGGTGGGATCACACCCGGGGTGCTCAGGGGTTATTCTTGGCTCTGAACTCAGAAATTACTCCTGGGGAACCATAAAGATGCAGGGGATCGAACCTGGGTTAGCCATGTGCAAGACAAATGCCCTACCTTCTGTGCTATCACTCTGTCCCCATGCCCTTGTAATTTTAATAATGTGGGTGATGTGATATTGCATGTTAAAAATATACAAATAGACATTGTGCTATTACCATATACCAGGGGTGGCGAACAAGTTCGATACAAAGAGCCAAAATTTTAAACTCTGAGAGTCAGAGAACCACACCACTCAGTGACCTGCCAAAACAAACACTCACACAAAAGCATATAATTTTAACAATAATATATTAAACACATATTGCATTTTGCCATTTTGAGTGAGGGTAAAATCCTGCAGTGATGGTGAGGTTGTGCTGCGTCCTCCACACTAAGAACTAAGGGCAAGATGTGACACAACTTGTGACACACGGGTCCCCTTCGCCCCCACCCCCGCTGGCCCGTGCAGTTGTTTCCGAGGGATGGGACTACGCGCTCGGAGATCTCTCCTCAGAGGTCCCTCCTCAGAAGCAGCATAAGAAAATCCAAACTTGGCAAAGAGCCACATTCATTTTGGCCGGGAGCCACATGCGGCTCCAGAGCTGCATGTTCACCACCCCTGCCCATATACCAAGGCTTATATTTGAAAATACAGTTGAAGTCTTTATTATGTCAGTGTTTTATTTTATGTTGCATGTGTTACGTATCTTTTAACCATCTGGGACAGTTTAGAGCGCAGCATATAAAAATCAAATTATTTACTCATGATTTTTCCTGTTTTGAAGGGACTGCTTATGAAAAACACAAACATTTCCAACTTCTTTGAGGCAATACATTTACCACCTATGGCAACTCACTAGAAATTCAGAATAAAGTAAATTAGTAAAGACAAATTTTACCTGAGAAATTTGGCAATAACTCTATAAAGAAAAATATAATATTTTTGTGCAGTTTATAAAATTCTTACAAATAAACATTTGTTATTATTACTGGTTGCAGGGGAAAGTGCTTAGGGCTTACTCCTAACTTTGTACTCAGGGATCATTCCTGGAAGGGTTTAAGGCACGATACGCACTAAATCAGGGTTGGCAATGTTCAAGAAAATTGTTAAGGCCCTGTGCTATATCTCCAGTTCAGTGCAGCTATTTTCATTTCTTTAAAATAGTCACTTTTTTGTTTTGTTTTTTTTTTTTTTTAGACTACATCTGGTGACACTCAGGGGTTATTCCTGGCTATGCACTCAGAAATTGCTCCTGGCTCAGGGGACCATATGGGATGCCAGGGATTGAACCTAGGTCTGTCCTGGGTCAGTTACATAGAAGGCAAATGCCCTACCACTGTGTTATTGCTCTGGCCCCCAATCACTTATTTTTGTTAGGCAACCATTCATAAGAAAGATTTTTGACTAATTGTGAAGAAGCAATCCGTATTTCTACCATTATTCAGTTATGACTTATGTTATCATTAGGTGCATTCTTCTAGAGTGTCTCTGTAAATCATAGTAATATCTTTATTTAAGCACTATGATTACAAGCATGTTTGTAGTTGAGTTTCAGTCATATAAAGTATACCTGCTCCTTTACCAGTGCAACCTTCTCAGCACCAATGCCCCTATCTCCCCTACAAAGCATTTTTGTTTTGAAATTTTCCCTTTATATTGATGTTATCTTTATTTATGTTTTGGGAGGTCCACCCAGCAGTGCTCAGGGGTTATTTCTGGCTCTGCACCTAGGAATCACTCCTGGTGGTGCTCAGAGTGCCTTATGGTTATGGGGTGCCAGAGATAGAACCCAAATTGGCCACATGCGAAGCAAGTACCTTAACCACTGTCCTATTGCTTTAGCCCCATTGATGCTATTTTTAATCAGTTGCTATTAGAAGCAATAATTTGGGCTTAGATCCTAGTTTATAATCTGAGAATATGCTATAATTGGCAGTCCAAAGTGAAATCCAGAGATAAAACCTGGAATTCCAAATTGCAAAGCATATGCTCCAGGTTTTTTTTCCCTAAAAGTCATCTTTTAGACTACTAAATCTCAGGTCACTTGATCAAGGGCAGGGGGATGACACTCATAACTAAAAAAAAAAAAAATCCCAGAAATGAAGTTCATTAAATTGTTATGCTAAGCTCTGAAAGCAAGAAACAGCTGTTATTACTGTTGTTGTTTTTTGTTTGTTTTTAGGTAACACCTGGTGATGTTCAGATTATACTACTGATTCTACCCTCAGGAATTACTCATGGTAGTACTTGTGGGACCACTGGGATGCCAGGGATTGATCCTGAGTTAGCTGTGTACAAGGCGAGCACTTTACCTGATAAACTATCTCTTCAGTCACCAGCAAGAAGCAGCCTTGCCAGAAAAATAAAATACATAAATAATTAATTACACACTGAGTTGTGAAATAATATCATCAGGTAGAGTTGGAATTAGGCAAGCCAAGACAAGTCAAAACCTCTTGCAAGGTAAGTTATAATGAAGGTGTAGGAAAGACTCCGGAAGGGTCTGGTGAGCTAGACCTAACTTTTCTCAGATCCACCAGCCATGCTTCTAATTTAATCTGATAGAATTAAAATCTGACTCTATCTTATTGCTGTGTAAATACCCTATCTGAGTTTTCTGGCTCTTTGTGACCTGATCCTGCTCTCCTTCCCTCCCTTTTCAGTTCCATAATAGAAGTTGTTAAGATACATATTTGGTCCTATCCCTAAAACAGTCACATCAAAAAACCTCATTTGATTCCTAGATTATGACGGAGGACCTTACCATGTACTTTCACAGCACCTTGTGAACTCCAACGCTGTGAGATTTGACACCTAACATTTCCTGAATGACAAGACAAAGCATCAGAAGAAAAACAGATATTTCAAAAGTCTGTGCAATATGACTTGTGGCAGTAGGAAAGAGGGCAAGAACACCCGGTCAGGGCTCAACTTTGAAGGTGTTTTGGGTCCAATTTGGTCTATGTAATTTTTAAAAAATAACTCCAACATAATAGATATATTTAAACTGAACATCATAAACAGGACAAGCAAAAAAAAAGACAAAATAATGTTTAGAATATCCAATAGTTAGAATGCAGCGCTGAGGCCAACCACAGGTTATGCAGCCCTCACAGGCATTCTTCACCAATGATGGAGCAGCTTGATGAGAACCAGGGAAATGTCTCTGTTGCTAGGAGTAACAGTTTTCCTAGAATAATTTGGCCCATTATTAGCATATCAGGCTGCAGATGAATATGGACAGCTATAGCCAACTGGTAGAGAGTGAGTGACTACTGGGTGCTGGAGAGACTGATTGACTGGCACTGGGCTAGGATGATTACTAATTGATTTGTTGTTGTGATTGTTGTTTGTTCTAAATTTTAGGTACAGTGGTTTTTAATACTGTTAACAGTAGGGTTTCTTGTAGAAATAATTCTAGGACCACATCTTTCACCAGAGAGTCCGTTTCCTACCACTGTTGTCCTGTGGGGCTTGCCACCCTTACCCTCTGCCACTGATTGGTTTGACAGTGCAGCCCTGTTGGAACTAAGTGAAGCCATGATGAGAGGTTTTTCCAGAAGTGGAATGCTGAGATGAGTAAATTACTAGTTCCTAGCTTTGGCAGAGACCTTTGTGGGTAGTAGAATGTGGGGAAAAGCTTGGTAGGTTGAGAGTCTTCAAGGCAAACAGGTGACCTTCAGAAGATTCTCCAGAGCCCTTTATTGATGCCTCCTTATTGATTCTCAACAAGTGTATTCCCCTTGATGTTGGCTTCCAGATTATATCTTTTGTCTATTGTGGTTATTTAATTCTAGGAGCATCTGTATTATGATACATTTTACCACCTGACTTTTCCAGTCTAATGCCAGGTTTATTCTAATTAAGATACACGAAGTTATTTGTATGCAAAATAGCTTTTCTAATTAGTTAATTAGTATATCAAATTTTATGCTATTTATCATGTTCTTAGTTCTATGCCTTCTGAAAGATTCCGGCAACATATAAGATTCTGTTTCCACAATATGGAAATATCCCAAGAAATAAAAATAGAGCTACCAGATGATCTAGCAATTCAACCCCTAAATACTGGTATATATCCAAAGAACACAAAAATCACAATTTTTTTTGTCACACCCGCCAGTGCTCAGGGACTACTCCTGGCTCTACTATTCAGAAGTTGCTCCTGGCAGGCTCAGGGACCATATGTGATGCCAGGATTTGAACCATTGTCGGTCCTGGATCGGCCATGTGCGAGGCAAATGTCCTACTATCTCTCCAGCTCCCCACAAATCACAATTTTTGTAGGCTTATTGCAGTACTATTTAAGCTTATTGCTTATTTTGCAGTCTTATTGCAGCACTATTTTCAAAGGCCAAGATCTAGGAAAATTCAAGTGCTCAATGACAGATGTGAAGATAAAGATGTTGTATGAATTCACAATAGAATACTACTCAGTTATAAAAAAAAAAAGATGAAATCTTGCCTTTAGTGATAACATAGATTGGAGGGGGTCATACTAAGTAAAATAAACCAGAAGGATAAAAAAAATACTGAATGATCTCACATATATTGTATAAAAAAAAGAGGGAACATACAATGTCCAATTAAAAAACTTTAGGCTTTGGGGGACAAAGAGATAGTTCAAAGGTTAAGGTGGTTGTCTTACAGGTGGCCAAATTCATTGTAAGCCTAGGAGCTACACTTCCCACTCTTTCCAGCAGAGCCAGTTCCAGCCTTGAGGTCTCCAGTACTGCCGGGGTGCTGGGACTTGTGGAGACTCACCTATTGGGAGGAGCCCTAGAACGCCTGCCTGCACACTGCTTGGAAAACCCACATCCCATAACAACAAATGCCCTAAATTCTGACCACAGCACTGAAGTTAGAAATGCAGGCGGTGGTGTTTGGAGAAAGCAGGCTGAAAGGCTCCAATATGTGATGCAGGAATGTTGACATTTTTGTGGTGGATGTGGTATAGAGACATTTTGCCTATAATGTGTATAAAAATTTATTTTTTTAAACAATGATACTTATTAAGATGAAGAAAAAAGATTCTGTTCTCACCTCAAGGAGCATGTAATTTTTCTCAAACGAGAGAAACTTAGCAGTCAACAAATGACTGTAGCAAGGAATGAAGGAGGATTCTGATTAGAAATGAGACTTAAAGGGAATGGAGTGGAGAAAATAATTCAAGAAATTAAAAAGTATTTCCCTTTCTGTTCTTTTTCAGCTATCTTGTGTGATAACTTTCATTGCACACTGGGTTGTGGGGCTCACCGGGATAACACACACTGGCTGTGGAGCAGGGGAGTGCAGCTGGCGTGTGTGCACGTTGGGGCAGGAGTCTAGGGGCTGAACTGTGACCTCACATTTGCATGTCGTTCTGCCTTCGAGCTACATCTGTGATGCCCGTTAACATGTATCAAGGGACTAGACAGATAGGACAGCCTGTAGGGAATTTGCCTTGCATGGATGCTCATCAGGATTTGATCTCCATCACCCACACAGTCCCATGAGCCCTGCTAGAGGTGATCTCTGAGTATAGAGTGAAGAGGGGTAAGCCCTGAGCATAGTCTGGTGTGACCCTAAATAAATAAATAAATAAATAAATAAATAAATAAATAAATATTTAAACTGTATCAAGAGTAACAAAGGTCTCTTCTAGGCATATGGGGCTTGCATGACACAGACTGCAACACAGAAGCTAGAGGGAAAAAGAAATTTTGAAGCACAGATTAAAAAGGCCTAGATTTTCACAGAAAAATCTCTAACAGGAAATTTTGTTTCCTTTCCAGCAAATCATGCTAGGTCAGTGAACCCACTTGTGTTTTGTGCATGCAGAAACATGAGGTGATGTCAGCTAATGATGTGCCACAGCAAAGTCCTCCAGGCAGCTAGAAAACAAAATAGCAGGTGGCATTTCTTCTGCTATGCTGCTGTTTTCTCATTAGTGGGTGTTTGGTGTTTAGAGCAGAAAGTTAGCTTTTGATCAAAGCCTTAACTGCATCTTCTAAAATGTCAAGGAACTCAAACTAAGACTTTTGAACTTTTCTCACATTCTTCCTCGAATGTTTCTTGTTTGTTTGTTTTTTAAAGAAGAATATCCAGATTTAAGGGATTATAAAATATTTGCTCCTGGACTTCTGGGTATATCTGGACACAGAGAACAAGTTGGTTTCATTTGAGTAAACTATGTTTTGAGTTGTAGTTTTGCTTTTATTGATAATAGCAACTGTTATTTTGGTTGGCAGAGAATATAAAACGTTTTTTTAAAATCTGGAAACATCTCAATGTTAATATAAAAATTCTGCTGTTGGTTTAGGACTAAATGACAATGCTATCTTGTTATCACATGTGTTCGAATTGCAAAGAAAAATAAAATTACGAGCCAGAGCAATAGCACAGCGGTAAGGCGTTTGCCTTGCACACAGCCAACACAGGATGGACCCAATTTGATTCCCGGCATCTCATATGGTCCCCCGACGCTGCCAGGAGCGACTTATGAGCGCAGAAATAGGAGTAAGCCCTGAGCGCCATCATTTGTGACCCCAAAACAAAGCAAAAAAGAAAGAAAAAAATTACATTTTTAACTCAAAAATGAGAACATTGCTGTAAAATCTTTCCTGTCAATCTTGGCCAGTCAAGAATGATGTCAAGGCTGGATGGTTAGTGTCTTTCTCTCTCTCTCTCTCTCTCTCTCTCTCTCTCTCTCTCTCTCTCTCTCTCTCTCTCTCTCTCTCTCTCTCTCTCTCTCTCTCTCTCTTTATTTTTTTTGTGGTTTTTGTGTCACACCCGGCAGTGCTCAGGGGTTATTCCTGGCTCCAGGCTCAGAAATTGCTCCTGGCAGGCACGGGGGACCATATGGGACGCCGGGATTCGAACTGATGACCTTCTGCATGAAAGGCAAACACCTTACCTCCATGCTATCTCTCCGGCCCCCTTTTTCTTTCTTTCTTTCTTTCTTTCTTTCTTTCTTTTTCTTTCTTTCTTTCTTTCTTTCTTTCTTTCTTTCTTTCTTTCTTTCTTTCTTTCTTTCTTTCTTTCTTTCTTTCTTTCTTTCTTTCTTTCTTTCTTTCTTCCTTCCTTCCTTCCTTCCTCCTTCCTTCCTTCCTTCCTTCCTTCCTTCTTTCTTTCTTTCTTTTCTTTCCTCTCTTCTTCCTTTTTCTCCTTCCTCTTCCTTTTTTCCTTTCTCTCCTTCCTCTCTTCTTTCCTTTTCCTTCCTTCCTTCCTTCCTTCCTTCCTTCCTTCCTTCCTTCCTTCCTTCCTTCCTTCCTTCCTTCCTTCCTTCCTTCCTTCCTTCCTTCCTTCCTTCCTTTTCTTCTTCTTCTTTTTTTTTTGCTTTTTCGCCCACACCCAGTGACGCTCAGGAGTTGCTCCTGGCTATGTGCTCAGAAATCGCTCCTGGCTTGGGGGACCATATAGGACGCCGGAGGATAGAACCGAGTTCCATCCTGGATCAAGCGCATGCAAGGCTGCTTGTACCACTGCTCCGGCCCACGGTTAGCCCCTTTTTTTAAGGGAGCCTTTGTAGTAAGATCTTCAGTTCCTCGCTAGCAACCCACGCCAGCACCATGCTGGCCCCAACCGGCTCCTTCAACACAACTCCCGCCCACAGCCCGCCCATCCCCGTCCAATCCCGCCCTAGCCTGTCCCTGGGCCACTTCCCGTTCTAATCCTCTCCCTCCTCCTTCCATTTTCTTGTATTTATGCTAACCACGCCCCCTAGCGTCGGACTACAGTTAGCGTAGCGGAAGAGAAACAACATCCCCCCCCCCCCGCCATGGGGCCACTCTGGCCCTTTGGAGGACTTGTCATCTATGACCTGTGGCGTAAAGCGGCGGTGGGCGGCTCTGACGTCAGACGTCAAGGAGCCAATGGGATTCGCCGTCCGGGCGCCGTCGCCTCCAGAGTGTTTTTGGCCATGGGGTTGCAGGAGGTGTGCAGGTTCGGGTCGAGGTGAGTGAGTGAGCACTTAGCGGAGGGTCTGTTCCTTCAGCTTAGTTGAGCGAGCTGGCAAAAGGCCGGGGTACCCTGGACTCCCGCCCCTGGCCCTTCCCGGTGCCTCTTCTGCATTTCTTGCTACTCAGCCTCTCACTCTGCAACAATCTTTTCTTTCCAGTTCTTTTTCTCTTTTTGCTTTTTTTTGGGCCACACCCGGCAGTTGCCAGGGGTTACTCCTGGCTCTGTGCTCAGAAATCGCCCCTAGCATGCTCAGGGGACCCTATGGGATGCCGGGAATCGAACCCGTGTCTGTCCTGGGTCAGCTGTTTGCAAGGCAAACGCCCTACCGCTGTGCTGTCTCTCGGGCCCCTTTTCTTTCCATTTCTGTCTCCCTTTACTTTTCTTTAGAGTCGCACTTGTTTTGGGAAATAATTCTGGCTTTAAGTTTAGGGGAATCCTGTGGCATCTTCTGTGCAGCTAGCTCCCACTTTTTCAGTGTTTGTTTGTTTGTTTTGAAGGACTCCAGCTTCAAGTCTGGCGGACACCTTGCAGGGTGGAAAAGTGTGTGTTGCGTTTTTGGAAGTGCCACTCGTTGCATTTTAAGTTTAAGGACGTTTGTTAGCCCTCACCCCACCTCAACCCACACCACCCCTCAAAGTTACCTAGAAGTAGAGTACTAGGAAGCTAGTGGGGTCATTTGAAGAGAGGAGTCCTCCACCTTACTCAACCCCCAAAGTTAAAATTGCTGTCTCATTTTTTATTTTACGTCTTTGAATTTGCTGTGGAGCAAAAGGATGGACGTGCTGCTTTGATTTCACATTCTTACTGCTTCAGGGGAAAGTGCCACTTATTTTTAAAAGTGTCTCTCAGTTCTCAGCGAATAGTGGATGGACATTGAAGAGCAATTTTCCTTCTTTGTGGTGTTTTGTCGTCCTTTTTTTTTTTTTCAATCTAGAAATTTGTTGTCTTGGAGAGGCAGGAGAAGAAGAAAATAAGGGCTTTGATGACAGCACCCCAGAGGTGCTCAGGGATGCTCTAGTTTCTGTGTTTGGGGGACTCCAGTGCTGTGCCAGATCTCAGACCCGGTGTTGCCTGGATTCCCAGTGGTCTTTGCCACTGCTGTTTTTAAGTTGTGAATAAATAATCAAGCTGTATGAGAAACACATTGGGTTGACATTTTGGGAAAGGCTCTCATTCTCAGAATCCAGGTGGGCTTTATTTAGTCTCACCCACTTTTAGGTCACAGGCTAACTAGGGGAGCCCAGAATGTGTTTGAACATTTGGGCCAGAGATGCGTCTTCCAGGGTCAGCCCCAAAGAGGATATTGCTTTAACACAGCAGAATTGGGGCCAAGATTTTTCAGTGTGTAAAGTAGAAATGAAGTAGGAATAGGAAGGGGTTGTTGCTCAGAATGATTCTGAGGAGAAATCAGGGCTCTGGAGCTGCGGTGCCATTGGGAAATCCTTGAACTCTGGCCTGCCTTGGGTTACTGGCTTTGTGGCATCGTTTTGAATTCCTGCAGCCTCTTCTGGTTACTCCGTACCTTTTGCTAATGCCACTTTAGTGTTTGTGTGTCTGATCGGCACCTTTTTCTGGCACATGTGTATTATTATTATTACTATTATTACTATTATTATTATTATTATTTTTTTTTTTTTGGTTTTTGGTTTTTGGGCCACACCCGGCGGTGCTCAGGGATTACTCCTGGCTGTCTGCTCAGAAATAGCTCCTGGCAGGCACGGGGGACCATATGGGACACTGGGATTCGAACCAACCACCTTAGGTCCTGGATCGGCTGCTTGCAAGGCTAACACCGCTGTGCTATCTCTCTGGGCCCACATGTGTATTCTTGACCTTGATTTATGTTGAGCATCATTTCTAGTCACAACCACTTTGATGTCTCATTTGCATTCCACTTAAATACTTAATGTGAGTGCTGCATCTGGTGGACCTCAAGGTCCCCTATGGCAGCCTTTTCAGGAGAGGTACTTGGTACTCTGTGGCCAGGGGCATATGAGTGATGATGAGAGTTGTGGGGCTTGACCTTGCCAAAGATTACACTCAGTGCATCACACACACACAGCCCGCGGGCCAGTTGTGGCCCTCCGTACAACATTTTGTGGCCCGCGACTTGCCTTCAAATATTGCAGTATGCGCGATTATTCGCTTACCGAATAATCGCAATAAAAATCACATTAGTAAGAAAAAAATCGCATACCCCGAGCAGTTCCGTTCGGGGTATGCAAATGTTTAATGCGATTTTTTGCGATATTTTTCTTACTAATGCGATTTTTTATTGCGAATATTCGGTAAGCGAAATCCCTTCCAGGGGTCCTCAAACTTTTTAAACAGGGGGCCAGTTCACTGTCCTTCAGACTGTTGGAGGGCCAGATTATAGTAAAAACAAAAATTATGAACAAATTTCTATGCACACTGCATATATCTTATTTAGAAGTGAAGAAACAAAATGGGAATAAATACAATATGTGGCCCGAGGGCCGTAGTTTAAAGACCCCTGCTTATGCGGCCCTGCCTCACCCCGACTTTACCTCCTGCGGCCCCCAGGTAAATTGAGTTTGAGACCCCTGTTCTACCACGTGTGCCACACAACCTTGGGCCTACATTACAGGAATATGAATTATATGAATATAAGCTGTCTTCTACATGGATTATATGAATAAAAACTGTCTTTCACAGCTTAAATCTAGAAAGTTAATCTTGTGCTAAGCCCATGTGTTTTAGTGTATACTTTATCAAATCTGAGTGATAGGGCTGTCATCCTTCCAAGTTGATTTTATGAACACATAACATCTCTCTTTAGAAAAAATTAAAGAAAAATGTGACTACAGTATCTAGCTAGGAATTTGGCTGTCTGTTGGTGGATTGGTTTTCTGATACCAGTTTTGTAGTAGTTTGTTTTTTTTTCTTCTTCCTTTTCTTCATTGTGGTTGTAATGATGAGTGGGGGGCCCACACATGCCTGGTGGCTGTGCTCTGGGGGCACACACCAGGTTGCGGTGCCCACATACATGCTCGCTGGGGTCAGGCATTTTCATACATGTTGTATGTATGTATTCTCTGGGTTCCCTGGGGAGCTCACATAGGTGCACTAGGTCTCACGTGTCTTTGTAACTGCAGTTTTCAGCTGTGGTCAGAGCTCTTCAATTGGGCTACTTAGACACACCTGGCTACTTGTGGCCAGAAATGTCCTGCAGATTGCAGACAATGAGACCAGCAGGATAATGCTAAGTGCGTGTGCTAGGACCAGAGAGCAAAATCACACTCTTGGCACCACCAAAGCTCTCCCCTGGGCCCAGAAATCTCCAATCCAGCAATGCCTTTCTTAGTTCTTCTCTCTGGTAGGTTAATGTTAAGTGGGATAAAGCAACCCTATGAATATGCTGAGATTTGAAGCTATGTCTGTGTTCCTTTATGTTCATGCTTTATGCCATAGCCAGCCATTTCCTTGGACGACTTGCCAGTCTGGCTCCATTGCTTTTAACCTTGAACTGTATTTGGGCACTTGCCTCACTAAGAATTTGTAGCTATTCTGGGAAAGAAAGTAATGGGTTTTTGTTGTTTTTCTTTATTGGGACTGAAAGTGATGCTCCCAAGTGGAGCTCAGGAGCCTTTGGGCCCTTCCTGGGGAATTTTGGCAGTTAAATGTTAGGGCCTGAGGATGCATTTTTGCTATGGACTTGGGATATTAGGGCCTACCCAGCCACCTTTCATCCCAGAGCACCTCCAGGAATGTACTCTCCAAAGCTCAGGGAACCATGTGGTTCTGGGGATCTAATTAGGTTGGCCTTAATCAAACATGCCCTTAACCTCTGTCGTATGTATCTGGTCCCATCTTCTTTTTTTAATACTGAAATATGATTTCTATTGCATCTTGACCTTTTGGATAAGATTAAGTGTAGTGTCTATTCTTATCAGTTTAATATCTTATAATCTGTCATCTATTCCATGACAGTATATTAAATGAAATCTTGGTATTAGGAACTGGAATAGGAGTTTGCTCCATCCATTCTGCCTGGTACTGTAGTACTTCTAGGAGCAGTGTACTACACCTCTCCCACTATATTTATATAGAGGGGGACAAAAACAAAACAAAAAAATATTTCTAAAGAGATAAATTCAGTTGGAAATTAATTTTAGAAGTAATGCCTTTAAACACCTTTTACACATATTCTAAGTCATAGTGAAAATCAAGTGTCTGCATTTTGGGTCTTGGGGGAATTTAAGATGACACTCACGACATGTTTCACCTTCGTGCTTGAGCTGTTCTTGGCTTCATCCTGGTCTTTGGGATGTTTCCAAGAGTTCACGGGTGATCTAATTAGCAGACAAGTTGTGGAACTACTGGACTAGAGCAAGAACATTTTGAAAACCACTGGATATGGCCCAAATTCTCCACCCCTGGAGCCACTGAGATTATTCACTGAGATTTATTTCCATAGTTTTTTTTTTTTTTTTTTTTTGGTTTTTGGGCCACACCCGTTTGACACTCAGGGGTTACTCCTGGCTATGCGCTCAGAAATCGCCCCTGGCTTGGGAGGACCATATGGGACGCCGGGGGATCGAACCGCGGTCCGTTCCTTGGTAGCGCTTACAAGGCAGACACCTTATCTCCAGCGCCACCTTTTATCCTTTTTATTTTTTTTTTTCAGAAGTCTTATTAGAGTTCACCTCATACAATCCTTGCCTTTTCCATGCTGACCCTTTTTAGGTAGGGCTTTTTTTGCTTATCAATATGCATTTAAGGTTCTCCTATATCTTCTTATGGAATGATAGTTCATTTCTTCCCATTTTGGATATGTACTCCATCACACGAATGTGTTGACATTTGCTTATTCACCTAATGAAGGACATTTTGATTCCATGTTTTGACTAGTGAGTAAAGCTACAGTAAATGTTCATATACTAATTCTTGTGTGTATGGATATAAATTCTCAGGTCATTTGGAGTACAGTTGCATAATCAACAGTAAAAATAAATGTTTAATTTGATGAGAAAGTGCCATACTGACTTTTTAAGAATAGCTGTGTCATTTTTTGTTTGTATATGCCAGCAATGAGAGTTAAACCCTATTTTGGAGGTGGGAGAGACATATAGCAGATCAGGAAGGTACTTACCTTACATGCAGCTGACCTGAATTCAATGCCAGGCACCATGTATGAAGTCCCCTGAGCATTTCTAGGACTGATCTCTAAGCACAGAGCTGGGAATGTGCCCTAAGCACAGCCAGGTATGGCTACCAAGCCTCCAAAGTCAAAGAAAAACAACACAATAGGTTGTTGATAGGAACTTTTTTTCATGCTGTTTCTTTTGGGCTATATCTGGCGGTGCTCAGGGACCAACTCCAGTTGGGTGCTCCATGGTCACTTCTGGTGGTGTTTGAGGGACCTCTGAGTGCCAGGGAGCAGACCAGAGCTTCCGCATGTAGAGCATGCCCTCCAGTTCTCTGAGCCAGCTCCTAGCTCTGATGTTAAAATTTCTGGTCTATTATCTTTGAGAAGAGGCTAAAGTAAAAGGGAATATAGTGTTTCCACAGTGAGGCATGGCTAGCATTACTTTATTCATGGCATTCTTATTTGTTTCAGGTTTAATTCTGTCAGGAGGACCAATATCATTCTGCAACATTTGGTAAGTTTGACTTTGCTATCATTAGGTGATGAACTATACATTAATGTGACATTTTTAGGGAAATAGAGAAATACTGGAATATTTTGTGTACTTTGGTACACTATGGTTCCCAGTTTTATAATTCTAAGACTTGACCTATTACTTTAAAGATTTCATATAGTTATGTATATGAGTATGGGGCCTTTTAGTTCATAGCTGGCTTATGTAATGGACCTAATATGTGATTACTCTCTCTTAATTTTCTTTTAGACATATAAAATGGGGGTAATAGTATATACCTTTAAGTGCTTATGAAAATAAGATAATTTATTTAACAAATCTTTATGATACTTAGCATGCATTAATCTTATTTATGTCAACTTCTAGCATGCCCTTCTGAAGCTTGGATGGTTTTCCTTTAACAAGCTGCAAGAAATGAATCACTCTATGCGCTTTTCTCTCTCCCTCACGCTCTCTCTTTCTCTCTCTGTCTCTCTCTCTCTTTCTCTCTTTCTCTCTCTTTCCTCTCACACACACACATCATCATCATCATCATCATCATCACTTCACAGGTTGAAACCTGATCTTGACTGTAAGGTCTTTGAGGAACGGGGTGATTCGATGAGGAGGGAGGAAATCTCAAGACCAGGATCAGCTTCTTCTGAAAGGGATTTGGGAATGCTCCCTTTCCCCTTCTGAGGGAGGACATAAGAGAAGGCAGCCGTCTGTGAAGCAGGTGATGGGATATCACCAGGGACCATATCTGTTTGCAACCAGATCTCAAATTTTAGAATTCAGGGCCGGAGAGATAGCATGGAGGTAAGGCGTTTGCCTTTCATGCAGGAGGTCATCGGTTCGAATCCCGGCGCCCCATATGGTCCCCTGTGCCTGCCAGGAGCAATTTCTGAGCCTGGAGCCAGGAATAACCCCTGAGCACTGCCAGGTGTGACCCAAAAACCAAAAAAAAAAAAAAAAAAAAAAAAAAAAAAAAAAAAAAAAAATTTTAGAATTCAGAGAAATAAATGCTTGTGTATGAACTAGTGATTTTCAGCCATCCCCAATTGATACCCAATTGATAGGGAGGATGAAGAATGCTGCCTTAAGTTACTCAGTCTTTGGTACTTTCGTCACAGCTGCTTGAATTTTTTTGTTTTTTTTTTTGTGGTTTTTTTTTTTTTTTTTTTGGTTTTTGGGCCACACCCGGCAGTGCTCAGGGGTTACTCCTGGCTGTCTGCTCAGAAATAGCTCCTGGCAGGCACGGGGGACCATATAGGACACCAGGATTCGAACCAACCACCTTTGGTCCTGGATTGGCTGCTTGCAAGGCAAACGCCGCTGTGCTATCTCTCCGGGCCCACAGCTGCCTGAATTTACTAAGTCATCCTGATAGTGCCCAGACAAATGCCTTGCACGTAAAAATAAGTCGCTGTAATAGAGAACTTACCATGAGCCAGGCACTCACCTCTGTATAGGATTTATATTTGCATTCACATTATTGTTCTATGGAGAAAATTTTGTAACTCTCCTATCTGCAGTTCTGAAACACTTGAAAAGAAAGTTTTTGGTATATCTGATAGTTGCATTTTTGGATAAAACCTGGTCAGAACTTACAGGAAGGTGTCAATCTCTTGGGCTAACGAGCATAGGTTCTCACAGGTGGACAGGATTGTGAATCAGCTCCACCTGAGACATTTTATCTGCTGTATGTACTGTATCTGTTGTATGTATTGTATTACCTTTCTGAAATCTAGGAGATATTCAGACTTCTAAAACAATCTGGGCCCAAGAGTTTTGGTTAAGTGATTACAACTAGATCCCTATTGAGTGGATCAGAAATTAAGGAACCGAGTCTCCCAAACAAGCCCCATTTTCACCAAGCTGGTAAATCCAAGGTCATCTGCCACCAGGGACTGGACCCCCATGTTCTGGCCATGTAGGTGAGCTCTGAGTGACAAGGTCAAAGTCTTTTGTAATCCTCAGCAGAGATGGGCACCTGAAGACTGTATGTCCTTCCCAGCCCTTATTCAATGGGGGCCAAGAAGTTTCCTGGAAGACTAACCTGGAACAATCTCAGTGATTAGTATGTAGGTGACATCTACATGCAGCTGACCTGAATTCATGCTAGAGGAACACAGAGTCCAGATCAGTTGAGGTATCAGGGTTCCTGAGCACACGACACCCCAAGTGGAGGAAGAAACAGGAGTAATTTCTGAGTGCAAATTCAGTAGTAAATCTTGAGTGCTACTGAGTGTTACCCCAAAACAAACAAATAAAAATATCCAGAATAAAATAAGGACTTAAGAGATAATATAGTAGGTAGGGTGCTTGCCTTGCATGCAGCCAATCAGTGTTTAATCTCTGATAGCCCATAGTGTCCACTGAGACGGCCAGGAGTGATCCCTGAGCACAGAGCAGGACTAGCCCTGAGCACTGCTGGTTGTGGCCTAACTGCCCCTCCCCCAGTTTAGAATAAAATAAAACTAAAATAAAAATTCATAAAATAAAAGAACAGCAACAAAATTTGTTTGGGGTTCTCACCCTCAACTTGAACAGAACCTCCCCCTTACCCCCTTTTGTGTGGAGCACTCCCAAAGGAAGGTCTGGCAGAGTCACATATCCTGGAGCAGTGTATCTCAGAGAAATGAGAGGAAAGGGTAGTTCCAGAAGAAGGACCAGCAGAAGGAAGTGGATATCTCATCTATGGTCCTCGAGCCCTGAGCCTTCACTCACGTTTTCCCTCCATTTATCCTGAAACAGGGAGATAAGCTCCACTGGCAAAGTCCTGGCCTGTCTTGTAGGAGACCCCACTTTTGTATCCTGGAATTGCATCCTCAGACCTGCACACTAGGTCAACTTTCTCCAGCCTGGGGTACATGATCCTTAAGTGAATCACTTGATGTGCCCCTATTAAAAAAAAAAATCATGCCTTTAGTGTAAAATAAAAATACAAATAAAGTCCACTGAGTTGGGTGAGACCACCCCAGGTACTTTGTTTCTAACCCCTTAGGCCAATGGGTCTGATGAAGCAGGGTAGTGGTGGAGAAATACTACACCAAGCAGTCAGAAAATATATTCCTTGGAGTCAGCTTGCTTTATTTTTTCATGGCCTTTCTCTGCCATGTGTAGCCTCTGTCATATGCTGCCTACCTTCCATGTGCTTTCTCTCCCTCACCCAAAGCCAGCACTTTTTCTTTATTATCCAGAATCCTACTCACTAGGGTTGGGGAAGGCCCTATAATCAAGGTGGGCTTTTACATACCAAAAGAAGAGGTTAGGGAAACAGGAAGTTGGGGGAAGGGTTATATTTAGGGTTTGCTAAGGAGACAGGGATCCCATGTCCACTGTAACCGAGCACTCATATGCCTGTATCTTGCCACACATACTGATATAGGTATCATTCTTTCCCTACCATTGCCCCTCTAAAAGCTATACTTGTTCAGAGAGTCAGCAAAAACTCACCCCATGCAATCTTCCTTGTGCTGTAGCAGAAACTGCAACAAATGTAGCTGGTGTGTGCCCTTGGCTTCTGTCAATCTGATTTCCTCTGAGAGCCAAAGATCCTTGGTTTTTGGGCCAAACCTGGCAGCGCACAGGGGTTACTCCTGACTGAGCTCAGAAATCACTTCTAGTGGGCTTAGGGGAACCATATGGGATTCCAGGGATCGAACCTGGATCATCTACATGCAAGGCAAATGCCCCACTTATTGTGCTATTTCTCTGGCCCCAGAACCCTGAGACCTTTAACTGATGGGATTATGCTACTTCTTCCTCCTTCAGTGATCAGGGCTTACTTCCTTGGTGGAATTTGAGGGACCATATATAGTACCGGGATGGAATGAGTTCATGGCAAGCACCCTACCATTGCACTATGGCCATGGCTGCCTTTTTTTTTTTTTATGGAATTCTATTTTAAATTCTAATAACACTTTAATTTGTTAAAAATAATTTCTGATCTTGCTCTTTAATCCTGTCTTCTCACTTGCTTATCTTTGTTTCTTTGCTTGCTTGGATTTATCATTCTGGAGAAGGCCCATGATAACTCTTGAACACATATTTCCTTTCTCTCCTCTTGCGTCTTTCTAAGTAAATTTTATTCAATAAAAGCGATCTTCACACACAAAGTGATCTTACTTCACACACACATATCATAACTGTGATTATGCTCTTATACAGGATGGATGTGTAGAATCAGTATCAACCAATTTATGCCCTTTCATCAGACATTATGCACATGAAATGTGCATGAAAAGAAATAATAAGCACTTGAGCAGTAGTATGAGGCTGGGGAGGAAATTCAAATATCTGGAGCTCATTTTTTTTCATTGCCCGATCCCTGGGTTGGATCCTGGGCAACACATGATTTTCTGAGCTTTGCTGGGATTTGCCCCAGAGCTTTCCCAGGTGCTTGTTCTCTGCCTTACCTCCCATCAGTACTAAGAAAAAAAGATGATTCCTTTCTCATAAGAAATGTAGCCAGGGCAAACAGCTATAGGGATTTGGTATTAGCCTTGCCTTGCATGCAGAGGCCCCTGGTTTAATTTCCACAACCTCCGGGAATGACCCCTTAGTATAGAACCAAGAATAGTCCCTGAGCAAGTTTGTTGTTATCCTGATATTATTTCATGGATACTCGGCGAAGACACAGAAACAAGAATGTTGAAAAAGAAATAATGGATTTTGTTATTAGTGGCACAATGAGTTGCATTGCAATTCATGTATATATTAATTCCTTCTGCTCTTCCAGTCCCATGCATATGAATCAGAGGTCCCAGACTTAGGCCTGCATGTTTAGGGAGTTGCCTGTCAGGAGACCCTCTGGTTTGTAGCATATAATAAGTGTGCCTGCTTACAATCCTACTGTATTCACAGCAGATGCAACCTTGGGAAATGACCTGCTTGAAGAATAAGGAGTCTTTGGGTGTTCATTATACCCTGTAGTAAAGTCCAGAGAACCCCCAGAATCACAGCAAATGACTTCTCCTAACATCCAAGTTGGAAGATGTAATTGGTCGGATGAAGGGGTGGGAGAAATAGAGCAGGCATTAAGGTCCTTGCCTTGCATGCAGCTGACCTCAGTTCAATTCCCAGCACCACATATGCTGGCATCCCTAATTACAGAACTAGGAGTGATCCCTTGAGCACAGAGCCACTTCCTGCCCACAACTGGTTGTGACCCCCTAACAAAAGATGATGGCATACTGGAATAGGGTTCATGCACCCTTGTTCCAATATGACAATTTTACCTATTAAAAGGGAACATTTGGAGGCCTATAAAGAGAGGGATTAGGTTGCCACTATGCTAACCAAAGCTAAGGCTCTCGCCTGGAAAGAATCCTGTGAGAAAGTCTCCTCTCTTCTCTTTGGTGGGAGAGATTTCTAGAGTGCAGAAGATCCCTGCAGGATCATACATTGGTGTTGTATAAGCTATTGACTTCCAACCACTGTTCTGGGAACCCCCAAGAAATGCTCCCACCTGTCACATGTTTCCATTTTGTCTTGGGGATTATCTATGGGTTCTGACATGGAGATATGAGAATGTGGGGCATCTAATGGTGCATCTCTGAGTTAGGTGGTACTTGCAAGGCTTTTCCTCTTGGTTCTGTGCTCAGATAATAGTCTTGGCAGGGTTTGGGAGATAGAATCTGGGTTAGCATGTGTAAGTAAGCACTCTATGCCCTGTAATATCTCTCTATTCCCTAATTTTTTTTAAACCTAGTCTCTGACATTAGAAGGTGTGCTCTGATTTCCGCTGTTTTCTTATTCCAGCTCTGAAAGCTGGACTTCCTTGGTAGTCTCACTTCTTTTTACCTTTCTTGGGAAATTACATTTCAAAATGAAAAATTGGGTTCTGGGAATTCTCTTTGCTACAGGAGTGTCAGGTTTTCCTCTTGTGGGTAGAACTCTCAGTCAATGTTTGTCTGGAGAGGAGATACCTCCCACCACATTTCAACTGGATACAAACATTGGTCATTTTTCCCCTTCTGTATTTACCTTCAGTCTATACATATAAGCATCTGGCTTTAATTCAGTCCCGCAGGCAAGATAAGTTTTTATGTTTTGTTTTGTTTTGTTTTTGGGTCACACCTGGCAGTGCTCAGGGGTTAGTCCTGGCTCTACGTTCAGAAATTGCTCCTGGCAGGCTCAGGGGACCATACAGGATGCTGGGATTCAAACCACCATCCTTCTGCATGAAAGGCAAACACCTTGCCTCTATGCTATCTCTCTGTCCCCTAAAGTTTTGTGGGGTTTTTTTGTTTGTTTTGTTTGTTTGTTTTGGTGCAAGTTAAGTTCTTGCTTTTGCTTTTTGTTTATTGGTTCTGCTCTGTGTCACAGGGAGAGCTATTCCATAACCAATTTGCATACAGTTGCTATGCAAGAGAAACACATCACCTTGAGCACAGGGTTGTGGCTGGGTTCACCTTGTTCCTACCCTTGCAATTTCTGATCAAACCACTGATTATCCTTAGGTCCACTACCATGGCACAGCTGCCATCACAAGGTCACTTCCATGAGATAGGACATGTGTTGGAATATTCTGATATTCTGGCTGACTTTTAAAAATATACATTTGTAGGGTTTCACGGGTGTTAATGGTGTATGCTTTGCAAGCATAGGACCCAGTTTTATCTTTGGCACAGCATAGGTAACCCATCTCATCCCCAGCATTTCAACATCACCCGCATCACCTTATAGCTTGGAGGCTCCCAGGAACTTTGTGTCCCCAGCACTGCAGGAACAGAGCAGCACTGTATCTTTGTGCCCTTGATTGAACCCATTGTTCTAGCTGGCTGGACAAGCACAAGTATTGCCAAGAATGACCCCAGTTGCCCCCTGCCCGGTCTGGTTTGGAGGCACCCTCTCCCCCTAAGTTTGCAAACATGATGTTTGCTCTTTACATGGCAATGGTTTTGCTAGATGTGTAAGTCATGCACTCCCATGCATACAAAGCAGGTCCACCACCTGAAACTCCAGATACTTCTCTCACCACTGGCCCTTTATGTCCTCTGGAGTTTTGTGCTTTTACAGTCGGTCATATGAAGGGAGTTATATAATTGATTGCTTTTGGGCTAGATCTTTCACTTGGCCAAAATGTATCTGTATTGTTGGGTGAATCAGTAATGGTTCCTTTCTATCACTGACTAGGATTCCTGTGTGTGTGTGTGTGTGTGTGTGTGTGTGTGTGTGTGTGTGTGTGTAGAACATCTAGGTTGCTTTCAGGTTCTAAAGATGGTTTCAAACAAACAAAAACAAACACTAAATAAACAGTGGCCTACCTTTGTGTGAATGGAAGTTTTCCATTTACATGTGGAAATACCTAGAGGTATGATAGTAATCTTACTATAACTTTCAAAAATTTGCAAAATCGAGGGTCCTAAGTGATAGTACAGTGTTCTTGCTTTGCATGTGATCAACCTGGGTTCAATCCCTGGCATTTCATATGTTCCCCGAGCATTGCCAAGGGTAATTCCTGCCAAGAGTAATTGCCAAGAGCCAGAAGTAACTCCTGGGCACTATAAACTATAAAGCATGGCCCTCAAACTAAAGACAAAAACAAAAAAGGAAGAAATAGTCTGCCAGATTGCCTGCCAGTATAACTGCCATTTTTCGGTCCCACCAAAAACTCCATTTTGCATCTTTGGCAGTATATTATTGTCTTTTAAATTTTTAGTTCTTTCAGGATTTGTGTAATAGACTTGTTTTCTCTGGCTTATTTTTCCTTATTTATTTTTTTAAAAAAGGCACGTTGCTTTGTAATTTTTAGGTGTGCATGATTAAAAATCAACATAAGTAAATACCCCATTTCATTCATCACTGAAAGGAGACTTCTTATTCATTGTGGAATCAGTTCCTTTTTGTTAAAGACTATTTAACATTAAATTTTCTTTTGTGAAAGACTCCAAGTTCTCCTTAGTCTAAATTGAGGCCAAGGAGAGATTTACGCTGTATTTAACTTAGTTTTAGTCTGAGCATTTGGGCGACAGCTAGGGTAGTGCATCTTAACTGACTTTGGAACAAAGACGTGGCAGGGACTATTTTTAGAGGGGCTAATGGGAAAGGACAGGTATCAGTGCTGTTGGGTATAGGATGTGTAGGGGCAGTGGGCAGAGCATCATAGATTTTCTGCCTCATTAGCATGTTAAATCTTCAACTGTGGTACAGTGTTTAGTAATAAATCAGAGGGAAAGTTAGGGGAGGTCAGCACTGGGGTCCATAAGATAAATTCTGTTCTTGCAAGTACTAGGCTTTCCTTTTCTTTTTTTTTTTAACAGCTTAGTATCACTTCATATATACTTTATGGGCACCTGGGGTGTTCTTCACTATTGTAAATGACATTGCATTTCTCTGAATTAGTGTTGGGTATTTACTCAGATAATACAAGCAAGGTTCTTGGGATATGGTTTTGTAGTGCCTCCTCCTTAGTATGAAGTCATTTATTTAGAGATATCAATCTTCCATCTCAGCCTCCAGTTGGATTATACTAGAACCCTGGGGCTTTGTAAGCTCTTCTCTGTGCCCTGCAGAATGAACCTTTATTTAGCTGATTTGTTCTGTAGGAAAGAGAAAGGATTTAGGGAAAAGATTTAGCTGTGCCTGCTGTTTCTCAGTCCAGCCAGCCCCATGCAGGGAAGCTTTCTTCCGGTCTCCTCCTGGGGGAAAAAAACTGAGGTGTTCTGGGAAAAGGCAGCCAGAGGGGACCTGAATTCCTGAGTAGAACTCCCAGAACCTTTTCACTCCACCAGTGACTGACTCCCTGGAGCTTCACCCTGGCCCACCTACGGACATTTTGCCTCCTGCAAATGATTAAAATTTAGTTAATCTTCCTTATGGATATTGCTGAGGGAAACAGACATGTTGGTCCTTGGACTCCTAATGGCACCTCTCTCCAACTGAAAGATGGAAGTTTCAATTTTTGGGGGGGTCACACCCGGCTCTGCTTAGTGTGTTATTTTTGGCTTTGCACTCAGAAATTGCTCCTGGCAGGCATGGGGACCATATGGAATGCTGGGATTCAAACCACTGTCTGTCCTGGATTAGCTGTGTGCAAGGCAAACATCCCCTATCGCTGTGCTAGCTCTCTCTAGTCCCTTCAATTGGTTTTTATTTTCTTTTTCTTTTTTTTAAAAGTGAGGGCCATACTTGATGGTGCTGAGGGTCACTCCTGGCAGATTTAGAGGACCTTATGTAATTCTAAGGATGGGACTCAGAATAGTAAATTAAGTTCATTTCTCTCTTTGCTCTCTCCAGCCCAGTGACTTTTCTCTTTTTGTAATGTTAGGAAGAACATCTTATGGCTCTCAACTTCACTGAGCTGCTACTGGATGAAAAGAGTTTGAAATATTGCCTTTGGGGTATAAGCAATGATCTTAAATTATTTAGTCACACAACTATTTTTGAAGAATAGTCACATTTTTTGAGGGCTGAGGATGGTTGACAAATGTAATTTGGTTCAAACAAGAATGGAGAGAGATTGAAATTTTATTAATATTGTATGTTGCATGCTAAAAACTTTGATGGCGACATCTGAAACATGCAGAATAGAAACCCGTCATGTGTTATTTGTTATTAGGACAATTTGTTATTGTCATTGGAAGGAAGCACCATTTTACCCCCCTGAAACATGCCACTTGGGCAGGTGGATTGAGCTCCAGGAAACCTAGGAGAAAAGTGGGGCTGGAGAGAGGGGACAGGAGAGATGGGACAGGAGATGGGACAGGGTGCCTGTCGGGCATTTGGCTGAGATCTTCTCCAGTCCCACATGTGGCCCACTGAGCACTATATTGTTTTGTTTTTGGTTTTTGGGCCACACCCAACAGTGCTCAGGGGCTACTTCTGGCTGTCTGCTCAGAAATAGCTCCTGGCAGGCACGGGGGACCATATGGGACACCGGGATTCGAACCAAGCACCTTTGGTTCTGGATCAGCTGCTTACAAGGCAAACACCGCTGTGCTATCTCTCCGGGCCCCCACTGAGCACTGTTATGAGTGATCCCTGAGCAAGCACAGAGCCAGAACTAGACCTGAGCACAGTTAGGTGTGGCTCCTAAACAAAATAAAGAAATGAATGAATTTTCTCTTTTGAGTGTCCACTGATAGTCATTCAGAGAAGGGGAGATAAGCAATGAAGCTTCAGTACACTCAGGGCTCACAGGATCCAGAGTGCACCCCTCACCCTCTGACCTTGGCTTTTTTTTTTTTTTTTTTAATAATTTCTTTACTTAGGGACTGAGCACAGTGGGTAGGGTGCTTGCCTTGCATGCGGCCAACCCAGATTTGATTCCCAGCATCCCTATGGCCCCCTAAACCTGCCAGGAGTGATTCCTGAAAGTAGAGCCATGAGTAGCCCCTGAGCACTGCCAAGTATGGCCCAAAATCCTAAATAAATAAATAATAGGAAAGCTAGGGGGTTGGGGGGGTTGGGAGGGATCTGGAGAGAGATCTGGGAGGGATATGGGACACTGGTGGCAGGAAGTTGACATGGTGGCAGGAAGTTGTCGCTGGTGGTGGGATTTGTGCTGAAACACAGTATCCTGAAAACTCAACTATGAATAAACTTTGCTAATCATGGGGTCTTAATAAAAATTTTTTAAAATTAAAAAAAATTATTTAAGCACCATGGTTACAAAAATGTTCATAGTTGGGCTTTAGTTATTGAATATACATGCCGCTTCACTGGTTCTTTTGGTCTTCATCTTTATTTTCTCTGAGTATTATTTCCATATTGTCCTTTATTTTTCTTAAATTACACCAATGAGTGAGACTATTCTGTTCTGACCCTGGTTTAATAGGCTTCCTCCCACCGTTTTGGCTGTTTAGTTGTAAGTAGGGTTCATTCTTGTTGGAGGTTATGGCACAGCCTGATCAGGTTTTACTTTGCTCTGTGACTTAGGTGGGCAGGAATGAGGGATTCACCCTTTTGTCCTGCAGATGGATTTGGGAATTTTTGCTGTTTTTCAAATGTTTCCCATGTTTCTGTGATTGTGTGAAACTTAGGACTGAGAGCACACACATGTAGATTTCCTTTAAATGAGGCAGAATTATTTGTTATATGATAGGATTGTTTTGTTTGTTTTGGGTCTACATCCAGCAGTGCTCAGGGCTCACTCATGACTCTGTGCTCAGGTATCACTTCTATCATGCTCGGAGGACCAGATATGTGGTGCTGGGGATTTAACCTGTGTCAGCTGCATGCAAGGCAAGTACCCTACTCGTACTATCTCCACCTAGAAATGAGAATTTTTTTTTTTTTTTACAATATTCTAGCTGAGTAGCTTATCAGGGACTAGAAACATTATCTAGAACTAATTTGCTATTTCCTTTTTTGTTTGTTTTGGTGTTGCTCAGGACTTCTGGCTTTATGCTCAGGGATCACTGAGGCTGGAGCTCGGGGATCATACTGAACCCTAATCAGTTGAGTGCTAGATAGGCTCCTACCTGCTGTACTATCTCTCTGGCCCTCACTGGTTGAACTTAATATCTTTGAACCTAACTTCCTAGTGATGTTAATTAAACCCTGGCTTATGATTTGACTATGTACATATATTTTAAACACAGATTATATTTTTAATTTAACACTCAATTTCTACTTTATTTTTGTTTCTGGGCCACATTTGGCAGCACTCAGAGTTACTCCTGGCTCTGAGCTCAGAAATCACTCCTGGCAGGCTCTGAGGACCATATGGAATGGCGGGGATAGAACCCAGTTTGATTGCATGCAAGGCAAACATCCTACCCGCTGTGCTATCACTGTAGCCCCTCAATTCTGTTTATTGCATAAAACTTTCCAGAGTTATTTTTTTCAATGTGAACATTTAAACAAATCTTCTAAAATAATTTTTACTTACACTCTCCTTTGTGGTAAATGCTTTTGATTTAAAGACTTTGTTATCAGTTATTTGACATAGATTATAGTTCCTTGTTTCCTGGATTATATCTCTACTTATAGCTATTCTCTGTTAACTGATTGGAAAACTTGGCTTATATGTTTCATCAACATTAGAGAAAATAAAATTAGGCATTAGAAAGTTTGTGTGTGCATATGTGTGTGTGTTCTCAATAGAGAATATAAACTTAGGCATTGGAAGGCTGGTGTGTGTGTGTGTGTGTGTGTGTGTGTGTGTGTGTGTGTGTGTGTGTGTGTGACAAACTCAGGAACTGGAGAGATAGTAGAGTAGGTGGGATGCTTGTCTTTTACTCGACCAACCTGGTTTCAACCTGTCATTTCATATGGTCTTCCAAACCCACCAGGAATAATTCCCTAAGCACTTAACAGGAGCGCCCCCAATAGAAAAACAAAATAAAATCACAAGCTCTTTCTGAGTACTTATAAGGTAAAATCCAAACCAAAAAATATACCACATTTTAAGTCATATAATTTGGTACTTTATATATAAATTTATTATATTATTCTTTTAAAATTTTTATTTTGGGGGATTAAAGAGATATTTCATTGCATACAGCTCACTTTGTTTACTGGCTCAACTTAGGGTTCCCAAGCAACACCAGAAGTGATCCCTGATCACAGATACAGTATTCTCTGTGAACACAGCTGGTGTGACCCTAAGCCCACCTCCCCCAAATAGTATCTGAAAGGTTTGAATTGGTAATAAATACATATGAAACAAAATTAGAAAGTTTAAAGGGGCCATTCAATAAAAAGTCTTTCCATCCTTGTTCCTGAGAAACAGGAACTGTTCTGTTTGTGAATGCATGTTTGTATGTGTCACTGCATACCTGGAAGGGAATAATGAAATACTCTGTATTCACTTGAGATTATTTCTAATATGCATGGAGAGGTTATTGACATCCGTCGAGGGCAGGGCGTGGGCATACAAATCTGTGCTCAAGGCTACTCCTGGATCTGTACTCAAGGATAACTCCTGGTGGGCTTGGGGGATCATATGGGGGTACTCAGAATTGAATTCAAGTCAGTCACATGCAAGGCAAGTAGTATTGCTTTGGCCTCAGAGGCTTTCTTTTGAAAGCCTTCCCAGAATGCATTTTGGTCTAACTCTAATATGTTGCATAGTTTCCCAGTGACAATATTTAGGCCATTTTAATATTTTTAAATGCATCTGTAGTATCTGTTCTGTGTGCATTTTATTTTATTCATATGCAAACATATCTGTAGTATTGTTTTCTAAGGCAAGAATTATTTCAAGTGTGAATTTTATTTGTATTTATTTTTGCTTTTTGGGCCGTACCCAGTGACACTCAGGGGTTACTCATGGCTATGTGCTCAGAAATCGCTCCTGGCATAGGGGACCATATGGGACACCGGGGGATCGAACCGCGGTCCATCCTAGGTTAGCGTGTGCAAGGCAAATGCCCTATTGCTTGTGCCATCGCTCTAGCCCCATCAAGTGTGAATGATTTTAAATAAGTGTTTTTCTCCTAGTCTGTAATAGTTTATTTCCATAGTCTGTTTCCATACTTTCAAGATATCACAGGATAACAATTTGTTTTAAAGACCTCATTTTTATAGCTTTGTGTCTTAATTTTAACTGATGGTACCATATTTTTGCTGCATAATGAATAATCATTTTAATATTCCTTTAAATTAATTTTTATCTGATGATTTGTAATAAACTCCAGTGTGAAAAATGCTTTCATAAAAGAGAAATTAAGCTTTATATTAAGATATTACTTAATGGCATTAAAATAAGAACTTCTGGATTTTATTAGATTTTAGCTAATAGGAGTGCTACTTAGTTTTAGCTGGCATACTCCAGATAAATTGTTTGAAATTAAGCTGGCTCTGAATTTCATATTGTATATTGTCCCTTCTCATGTGAGGATTAAAAAGAGGATTAAAAAAAAAGAGAACATTGTCTTTTCCTTTTTTGTCTGAGTTTTTTTGGGGGGAATTCACACATGATATGCTTAAAGGCTACTCCTATCTTAGTTCTTGGGGGGGGTCATTTGCAATAGAGATCAGAAAACAAGGCAGCTTTGAATTGTCTCTCTGGCCCCCAAAATAATAGAAAAAGAAATGTATGGTTCCATTAGCTACAGTCATATAAAAAATATACCTGGGAAATTGCTCTGTAACTTACTCTTTTATAAGTATATTATTTAGTCAGCACTCATGATCTAGGAGACATGAGATTAAGTTATGTTATTTGGCCTGCAATAATTATGTCAGATGCAAGTCCTTTACAACAGTCATGGGAGTTTCTCATTTTGTAATTAGGCTTGGAATGAAATTCTTAACCACCACAAATTTCTAGGACCAGATTTCATTCCACTCATTTAATATCTGTCTCCTAATTCATTACTCTTGCTGGAGTATATGCCCCTCTATGTAGGACTCTCACCTCCCTTTTTCTAGGCATGCATCCCAATGAAGCTTAAACATTACTTTCCTCCCCAAATCATTGGTTCCTAGTAGAGTCAGAATAATTTTCTGTCTCTGTCTTTGCTTTCCAGGACCCTCTCTTATAGCTTGGTATGCTGTAATAAACCAAGAGATGGACTAGTATTTTGTAGTCCAACTAATTGTAGGTCTGACTTCTATTCTAAACCAATTAACTCAGAAATACGAATGAAAAATTTTCAGGGTTATGTAGAGTTTATTTTGAAATTGCCATTCTATAAGGAACTAATTTTAGAAATGAAGTTCTATAGTCTTACTTTCAATTAATGTGGTGTGAGATCCACGATTGATATAGATGTTGTTGATTTGTTATAGAAATCCCATGAATTATACCCTAATGTTACTTTTTTTTTTTTTTTTTTTTTAACAGAGAATGACCAAGCACACAGATGCTGCAGCAGAGGTGCTGCTGGAGAAGAGAGGATGTGCAGGAGTGATAACATTGAACAGACCCAAATTCTTAAATGCCCTGAACCTTAGTATGATTCGGCAGATTTACCCCCAGTTAAAGGTTTGTACTAGCCATCAAGCAATTATGATTATTTGGAGCTATACCCAATCCTGCTTGGGACTACACTGCCAAATCCTGTGGTGAGGGGAAGGTTAGGGAGGGTGAGGGACTGTTTGACCCAGGGCCTTACCTGTGCATCTCCTGAGCTCCACCATGTGAGATATATCCACAGCCCTAAGCACTTCTCTTCCTTTCCCATAGAATCATAGGATTCCCAAAGATCAATGCCCAAATCCCATGTATCTGAAATCTTCATTATTTTGTCTCTAGTCTATTATCCTGGAGTCTTCTTAGCTAGAGGAGTTTCAGCACCTCAAGAGATACTGCCTTCCACTGTCACAGAGCCCTGAGTTCTTTATTGTGGTTCCCATTTCTGGTTTCTTGAATCTTTTGATTCTGCTTCTGTCCCCTGGGGCATGAACCTACTCATCTATAGTAGTACTTTTTGGGTTGGAAATTGTTTTTGATTGGCTTTTACAATATATATTGGTGGGAAGGGTGAGGATGAATTGGCCACATAGTACTTTTTGGGTTGAAAATTGTTTTTGATTGGCTTTTACAATATATATTGGGGGGAAGGGTGAGGATGAATTGGCCAAGTGGTGTTCAGGGCATCCAAGATCCCTCCTATCCAGGCCACTAGCCTGTGCTTCAGTGTGGGGTACAGTGGGTGCAGTTCTGTAAGGACCCTATAGTGACATGCACAGAAATTCCCTGGGTCACCCTGCCAGTAATTGGGGCCTCCAGGGCCACACCCATTAGTGTTCATGGGACCTCCTTTGCTGCACTTAGTGGTGCTCAGGGGAACCCTGTGTGGCCAGGGATTGGCTGCACGCAGGGCAAGCACTGTAATCCCTGCATTCTCTGTCCTGCTACTGGGCTAGCATTTTTTTTAGAGAAGGCCATAGTCTTTTTCTGAGTGAAACATTACTGTGGAAAAGCATGACTTAAAGCCAGACTTATTATGTTTGACTTATTAGTAGATTGGGAAAGTGAAATCTGTGTTTTACTTTCTTCAGCTGTGAAATGGAGCTAGTATTTCATAAGAATGTTGAGATTATTATAGTATAATATTGTTTTCTATTTATATGCTATATGTTATATGTATTCAGTCTAATATTTTAACTTATTAGTAAACTTAATATGATTGGTATATATAAGTATATAAGTGTTGAGTAACTAGTTATTTCCTAGTCATAACCTCCAAGTCTTCCTTATATGAGTTGCTTCTATGCCGGTGTATCTGTTTGAGCCACTTTATAGCCTGCCCTTAAGTGTAGTACAGAGAAATAAAGCAAGTATTCTAAATTAAAGCTGGACCTGCTTAGGAAAATGTGGAAACTTCCATATATTTATTAATGTAGCCCATTTCACATATAACCAGACTCTCTATTTGTATTTTTCTTCTCAAGTCCAGATGTTTTAGAACTTCTGTTAACTTTTAACTTTTTGTGGGGAGGGGATTCGTTGATAAAAAAATTCTTTTGGGCATATATCACTTATTTAATTTGGATTTTTAAATTTCCAATGATTTATTTATTTCATCCTACTTATTTGTTATCTTTCCCAGTACTAAATCATCTATAAATTTTATAAACAATAGATTTCACTTTGTTAACTTATAAAATTGGCAGTGGGTCAGAGCTCTGTATCACCTCATAGAATAGTTGCTGTTTTATCTATAATCATTGGGTGGATTGTTGACTAGATTTATTAGGTTTGTGACAAAATTATTTAGCCAATTATAAAACAAGAACCATGGTCTCGGATTCATTATGACAAGTATTCCATATGCCACTATGAAATTAATATTTCAGAGTACACAGATAGGAACTTTCTGGAATAACTTCCAATTTATGTCAGGAAGGAAAATAGAGTTGTGGTCCATTATTCTGGATATGGTTCATAACGATTACACATGATATATATTTGTATCTATTTACTTATAGTACTAACATAATATGTTTATATGTACATATGTTTTGCCTTTAATGAGTTTGCTTTTGTGATGTTCATACCATCTCCTTTTATATTTGGCTAGAAATGGGAACAAGATCCTGAAACTTCCCTAATCATTATAAAAGGAACCGGAGAAAAGGCTTTCTGTGCTGGGGGTGACATAAGAGGTAAAGTAAAATTTCCCTTCTCACCACAAAACTTTTTTATCATAATAGAACAAATAAAATATTTGCAAGTATTATAATACTTTATGACTTGCTTTACTTAAAATTTTTTTGCTATGAAGTTATGTGTTCTTATATTGTTAAATAGAAAAAAGTGAAAAATTAAAAGGTCTTTGACATCAAATATTGGAAATAATAGTTTATTAAAGGTCAAGAAGAACAAACTGCACCTCTACCCTTCTTCAATCACCATAAACAGAATGTTTAGATAGACTCTGAGAGTATTTTTGTTTTAGAATAGTTTGGTTGATATGCCACATGATGCGAGAGTCTGGCCATGGTGACTGGTCTGGTCTTGCTGTTCTTCAAATGTAACATGTGCTCATGTGTTTCCAGGATGCTTCCCATGCTTTCCCAAACTTTTTAATTCCAATGTGAACATTACATTACCAATATAGTATTCTGTATGTTAAAAAAAAACATGCTGAGGACTAGAGTGATATTTTATTGGGTAGGGCACTTGCCTTGCAGGCAATGTGGGTTTGATTTCTAGAACCATATATTTTCCCTTAAATCCACCAGGAGTAATTCCAGAGTGCAGAGCCAGAAGTAAACCCTGAACACTACTGAATATGACTCCAAATAAACCCCAAATAAATAAAATTATGCCCCCACTCAAAAGTCATGTTGAGATGAATAACAATGTTAATTATCTTTTTCTAATTTTGTGGGGAGGGCAGTTTGCTCACATTTAACTTTAAAGACAAAAGTTGAGTATCAATGCCATGTTCTGCTTGTCTGTATATTCAAACCATTTGTGTATTTTTTTCTTTTTAAATCCAAAACGTCTTCTTCCCTTCCTTTCTCAGTATATATGTTAGGCATGGAGTGTAATTGTTCTTACCTCTATGAACATTGGTAGGGTTTGTGAATGCTTTTTTCTTTTATGTTTCTACAAAAAACTTTTTTTAAAAAAGTTAGAAAAATTTATTTTTTTTATTGTGTTAAACAACAAATAATGTTTGGGCTGATCTACTCAAGATTTCAAAATGCTGGAGTGCATGCTCTCTAGCATGCCAAGCAATCTTTTGCAGGCAGAGGCCTAGGTTCAATCTAGAGCCACATGATCCCTTTAATACCACCAGGAGCAGTGACCTTTAAGAACAGAGCCAGGAGAGGAGCACCTCTATTTATGGGCCCAAAACAAAAGCAAGCAAATAAAAGATCTACTAGGGGCTCAGAATATGATCCTGTAGTATAATTCATCATTGTGTAAATGAAGCCCTAGCTTTATCCCGAATACCACCACCAAAAAACAGACCCATATTAAATACCTGTTAGGATATGGTTCAGTGATAGAGCACGTATCTTGCATTCATTAGACCAATGATTTTGTCCCCACTTCTACAGCCCCCCACATTGTACAATTTCCAGTTTAAACTTTGGTGTGCTGCAGCTGGTGTGTATGAGTAAGTCATGCAAACTCAACATGAAATCCAACATATCACAGTCATAACAAAGGCAAGGACAGGGGAAATAAAATACATATGAAATCATAAAAAGAACACCCCCTTCACTGAAACCCAACTACAAACATGTTTGTGATCTTGGTGCTTAAATAAACATATTATTTTTAAAAATAATATATATGAAATTTAAAGTGGGTCTTAAAGTTTTGAATAATTTGACTAAGTTGCTGATGTAATTATTTTAAATTAATTCTTTTGCCCAAAGTATGAATAACTAAAAGGCATTGCTTTTTAATCGGTACTTAAATTCCCCCTGGAGTTGCAATAATAATCTTGTCAACGGACAGATGGTAAAAGCTTATATATGAATTTTGTCTTTTATTGACTGAGCTTTTTTCTGTATGTAGACATAACATTATATTCATGTTTGTAACTTAGTAATACATCTATAATTATTCTAGTTTGCATGCATAAAGCAGTGGGGTTAAATTCTCAGAGATTTAGTTTCTTTCAATAGTACAGGCAAAAGACCGGAGCGATAGCACAGTGGGCAGGACATTTGCCTCAGGTTAGTTAGGTGGCTAACTCAGATTCAGTCACTGGCATCCATTACCTTCCTGGACTGTCAAATGATTCCTGAGTGCAGAGCAAGGAGTAAGCCCAGAACATCCCCAGGAGTGGCCACAAAACAAAACATACAGGCAATATAAGAAGTGTAAGATATTGATTATACACACAATTATAAAAACTGCTACGATGTCTTAAAGGGTTGGGATGCTTGCTTTATATGCAGGAGTCCTAGATTTAAACCCCAGGATTGCATTACCCTCAAGTGGGGGTATAGCCCCAACAGACTAGAAGCTATGGCCCTCAAACCAAAAGTAAAAATACCATGAAGGTACAGGATATATATAACTCACTGGGTGGAGCACATGCTTTATATGCAGGAGACCTGACTTCCATTCTCTGCACTGCATGAATTCCACACACCTTTAGGGCCACCTCTGCTTCCTTGAGGTTTGGTCCCAAAGCAAACACAAAATAGTATGTGAATGTCACTGAATTTATATAAATTGGAGTAGAGTAAAATTAGAAAAAAATATTTTTAAGGTAAAGGAATATCATTGCTTAAGACAATATTCTTTACCCACTCCTTTCTTTTTTAAAACATGCATCGCAATACACTTATTTTTTTCTCTCTTCTAAAATTATTGTTATATTATGTAATTACTTTATTTAAGCACTGTTACAAAATTGTTCATGATTGAATTTCACTCATAGAATGTATACCACCCTTCACCAGTGCGCATTTCCAGCCATCAGTGTCCCCACCTACCCTCCACCTACCTTTCCTCATCTGCCTCTGGGGCAGGCATTTTACTTCTCTCTCTCTTCTTTTTTGACACTGTGGTTTGCACTGTTGCTAAAGAAGGGGTACCATGTGTATCACCTTATTTCTTTTTAGCACTGAGTTCTTGACCAGAGTGATCAGTTCCCACTATCATTATCACAGTGGACCATTCACTGCCCTAACTACTTCACCACTCTTTGTGGCAAGCATGGACAGGTACTCCCGATTCTCATCTCTGTTGTCTCTAGATCTTATTACCATCCTATCTTTTCTTATCCAGACTTTCTTATTTTATAAGATTTACTTATATCTCCTATCTCACAAAAGAGTCTTTGCCCTCTTTCTTTCAAACTAGGTAAGCATTGGTCAGGCCTGAGTAATGGCCAGTTGGTGAAAGCTGGAGAGGCCTGTACTATTGTGAGCTACTGAATGACCATCTAGACACAGGTCTTTCTTTTACCAACTAGAAAAGGTGCTGGGAAATGACTCAGGTAAAGTGCATGGCTGATTAAAATGTGCTTTCGATTCCTAGTACATGATAAAAACAGAAATGGAGAGAAAGAAATCAGTATTCTGAAGGAAAATAAATCACAGTCCTTGAATTAGTCTAATATCTATGGCCACTTAAAAATTAACTCTTAAAAAAGGAGAAACTCAAAATACATTTTACTTAGGGTTTTTTTTTTTTTCATAAGTCTTAAAGAAGGAAAAGGCATGTGAAATGACAGTAAATGGATGAGAGAGATTTGATAATGTTCTTGATGCTTGAGAAACAATTGATCCATATAGACTTCAGTTTGCAGGGAATAGTAACAGAAATAAAAGTAACTCAACAGTTTTCATTATTCTGACATTTACTTTGCAAGTGTCTATTAAAACAAGCAGTCACCCTTCTTTGAGAAGTTACATTTTTGTGATGATTAAAAAAAGATACTGCAACCTTTAATTCTTGTTTGGCCTCACCTTTCACCATTGTTTAAATCTAAATTTAGTTGTTAAAATCTTGGTTTGGGGACTGAAGATCATGTCTCAGAGGTAGAGTAGAGTTCACTTATGGAGACCAGCATGGAAAGAAGGAAGTATAAGATTTTGGAGGGAAGGATGGCGTGAAGGGAAGGGGAGGGAAGGGAAGGGAAGAGGAAAAAAGGGGAAGAGAAGGCGAAAAGAAAGGGAAGATAAGGAGAGAAGGAAGGGGAGGGGAGGGGAATGGAACTTGTCTTTCCTCCTTTCTGTTAGTGATTCCTTATTATGTCTGAAACGGAATTTCCTGTGATTTTTTAGGAAATCCATATCTGTCATTGAAACTGGCCCTGGCTTCCCTCTTCTAGAAACTGTTCTAATGGCACCTCTCTTTTTCCTATTTGTACCACACCTTGTCCTCCTTAGGGTGTGGCCCAAGAGGCAGCAACCTCCCTCAAATTCAGCCGATTCCTCTATTGCTTTCTTTTTTTTGTTGTTTTTGGGCCACACCCGGCGGTGCTCAGGGGTTACTCCTGGCTGTCTGCTCAGAAATAGCTCCTGGCAGGCACGGGGGACCATATGGGACACTGGGATTCGAACCAACCACCTTAGGTCCTGGATCGGCTGCTTGCAAGGCAAACACCGCTGTGCTATCTCTCCGGGCCCCTCTATTGCTTTCTTATTGTTTGCACTACCTCTAGCTGTGTGTGCTTGGTACCCAGTGGGTACTAAATAAGTGAGTGCATCTTGGTATAAGAAGAATGTAGCAGAAATAGTTAACTGGGGCCAAAGTGGTGGCGCAAGTGGTAAGGCATCTGCCTTGCACATGCTAGCCTAGGACGAACCGTGGTTCGATCCTGGGGCATTCCATATGGTTCCCCCAAGCCAGAGTGTTTTCTGAATGCATAGCCAGGAGTAACCCCTGAGCATGGAGTAACCCCTGAGCATCACCAGGTGTGGCCCAAAAACCAAAAAAGAAAAAAAAGTTAACTGAATGGAATACACCATAGCATGCATAGATCTGTGGTGTGTGTCTGGAAGATATCTTGTGTTAAGGTTCATTACCAAAGGCCATTATCTAATGCTGCTGAACATACTTCACTCAGGTGCTAGAGAAGTAGTCAGAAGAAAGGGGTTTATGCTGCAATATCTAATTATTAATTAACCCACCTCCTTTCTCCTTTTTCCCTTTCTTTCTTTGTTGTTGCTTATGTGATGACAGGGTTGTTGCCAGGGGCTCCATCATTTGTAGCCAGTGTGCTCACCATGTTTGTGCCTCAAACCATGTGTGTGGGAAGGGGCTATGTTGCTTCCTGAGGTCTACACACCTGTAATTGTATTTGCTGGGATCCACATAATTATGGTTTTTAGCCTGGTAGTCAGTGGTAATGGTCAATGCCTACTCATCAGAGTTGGCACTTCCAGGGCACATCCCCATCTTTTATTTCAGTTGGGTGCTCCCTAGAAGCACCTGGCTGACACCCGTGGGATTATCTGTATTTGGGGCTGCCATGTTCACACCAGAGTTACCTAACGGTGCTTCTAGTATGTTGAGCATGGGGTTTAACCTAATGTCTCTACTTCTGCAGGAAGGTGCTCTAAGCCACTTTCTTGTTTCTCTGGGCCCCACCCTGTTTATGTTAAACTCAACAATTTATTTTAAAAAAGTGGTTAATAGGAAGTGTAGCTTCATAGCTGTGCTTTAAACTGTGGCTCTGTTGGTGTCAAAGGGAATTCTATTTTCTTTTTTTCTTGGTTGTGGCTCTGTAATGTACAATACAGTTATTAAGTTTTCCATGTATGTGACATCACACCCAGCATATCTGTGCTCACCTCCCTTTCCCAAGCATCCCCTTCCAGCTGTACCCTCCCCCATTAACTCAGTTATGTAAATCATTCATTTCTCTTGTGCCAAAAGGCAACTTATAAACAACACTCTAAAGTTTCCCTTTAATATTTAATATCATATTTTTAATTACTTTTTGCTGTATTAACTAAGACCTTTTTTGACTTTTATTGCTTCTTCTCTCTCTCTCTCTCTCTTTTTTGGTTGTAGCTGTTTCAGAAGCTGCAAAGAACAGACAGACGTTTTCTCAAGATTTCTTTAGAGAAGAGTATATGCTGAACAATGCAATTGGTATGTATGCTCTAGGGCTTTGAATGCTGAGTTAAAACAACTGCATAGTATGAATTGTTAAAAATGTAATCAACAGACATTTATTTAATCTTTTATGTATCATATTCCAGATGTAAATTTGATGGGAATCATCCTAAAAACACATTCCAGACTAATTCACTCTTTCATTTTGTTAAGCTGTCCCTAACAACTTGTTTGTTATAAAGTCGGATGGAAGCCTGTATTCTAGTTATTTGTAGTTTTTTGGAAAAGAAAAAAATTCAAGTTTCAGTTTTTGGGTTTTTTTGTTTTGTTTTGTTTTTGGTTTTGGGCCACACCCAGAAGTGCTCAGGGATTACTTCTGGCTCTGCAATCAGGAATTACTACAGGAAGGCACAGGGGATTATATGGGATACTAGGGATCAAACCCAGATTGGCTTTGAGCAATGCAAATGCCCTACCCAATGTGCTGTTGTTCCAGCCTAAAATATTATTTCTTAATCCCAGAGGAACTCGGGCAATGTAACAGAACTTACTTTTATTAAGAGTTTTTATGTTTTGTAGTGAGAGTGTGTGTGTGTGTGTGTGTGTGTGTGGGTGGGTGGGTGGGTGGGTCGTGGTGGTGGTGGTGGTGGTGGTGTTGTTGGTGGTGGTAGTGCCAGGGATTGAACCCAGAGCCTTACAGACAGATATAAAGCATTTATTTGATTCCATTCTATTGATCTGAATCATTTTTATTCCAACACCACACAGTCTTGATCATTACATCTTTTAGTATGATGCAAAGTTGGAAAGAGAAAAGCCTCTCTCATCTTCATTGTTTTTTCCAGGATAGCTCTGATTACTTAGGGAATTTTATTACTCCATCTGAATTTTCATGGCATTTGGTTCATGTCCTTAAAAAGTGTCTTCGAGGGCTGGAGAAATAGGCAGGATAGTTGCTTTGCATGGGGCTGACCCAGGTTTGATTCCCATACCTGCTATAGTCCCCTGAACCCAGCAGGAATGATTCCTGAATGTAGAGCCTTTAGTAAACCTGGAATACAGTTGGGTGTGGCTAAAACAAAAAGTGCATGGGAATTTTTATGTTGACAGTATTGAATTTGTATAGTGCTTTGTGTAGGACTGTTGCCAGCAGCTTCAGTTCTGGAATGTCAACTGGATTTTAATGAATCCAACTTCAGGGGAGTGAGTAAAACACATGAATCGGCAATGAAATATGAAGAAATTATGAGACTACACAAAGTATGGGGGACACACATTCTGGCAAGCGAGTGACAAAACTTATTCTCCATGCTGGGAGTATATATAGGGCAAAACCACAGTCTTAGGCATGAAAGAAATTTCCGCGTTGACGAAAGGTGGAGGGAAGAAAAAAAAAGAAATATTAACAGTAGGCCTGTTAGTATTTTCATAACAAATATGACTGGCTAGGCTCAGGTGGAAAGGATCATATCTAGGAAGTTAGAAGGGAGAAAGTAGCACAATAAAAAGAAGGGGGTTGCTGATATTTGTAGCTGAACCAGTTTTACAGGCTCTGTGGGCTGGCAGTGAAAGTGATAAACTGCTTGTTTGCTATTTAGTTAGCAGAGAGCTAGGTCAAAGAAATGTAAATTTTGTGCCTGTCTGAAAGCTTCCATGACTCAGAACTGAGTTTCTGATTTAGCTTTAAGGTGTAAATAGGGCTGACAGAGAGGATAGGAAGCTTGTCTTAGTTTCCTTTTTGGTGCTGAGAAGTCTGAGCAAAAGAATTTGATTGAGGCCATATTTCAACCTGTAAATTTACAAGGGAGAAGTAAGCCAAATAATATGAAGGGAATATAATGTCAGTATCATAGCACAAATCTCAGAAATATGGCCAGTGATCCACACGGGGTAAAGCATCCTCAGCAGGCCTCCTGGTCAAACAGTTCTTGGTGTGAATGAGGTATCTCATCAGGAATGAGATTTATCTGATGGGCCTACTGAAGCGCCCCTTTAATGGAGATGCTGATGCCTGGCCTGACATAGGACGATCATTTTAGTGATATTATTCCTGTCAATTCAGGAACAGGAGATGTGTTTCCATTTTCTTGTGTCTTATTTCTTTCAATATTGATTTATAATTTTCTTTGTATAAGTCTGGTACCACTTTGCCCCCCAAACATGGCCAGGAAGTAGGCTCTAGGCACCACTAGGTATAGCAAAAGAAATGCACAAACAAAAACAAAACAAAAATTATCCATTTCTTCTAGGTTTTCCCAATTTTGTAGTTTTTCATTGTAATTTCAGATAATATTTTGCTTCTGTTTTGTTTTTGTTTTTGGGCCACACCCATTTGATGCTCAGGGGTTACTCCTGGCTAAGCGCTCAGAAATTGCCCCTGGCTTGGGGGGACCATATGGGACGCTGGGGGATAGAACCGCGGTCCGTCCTATGCTAGTGCTTGCAAGGCAGACACCTTACCTCTAGCGCCACCTCTCCGGCCCCCAGGTAGTCTTTTGAATTGCTGTCTTGTTGATTCTTTTGAGAAAAATAGCTCTTGGGGTTGGATAGAGTATTTTATGATAAGGCACTTTATTTGCAAGCACGAAACCCAAGTTCACACTATGGCATCCCATATGAGTGGTGTGATCCCAGAGTATAGAGCCAGGAGTAAGGCCCAAGCAGTGCCAGGTATGACCCAAAACACTTTCAAAGAGAAAACAGCCCTTGGTATTGTTAATTTTTTAGTTAGTTTGTTTTGTTTTTTATTTTCTTGATCACCACTATTTATTTTTTTTGAAGATAAGTTCCAAGATTATTTTAATTTAGCCTTAAAAGTGAAAGACTTCTGGGTCGGAGCAATAGCACAGTGGCAGGGCATTTGCCTTGCAATCAGCGGATCCAGGATGGACAGTCCTTCAATTCCCATTGTCCCATATGGTTCCCTAAACCAGGAACGATTTCTGAGCTCATAGCCAGGAATAACCCCTGAGCGTCACTGGGTGTGGCCCAAGAGAACAAAAGTCAAACAACAACAAAAAGAAAGACTTCCAAAAAGTAAAGTAAAAGTAAAAGAAATTATATTTATTTGTAATTTTTGTATGTTTGTAAATCATCATTAGGGGAACAAATAAACATTACCTTAGTCTTTAGGTTCATTCTAATTGGTTTCCAAATTTCAGGAAGCATTTTTATTCACCACCTGACAGAGTCTCTAAGTTACTATGTCTTTAAAAAGTTTTTTTTTTCCCACAGGAGAGGTAACATCATTCTATTATCAGAAATCTGAGTGATCACCACGCTTATGTTTTATAATTTTTCTCTTCCTGTTTCCTTTGCTTCTTTAGTTGATTTTTTTCTAGTAATTTAAGATGTGTAGTTAGGTTATTTATTTGGACCTTTTCTTGTTTTTTAATGCATTGTTTACATTGCTCTGATCTTTCTTTTTAGAACAGCATATTCTGTGACCCATAAGTTTTGGCAACTCTTGTCTTCATTTTCATTTGTTCCCAGAAATGATTTTTCTTTTATTACTTCTTTGATTTTGTGTTCTTCTTTCATTGGTAATTTGTTTAATTACGAGTACTTTGTACTTTTGATTAATTTCCTCTTTTTCCACTATTTTCAAGTGCAGTCTGAGAAGATACTTAGTAGAATCTCTTTTCCTACAAGGCCAGTTTTTTTCCTTATTGATTTTTTTTTCCTACTTGATCTATCTATGATGAAAAGTAGGTGATAAAAATTATATTTTTTGTATAAAATAAAGCATCTTAATAAAGAATTTCATAAATTCTGGCTTAATATTCTGCATCAATTAGCATCTAGTATTTTATATTTAAAATTTATATATATACATATTTCAAGTTGTGTGTATTTATGCATGTATATGTTAAGTGATAATGAGTAGTGGACTGGGGTTGTATATGAATGAACATTTCAAAAATGTTATATTAATGAAAAATGACACATTTTACAAGTTGTGCATTTAATCTACTTGATTTCATACCATAAAATTTAAAAACATGATCCTATTTCATGCAGTCTGATTTTTAGAAAAAGTGAAAATACCATGTTTTAAACATTGAAACTAATTATAGTCCATTCTTTTTAGAGTCTTGCAAGAAACCGTATGTTGCATTTATTCATGGAATTACTATGGGTGGGGTAAGTCAGACTCCCTGATATGAGTTGTATTAAAAATGATTTAAGAATTATTGGATGTCAGTGATGTGACTATGGTACAATAGAACTTACTGAAATAAAATCAGATTCTTCAAGATCTAGGATATACTATTTGCTTCTAGCACATTTAGGTTATCTCAGCTTCTAAGAATATGCTCTTTTAGATGAAGTCATGAAATTTTCCTATACATGGATGTAGATGGAATCTGTTATGCTGAGTGAAATAAGTCAGAGAGAGAGAGAGAGAAAGACACAGAATGGTCTCACTCATATATGGATTTTAAGAAAAATGAAAGATGTTCTTGCAGTAATAATCTTCAGACACAAAAGAGAGGAGGGCTGGAAGTTACAGCCCACCTCATGAAGCTCACCACAAACAGGGATGAGTTTAGTTAGAGAAATAACTACATTGTGAACTATCCTAACGATGAGAATGTATGAGGGAAATAGAAAGCCTGTGTAGAGTACAGGCAGAGGTGGGGTGGAGAGGAGGGAGAATTGGGACATTGGTGATGGGAATGCTGCACTGGTGATGGGGGGGTGTTCTTTTTATATGATAGAAATCCAACCACAGTCATGTTTGTAATCAAGGTTTTTAAATAAAATATTATTTTTTAAAAAAGAATATGCTCTTTTATTTTTACTACAAAGTGTTTTAAAATAACATAAATAAATATTTATATGTTTTGATATAAATGTAGAGCTCTTTTTCTTCTTATATTGAAAATGGCTTTTTATTGAAATGACTTTTTCCTAAGAACCTCAGGAAAGAAACTGGCATGCTGAGTTATTTTAAGACTGATTAGTGGGGATGTGGATACCTAAATTGTACCTTTTATACAAAATGTTTCCTAGTAAAAGCATTTGTGTTTCTTGCTTCAGTTTTTGTTTTTTTTGAGATATTTGCTGGTGCCAGAGATTCGGTACATGGCTTCATGCCTTTGAGGTCTGATCTCGACTACTGATTTGGATCTCCAGCCCAGCATTTGCATTCTTTTATGCCTCTCTAATACTGTATTTCTATCAGTTAACAATGTGGATTTTGAATTTGAGCTGTTACAAAGAGTCTAAAATTGTCACTGACCTTGAATAACTTGATCTGGAATTGAAACACACACACATACACACACACACAAGAAATGATTACAGAGAACATGATAAATTGTATGGCACTGCCTATGACACACACAAAAACCCTATAAATTTAAAAAAAGTTGAAACTGGGCTTTATGGCAGTGAAAGGTAGACTTTAAATAGGTAATAGGAGAACAGCAAGTGGAAATGAAAAATTCAACATGTTCAGTGTTTCCACGAGTAAGTTACTAAAGATGTAAGAAGTTCCCTCATTTCTAGCAGGAACATATAAAATGAGCCCCTTACACCAGGAAATGACTACTATTGTTTTAAGATGTGATTTTACTAGTAGGAACAAAAGTAGTAAGTAACTACCTTTCTGCTAGTTGGCAGGTCCTGCACACACACTGATTTTGACTTGTTTGGGTCAAGAAGCAGGAGAAAAGAGGCAAATAGAAGCTCTGTAGAAAAATACTGCAGAAAAAAAGGGAAGGAAAAGAAACAGTGCATTGTAGGAAGAGTAGCAATGTGACTACAAAACAATCAAGAAAAAGAATGAATAAGAATTTCATATTTAATATCATATAAAAAGGTGTAGCTCTAATAAAATACTGACTCCTCAGGGAATGAGTGAAATAGATGAAAGGACAGCAGGTTAAAAGGGAAAACGGGGCAGAAGGAAGAATGGTTGGTAGCTAAACTGGAATAGCAGGAGTCATATTTCATTTGAAAGCATAGATTTGGAGTCAGATTGAAAATATTATCGATTAGGAAATCATATCTGACTTGAGAAGTTGAAACCAGCAAGATAGTACAGTGGGTGAGATGCTTGCTTGCCTTATGCACAGCTCAACTGACCTGCGTTTGGTCCCCTCCCTGCACCACATATGGTTCCCTGAGCACTGCCAGGGATGCTTGAGTGCAGGGTGAGGAGTAAACCTTGAGCGATGCCAAGTGTGCCCCCAAGCCAAAATTAAACCAAAACAGCAATTTGAGAAGCTCCCACCAAATAAAAGGGATAAAGCTGATGAGGGCAAGTCTTTTGAAGCTATATGGGGAAAGAAGTATTTTGGGAGCCCAGTAAAGGAATGATAAACATTTTGTTCAAAGGAAATCAAACATTTAGAACAGAAGTGATGATCAAATATGATTAGAAATGACTTTCTTTTATATAATAGGACAGTTATTTACTTATTTATTTGTTTTTGGGCCGCACAAGGGGTTACTCCTGGCTCTGCACTCAGGAATTGCACCTGGTAGGCTGAGGACCAAATGAGATGCCGAGGATTGAACCCAGGTCAGTCCTGAGTTGGCCACGTGCAAAGCAAATGCCCTATTCTTTGTGCTATTGCTCCAGCCCATAAGACAGTTTTTTTTTAAAATCTTCGAACCTGAAGGTTTGTAATTAAAGGAAATAAAACTTGGAAGATACAACTGGTGAAAAGAGAATTTCACCTATATAAAGTCGAGTTTTATTTTTTTCCTATTTAGAAGTTTTAAGAAAAAAATACAGTATTTAGACTTGTTAAGGGTGAAAAGATAATTAATGAAAACAGGAAAATAAAATCTACAAAGGAAAATAAATCATGTGGCCTCAGACTGTGTAAATAAGTATCTGGAGGCAGTGGATTGAAAAGTTGTGAATATAGTAAAGATCCAAGTCTTCTTGATTATCCAAGTTGTCATTTAGTGAAAGAAAACTGTTCTTTTAGTTAGTTTGGATCCACACCCAGTAATGCTTAGCTTTGCTCTCAGGGTTTACACCTGGTGAGGTTTTGGGGACCACCTGGGTACCAGAGATTAAACCTGGGTTGGTTATATGAAAGGAAAGTACCTTGCCAGCTGTACTCTATGGCCTCAAAAGAAAAATATTCTTAGAAGTGAAAACTTGGGAAATTTATTCATATGGATCCTGCTGATCTGACTGCTAATTTAATGTACAAAGTTCCAAAGATAGTATAAGAAAATTCATTACATTTGTTTACTATATTATCATGCAATGAAAGACCACTTAAATTCTAAAAAAATTGTCCTGTTTTCAAATGATCTGTTGTCTGTTCCAATGCCAGTGAGAGAACACTATGATACTGAGATGCAGTTTTCATTTTAGCAGAAGCTTATCCACTCAGACTAAAATCTATATCCAAGATTCTGCGTTAGCATTAGTCACATCAAAATCAGGAAATTTAATGCCAATTTACTGTTATCTGGAATGTTTTAAAATACCAAATGAAATTATACCACATGTTTATATGTCCAGGGATTCATCTTGACAAATTTGCCATTTGCTTGACTCTGAAATTAACCTTATGCCCACTTATTTTTTATAAGTTGCTTTTAGTGGTCTAGAAAAATAATTACTGCAAATATATCCTTATTCCTAATTACTAATTAGCATTTTCATTTTGAAGAATTTAATTGTCTTTGAGTAATTGCAATTAAATTATCTGTAAAATCTTGAATAAAACTATGATGGGTTGGCAGAATGATAGCACATCACGTAGAGTATTTGCCTTGCATGCAGCTGACCTGGATTATATCTCCAGCATCCCATATGATCTCCTGACCGGCCAGGAGTGATTACTGAGAGCAGAACCAGGAATAACCACTGATTGTTCTCTGGTGTAACCAAAAAACCCAAAAATACAACAAACAAAGAAACAAACAAATAATGGCTATCACAGGTCTCATAAAATGAAAAATAAATTTTAAAAGACCTAGATTGCTTTCATTTTTGACTTTAAAGATGTGAGCATTTAAAAAATATACTATTGACCCCCAAATAAACAAAAGTACATTGTCATCCTTATGATGATACATGTTCATGAGTTTGACTATTTTCATATACTTGTTTCATGTTTGCGCTTCATGTTTGTCCACACTGGCATTCTTTATAGTAGCTTATAAATATCGATCAAATTATTTATTTATGAATGCCAGTATAATACTGTACAAGTGATTGTTTTATAATAATTTGAGTGCTGAAGAAAGACTCTCAGAATGCTTCAGACCCTTTAAATATAAGACATGGTTAAATGTAAAAGAGTAGAAAAATATTCCGTACCAGTGTACTTACTGAAAAAAAAATGGTTTATGACAATTTTAATGCCAAATTTTACATATTTTATTTTTTGTTTTGGTTTTTGGGCCACACCCAGCAGTGCTCAGGATTACTCCTGGCTCTACTCTCAGAAATCGCTCCTGGCTCAGGGGACCATATGGGATGCTGGGGATTGAATCCATATCTGTCCTGGGTCAGCCATGTGCAAGGCAAATGCCCTGCCACTATGCTACCACTCCGGCCCTAAATTTTACATATGTTGTTGCAAACATTTTAATTGGATATAGGCTATTTCATAATTATAAAACATTAAATATAACAGATAAATTAACTATATATATTTTTAATCTTTAAAAATAATTTTTATTGTGACCAAAGTGTTAAACTGTTAAACTGTTAACATTAAGAATTTATGTTTATTCGAAGACATTAAGAGGTGACTAAAAAGGCAAGTCACAGGCTTAAAAAAGATTCTTGGTAGACTTGCAGCTTAGAAAAGAATTTTTCCAGAAATTTTCCACATTCTTTTCAGAAATAAAAATACATATGTGTTTTCTTTTTATATAAAGACAATCTACTAGGACCCATTCTGTCTTGCATATTTAAGGCTCCAGGATTGCTGCCTACCACTCAGAAAGATTTTTTTTCCCATCACTAAGTCAACCCAGTGGAAAGTGAATAAAAGAGATTAGACATTTTACATAGAAATAGTTAATAAGGGCCCGGAGAGATAGCACAGCGGCGTTTGCCTTGCAAGCAGCCGATCCAGGACCAAAGGTGTTGGTTCGAATCCCGGTGTCCCATATGGTCCCCCATGCCTGCCAGGAGCTATTTCTAAGCAGACAGTCAGGAGTAGCCCCTGAGCACCGCTGGGTGTGACCCAAAAACCAAAAAAAAAAAGTTAATAAGCACGAAAAATATCAATCATTAAGGAATAGCTAATTAAAACCACAATGAAATGCTAATATATGTCCTTTGGAATGATTCAGATGTTGGACAATTCCAAGTATTATTGAGAATGTGGAATAACATACATGCTGTTAGAGTAGCAGTAGAAATTTCAGTGATACTTCTGATTAAAGGAAAGTCAGTGGAGAATTTGAGGAAGGAAAATAACATGGTATGATTTAAAACATTTGCTTTGATATGTGAGGATAGATCTTGGCAAGAAGGAAGAGTTAGCACTGGCCACAGATAATAGTGACTTGAGTTAGGTTTGTCATAGTGGAGATGGTGAAAAGTAGCCCACTCCAAGATACATATTCAAGTAAAAGTTGCCAAAACAGGGTCAAAGATTATATGTTGAGGTAAAAGGAAAGGGGATGATAATTTAAATTTGTAATATCACAAATAGAACATGCTCATTAGAAACAATTTAAAATGATCTCATAACAGATTCTATGTAAAGTGAACAATTGAATAGAACATATATTAGAATGTGAATGTGATATAAAGTTTATCAATACATCTATTTTTAGTTTGATTCAAATACATTTGTTGATTCAAATGTGTATTTATTGATAACAGAGTTGGCCCTGATTTTTAGTGATATTCAAGACATTACTGATACAATTTTAGCCAGATCCTTATTTTCTAAAACTAGCATTTGGGGCTAGAGCACTAATATAGCAAGTAGGACATTTGACTTGCATGTGACTAACCTGGGTTCCGTCCCTGACATCCCCTATGGTTCCCAGAGAACCACCAGGAATGATTTCTAACTACAGAGCCAGAAATAACTCCTGAGTACTGCTGGGTATGGCTCAATTCCCTCCCAATAAATTTTAAAAATGTTATGTTTAGTAATTAATTTTAACTTTGATTTGTTTTGTTGTTTGGGAGTTATATATGATAGTGCTCAGGAGCTATTTCTCTGTACTCAGGAATCATTCTAGCAATGCTCAAGGACCATGTTCAGTGAAAGATTTTATACTGGGTTGATGGTATACAAGTCAGACCTCTTTATCTTCTGAACCCAGTAACCAGTGGTTTAAGAGTTGTCTGGTTGCTACCATTAAGTGTAGCTGATAAAAAGATACCACTATTTTATTTGATGAAATATGCAAATAAAAAAGTTAGTTCCCAATTTATTATAAAGCTACTGAAATATTCTAGAATGGCTTTTTTGTGCATTTTTGATTACCAATTTAAAAAATAGCCTTCTGAGTTCCAGGAAGAGTCAACATTCTGTAGTACTTCATCAAGTTGAAATGAGGGGGAATTAGAGAAAAGGACATGAAGCATAACAATTCATCAAAATATTAATAAAAGTATCTTAAACTAAACAATGCTAGAGATACCCATGTATTTTGTTGTTGTTCATGAAGCTCTGAAATTATGTGGTTGAAGTTTTACCTCATTCTCTCTCCTGAAAGCATTCCTTATGGGATATGAAAATAACTGACTTGGTTTAGGTCTGTACATATGTTGAGGTGATTCTTACGTTTACAGTATTTTTGAAACTTTTTTATTTTTCTAGGGAGTTGGTCTCTCAGTTCATGGACAGTTCCGGGTGGCTACTGAAAAGTGTCTTTTTGCCATGCCAGAAACAGCAATAGGTAAAAAACCTGTTTTAATAATTACTTATGTCTTTTTCATTATTATCATTGTAGTAGGAGCCAATTGCAGTGATATGGTATGGGGCCTGGAGCTGAGGTGGTACCTAGGATCACTGCCTGAATTCTACCACATATGCCACATGACAGGCCCAGAAATTGTCTTCTTTTTATACATTTCCAAGTATCCTGTTGAAGGAATGAATGGAATATGTGTGATATACAGCAGTAGAACTAAAAATTGAATTAGAATAAAAAGATTACTAAGTATATTTGAAAATATAAAAGTAGGACTCAACTGGAGACAATTGAGTAATTTTAGAAGGATATGAAGGATAGACATGCATACATTCAAATCTGTGATCTATTTTGAGTTAACCTTTATATATGACATGACATAGAACAAAAATGTAGATTAACATTTATTATTTTGCATGTGGAGAAACAGTGGTACCCACCATATTTTTTGCAAATGTTGTTGTTCATTATTGCCTTTGTACTTTTGTCTCTCTCTATATATATTGATCTTGGCACCAACAATAGTCTTTGTGTGTGTGTGTGTATCAGAAGAAAGTGATCTGATTCATTTGCTTTAAAATTTTTATATTAAATCACTGTGAGATAAAAAGTTAAAAAGTTGATAGTTGCATTTCAGACAAAATATTCCAACACCTATCTCCCTTCAACAGTGTTCATTTTCTGCTGTCAATTTTTTCAAGTTTCCCACCTCTATGCAGACACTTTTCTTCTTCCTCTTGTTCCTCCTCTTCCTCTTCTTCCTTTTTTCTTCCTCCTCTTCCTCATCCTCTTTTCCACCTTTTGTTCTATCTATTTCTAAATAGATAATTCTGTCCTTTACCCCCAAATTTTGTTTTATTTACTCAATATTTTCCAAACAGGTTACTTTTGATCTCTTTTTATTTCTGTTTTTTTTTTTTTTTTTTTTTTTTTTTTTGTACTGGGTAGAATGAATCTTCAGTATAATGTTGAGTCTAAGTATTGAGATGGAATGTACTTGCCTTGTTTGTGATGTTAGGGGAAAATTTTCAGTCTTGTTGGGTTTGATATTAGATGTGGGCCTTTTGTAGGTGCCCTTAATCAGACAGAAGACAGATTTCTTTTTATTTCATATGTAGCTAAAGATTTTTAAATCAGAATAGTTTTTGGATTTAGTCTTTGTATGTGTTTCTATATCTATTGAGATAGTTGTAGATTTTCTTCCTTATTTTGTTAATGAGATTTTACTTGGATTGGGGTTTTTTTGTTTTGTTTTGTTTTGTTTATTTTGGGCCACACCTAGGTGGATGAGACCTATTAGAATTGGAGGAATGAGGATCAAGAATAGTGGTTTTGCCATGTGGATATCCTACACGCTTATCATTTCATGTGATTGTGTGTAGAATTAAGATCTAGGCACTTGATATTCAAGGGAAAAAACTGATGATCAACAGTCTGGTATGGTGTTGAACAGTGGCCAATAGTCAATTGTGAGTGTATTGTGAGGGCAAAGGGTTATATATCCTCCTGCAAGGCCTCTGTGACCAGGGCCACATAGCTAGGTCTACAGAATTTAACTAAAAAAGGAATTAGAATATGGAATAAATAGGAACAAAGGCACAGAAGTTCATCTCCAATTGGGGAAAAGGCGCATAGGATGCCTGCACCAGTGGGAGACCAGATACTGAAAGCTATGTACAAGGCACATTGCTGGTTAACTATGGGGCTGGTTCATGTGCAAGCTGGGTCACAGGCTTCTCAGGGATGCTGCTTCAAGGTCTTTGCATGAGTCATGAAACATTCTCAATAGGCAGCAGGCAGCTACTTCTCCAGTGCTGGTCCTGCTCATGAATAGACTCCAATACATCAGTAAATATATAGTTTGGGAGTGTATTCGTTGTTAAGCCTGCCATAATAAAATACCTTGAAAAGGGTGGGTAAAACCTGTATTTTTACAGTTCCAGAGAATAATGTCTAAGATCAAGGTGTTGGCATGTTTGGTTTCTTCTGCTGCTCTGCTGTATTTGTACTGCCAGAGAGAAAATCCTGGGTGTCATTAATTTAAGGCACACATCTGCCCAGCTACTGCCTTGGCATGGCTAAGCTTCCTCTGGAGCTGTGTCCTGGCATGGCTTTTCTTCTGTGTGTGTCCCTGAATTTTCCTAATAAGGACACAAGATCTGATCTTGATTGTCTCATTTGGGGTTAGGACTTCTAGCATAGGAAACCAGAGGTGACCCTGTCCTGTCCCATAGCAGTGACTCCCTTTCATATAGATTCCTCAAGCCACAGGAGTTAAAAAATTGTAACAGGAAATTCCCTCTGTTGCTTTCATTTTTTCCCATTGGTTTTAATTTGAAGAAGAAAAAAAATATTTAAAGTTTTTTTTTTCATTTCAGACATAGTTAAAAAGTAAGTTAGTGATGACAAAATATAAATTATATTTATTCTCCTAGTTTACAAAACAGGTCATCATTAAAGTTCATGTCCCATTTCCTCATATAGGAACAAAACCTAAATTTTTAAAAATATACCCAAATTAAGTTAGCACTATTTTTTGTGGGGAGGGTGTTTGGACCACACCTTGTAGTACTCAAGGGTTACTCCTGACTCTGTGACCAAGAATTATTCTTGGCGGTGTTCAGTGGACCAGATGGGGTGCTGGAGATTGAACTTGCCATATGCAAGGCAAATGTCTTTATACTCTATACAGTTAGCACTATTTGCATCAAATATTTTTTGATATGGATTGAATTATATTGTACTTGTTTAACAGTAATTTAATATAATTTTATAAATTTAATATAATTTTATTAATCTTATAAAATTTAATATAATTATATCATATTTAATTAACAGCAATTTAATATAATTTTATAAAATTCAATATAATTTAAGATACTCATATTGTACTTAACAGTAATTTTAATATAATTTTATAAATTTTATATAATTATTAATTTTATAAAATTTAATATATATCATATTTAATTAACAGCAATTTAATATAATTTTATAAAATTCAATATAATTTAAGATACTCATATTGTACTTAACAGTAATTTTAATATAATTTTATATAATTATTAATTTTATAAAATTGAATATAATTTAAGATACTTATATTGTACTTAATTTTAACAGTAATTTAATTTGAACTCCAGAGAGAAATGACCATCTGATCTCAAAAAATGTGAATTATATTTATTTTTTTATTTGCATCATTGTTATCTCCTTTTACTTTTTAAATACAGGATTATTTCCTGATGTGGGTGGAGGTTATTTCTTGCCAAGACTTCAAGGAAAACTTGGTTACTTCCTTGCATTAACAGGATACAGACTAAAAGGAAGAGATGTCTTCAAAGCAGGAATTGCTACACACTTTGTAGATTTTGAAAAGGTAATTACTTGGATGATTGCATTGTGTATAGTTAGAATAATTTACGTTGCCTGCACAGAAGGTAGTATGAGAGGTTGTGATTACAGGGATTTTCAGTAGACTTGGGTGTGAATCCTGAATTTACTGCTTAACGCTGTGTGACATTGGGGAAGAAGCTTAAGCTCTTCAGTCCTCAGTTTTATCCCATATACAATTATAATAATGATAACAGAGTTCAAGGCTTTTGGAGGGGGAAGGTGGGGGCTTGGCTCAGAAATACTCAGGGGTTACTCCTTGCTCTGCTCTAAGGAGTTTCTCCTGGTGAGCTTGAGAGACCATTGGGGTGCTGGGAATTGAACCCAAGTATTTTATCCACTGTGCTATTGCTCAGACCCCAAGTTTAAGGCTTTTATTGCAGTGTTATTTTTTGCTTTGGTTTAGAACGCCATAGCCCATAGTTCTAATGGTTGGACGTAGGACATAACAAGACACGTGCTCTGTCACATAAGTCACATCTCTGGGTACATGAATTTGGGGGAGGAGACATTTGGGGCACACCCGATGGCACTCAGGCGTTACTCCTGGCTCTGCATTCAGAAATTACTCCTGGTAAGATTGGGAGACCATTTGAGATGCTGGGAATCGAACTCTGGTTGGCTGCATGCAAGGCAAACACCCTACCTGCTGTACGATTGGTCCAACTCTCCATGAGTATTTTAATTTTAATTTTTGTTTGTTTGGGGGCCACACCCTGCGGTGTTCAGTGGTTACTCCTGTTTCTACGCTCAGAAATCACTCCTGCCATTCTTGAGGGACCATATGTATGCTGGGATCAAACCTGGATCAGCCACGTGCAAGGCAATATCTTACCTCTGTGCTATCACTCTGGCCCCCTCCAAAGTCATAATTCATAAAAATAATGAGTATTTTTATAAATAATTATGCTGAAGGAAGAAAGTGGTTTAAGAAGGTCATTTATAAAAAGATAATTGTTATCTAAATATTTGGAAGACTCTTGGTGTGAGTTTGCCTAGAGCATTTTTATTTGTTTATTTTTTGGGGTTTTTTTTTGGGGGGAAGGGTCACACCCCGAAGCACTCAGGGGCTACTCCTGGCTCTACACTCAGAAATCGCCCCCGGCAGGCTTGGGATACCATATAGGATGCCAGGATTCGAACCACCATCCTTCTGCATGCAAGGCAAACGCCTTATCTCCATGCTATCTCTCCAGCCCCTCCATAGAGCATTTAAATGTTACAGATTAGATGCTTCACAGCGAGATAGCTGCTCTATCTTCACAGAGTATTTTCACTGAGTGCTTCTAAATCTGAATATAAGGAAACTAGTCATAATTTCCTTATATATAATTATATATGTAACTATATATATTTCCTTATGTAGTGAAGTCCTATAAGGACTTGGCCTTACTTTGATAACCTTATACTTCACCTGAAAATTCCTTTTTACAAAAAAAAAAAAAAAAAAAGAGGACATCCTATAGCTTCTACCATGTGGACAAGGGCCCAGATTCATAGCCTTATGACTAATCTCGGAAAAGATGAAGACCAAGTTGCTGTGGTATTTAGGTGTGGCTACTGGGGTTTCCAACAGTATACTAGTTTGGGGATGAACTCTCAGGTTTATTTCTAAGTGGGGTGGGCTGCCTCCCTCCATAACACCCACCCATACTGCCGGAAGCCCTAGCAGCCAAACCCAAATCTCACAACAACACAACACCTCCAAATTCCACAATCCTAGCTGTCCAGCAGGAGCACACCAAGTTAGTTGGGAAAGTAGCATAGAAGCCCAGAAGCTCAATAAACAAAAACATAAGGTTAAAAAAAAGGATACCCTCAGACAGTGACTTTAATGACCCTGTTCAGAGATATGAATAATTTTCACAAATTATCTGTTACTGAAGTGTTTTTTTGATAATTTCATTAGCCATTTTATTATCACAAGAAATATAAAATAAAATAAATGTTTTGTGCCAGCAAAGGGGGTCAGGCTTGGGGAAGGAATGAGTGATAAACTGGATACAATGGTGGAAGGAAGACCCATTGGTGGTGGGATTGGTATCAGAACAGTGAATGCCCAAAAGAACTGTATTATGAACAATTTTGTAAGCAAGGTGTTCAAATAAAGTTTTTTTCTTTTATTAAAAAGGACCAGACATAGAGATGTAGAACTAAGGATTTCAAGATGTCTTCTTGTAAAACTCTGTTTGATTAATCTTATCTCTTCCTCTAAATGTACATCTTATAAAAATAACTTTTTTCTTTTTTAAAATTAATATCTTTATTTAAACACCATGATTATGGTTGGGTTTCAGTCATGTAAAGAACACCCCTTTCAACAGTGTAACATTCCCATCACCAGTGTCCCAAATCTCCCTCCTCCCCACCACACCCACCTGTAATCGAGACAGGCTTTCTACTTCCCTCGTTCAAAAATAACTTTCTTAATAACGCAGTATCTAGTTTTCATCAGTATAAATCATAATTTGGCTTTTTTTTCTGCATTTACTGAATTAAGGAAGGATTGATTTCTTGTATGAGTTTCCCAAATCAAACTAGATTTTATGAAAAAAAATTTTTTAATTAAAAGTTGAACCAGGCTAATAGCTCAACAGCTGGAACACATGCAGGAGGCCCAGTTATAATCCCAGGTACCATATGGTTCTGTGCACTGACAGCTGCTTCTGTGCTCTCCCCACAGCTCTCCCCGAGCAATCCTTGCTTGAGGGGTTTTTGCATAACCCCAGATATACACGTATATAAAATAGATACATAATTAGGGAATGTGCTGGTAGTAGATAATACATTTATTTTAAAATTTATTTTATTTGTATTTTTTTTATTTTTTACATTGTTTTAGTTTGGGGAACAAGTTTACAATGATGTTAAAGCCTGTGGCATTGGGCACGGAGAGATAGCACAGCAGCGTTTGCCTTGCAAGCAGCCGATCCAGGACCAAAGGTGGTTAGTTCGAATCCCGGTGTCCCATATGGTTCCCCGTGCCTGCCAGGAGCTATTTCTGAGGAGACAGCCAGGAGTAACCCCTGAGCACCGCCGGGTGTGGCCCAAAAAAAAAAAAAAAAAAAAAAAGCCTGTGGCATTGATATGCAAAGTTACTGCACCCCCAGCACTACCAAAGTCTCCAAAACCCTTCACCAATGTTCTTATAATGCCTCCAGATTGTCATTATCCTCTCATTGCTCCTTCCTCATTAATCTGAGATTTGAAATCCTAGACCAAGGGTCTTTCATCATTGATACTGTTTTGTATCCTTTTTGGTTTGGTTTTGTTTACTTTGGGGTCCATCCCCAAGGTTTACTCCTGGCTCTATGCTCAGGGATCATTCGTGGTGGGACTTGGGACCATATCCATTTTCAGGGATTGAAACTAGATCACCTATGTGCAAGACATATGGCCTACCCACTGTATTGTCTCACTGACCCATCCATCACAACTTCTTGATTCATTTAGCTATCCTTGGAAATGATTTTTTTCCATATTCTGGCTTTTGTACTAAGCACTATAGTGAATTTAGGTATGAATGAATGGTTTTATGTTTTAGGGGCAGATACCAATACATATTTTATGGTAGCTCTGATTTTTTTTCCCTGGAATCTTCACTGTTTTTCATAGTAATTTTAATCATAGTCATGCCACACTGGTGGTTTTCTAGTCTTTTAGTTATATGTAATTCTCACTAGTGTAGGATTAGATATCTCATTGTTGCTTTCATTTGTATTTCCCTGACAATAGCTGATGAAGGACAATTCTCATATTTTTTCCATGTTCTAGACATTTTCAGTTACATAGAGTAGGTGATGATGTCATTCTTCCCTTGCCTTGTAACAGAAAGTATACATAGGGGCCAAAGTGATAGTACAGCCAGGTAGGGCATTTGCTTCAAACTTGACTGACCTGAGTTTGATTTCCAGCTTTCTTATATGACCCTTCAGCCTGCCAGGAGCACTTTCTGAGCACAGAGCCAGGAGTAATCCCTGAGCACTGCTGCCTGTGGCCCAGAAACAAACAAACAAGTAAAGCACATATGAATGCCATTATCTGGAGCAGATACCTTGGATTATGGTGGAATTTAGTTAAGGATGGCAGAGGCTGATCCACAGCTTTCTTGTCATTGTCAGCTTTTTCAGTAGTCATGTTTGTAGTGAACAGGCCTTTGCAGAGAATAACAGACATGAGTTTTATATCAGTAAGAATGCAAGAGATAAAGGATAGATACTGTTGCATCTGATAGAGAAGGTGTGACAGATGTGAAAACAAAAATAAAAAATGGATAAAAGGAAGAATTCACTTATAAGAAAGAACTGAGAGTTAAGTTTTCTTGGTTTGGGAACCATTCCTGGTGGTGCTCATAAATGTCAGAGAGCTCATCCAGGTTGGTTATATGTGAGGCAACTGCCCTTCCCACTATACTATTGCTCTTGCACTGGAAGTTTTCTTAAAGGTTGTAACTGGTGAAAGTAGTATCATAAAAAGACATTCTGGATAGAGGAAATAATGAGTAAGCCAAGATGTAGGAAAGTGTTTGCAATGTTTTGGGATGAGTAAGAAGTTCCATGAAGCTAAGTAGGAAGAGGTAATTAATTATATTATGTATATTATAGTGCTATGAAATAACTATTACTTATTACTCTCTACAGACAATTTTTAAAATATTTAAAATTAAAAACTGTATAGTTACAATCTTGTGTTCCACTATCACAATTCGAGTACTCAGAAGCCAGAATGAAACAGATGAAGTTTCTCACTGGTGGCTTTAGTTTTTATTTATTCTTTAAGGCATTATTTACCGTGTGTGAATGTGTGCACATTTAACTTTAGTGAAATTTAAATAGAGATTTTTTTTTCTGTATTTGGGCCACATCTGATGGTGCTCAGGGATTACTCTTGGCTCTGCCCTCAGAAATCACTGCTGGCAGGCTCAGAGAATCATATGGGATGCCAGGAATCAAATCCAGGTCCATCAAGGGTTGGCCACATGCAAAACAAATTCCCTATACTGCTGAACTATCGCTCCAGCCCCAAGAGAGAATTTTAAGGAAGTGACTTTATTTTTTTTTAAGATTTTCAAATTTCTAACTTTTGATCATACATTTTAAGAATGTTTCTTTTCCCTTTTTTTTTTTTTTTCTTTAGCTTGGTATGTTAGAAGAAGAATTGGTAAACCTAAAATCTCCTTCAAAAGAAAATATTGCAGGTGTCTTAGAAGCATACCATACAAAGGTAATCTTTCTTTATTTCTATTTAGCTCATGGAAAGGATAAGTGATTGGGAAATTAGCAGTTTGCTAAGTAGGAAATTTGCAAATTTACTTTGTTTTCTAAGTGCTAGAACAGCCATCTAAGAAAGTGACTTCTTTAGTGGACCTATATGCTCACTGCGGTGCATTTCAGGGCATATTACTGTGTTTGATACTTGCTAAGCTTTTTTTTAAATAACACTGTGACATTTTTATAATGGAGGTTCAGTGTTGATGCTTTTTATGGAGCTACTAATGGGAAATTCTGGTATATATTTAAATATAGTGTGTGGTATATTGCAAAATTTATCTTTATGTCCTTATTTTTGTTGTCTAGGTTTTCTTGTATGAGTCAAGACTATAAAAGTGCTTTATGACTTATAATTAAACATGGTGGGTCTACTGTATATGCCCCCACCCCACTCATCTCACTAACATCTTAATAAAGGAATAAAAAACACAAATTCGCAAAAGTCAATAGGAGAGGATTCAGTGGCAGATATTAAATCAGTCTTTTTCTGGTTTTATTTTGTTTTGGAGCCATACCCAGCTATGTTCAAGGGTTTTCCTGCTCTGCACTCAGGCTTCACTCCTGGCGGTGCTTGAGGGACCTTTTGAGAGGCTAGGGATCAAATCCAAGTTGGCTGCATGCAAGATATATACCCCACCTTCTGTACTATATTTCTCTGGCCCCCAGATGTCAGTATGTTGAAAGCAGAAAGCCTAGAACAGCTATGTAATGTCTCAGAACTCCATAAATTTAACCTTAAAAAGTGGGATCCAAGGGCTGGAGAGATAGTCAAGCAGGTAAGGCACTTGTTTTGCTTGATCCAGCCAGCTCTGAGGCTTTCCATGATGTATTGTCCCCAAGCCCTTCCATTAATGATCCCTCAGCACAGAACTAGGCGTGAACTCAGATCACTGCCAAGTGTGGCTCACAAAAGCAAAAAATCGGGACTGGATGATTGATTGCCTTGCATGTGACCAACCTGGCACCGCCATGTAATTACCTCAGTCTGCCAGAGTGATCCCTGAGTGCAGAGCCAGGAGTAAATCCTGAGCACCACTGGGTGTGGCCCCAAAATAATTTTTTTAAGTGCAAGAAATAAGTTTGAATAAGTAGTAAAGAAGAAGCAAAAACCAAGAAGGAGTAAGCCAGTGCTTACTCTGAACCTTTTATAAGGTTGGGTTTATAAACTTGGGTTAATAACCCAAGTTATCCTTCTGATAACTGAATTATGGAATAGGACAGAAGGGGAAAGTATCTAAAAATTTGTATAAGGCACATCAAAAAATTCTCTTTCTGTGGGAGTGTCTGTCCTCATTGAGCCTGGCAGAAGAGCAGAGATTAACTTTTCAAGGAAGGGGCAAAGAAGGCCCTGTCATTTAAGGGCCAAGGGTGTTTCTGGTACTCAACTGAAGACAGGCAAAAAACACAGTAAATGGGAAAATATCCATCCCATTTTCTGTTTGTTTCCAGAACTGGTGCATTCCAACTCTCTTAGTCAGTTTGGATAGCTCTAATAATTTTAGCACAAGAGTAATATTGCACTTCAGTACAATTAATAACTATAGGGTGGAAAAACGTGGCTCACCATGGTATCCATTTTAAAAAAATCCCTTGGAGTATATTACAAGGAATGAACATTCTGGGTCATAGAGAAGCTGAATTCTTAGTTTATTTAAGTCATATGTATATTGTTTTACAGTAAGGCTACCAGCTGATAATCCCACTAGCAGCAGCGAATGAGGAGCTTCTCTATGACCCAGCATGTTCATTCCTTGTAATATACTCCAAGGGCCTAAAAGTACAATGCAGCAAAGATACCTGCACTTATATAATCTTTGTAGCCCTAGCCACAATCTGAAATTAACCCAAGGGCCCAAAACAGAAGGCTGGGTAAAGAAATTGTGGTACATGTGTACTCAATGGAATATTACTTGACTGTAAGAAAAGATGAAGTTCAATAATTTGTTGCCATCTGGGTAAATCTGGAGAGAGTTATGTTGAGTAAAGTAGTTGGAGAGGAATAGACAAAAGGATCTCTCAGATACAGTATATAAAAACCATAGTAGGCGAATAACAAAGTCTTTAAGAACTGGTCTTCTGGGGCCGGAGTGGTGGTGCAAGTGGTAAGACATATGCCTTGCCTGCACTAGCCTAGAATGGACCACAGTTTGTACCCACCCCCGGCGTGTCCCATATGGTCCCCCAAGCCAGGAGCGATTTCTGAGCACATAGCCAGGAGTAACCCCTGAGCATCACCGGGTGTGGCAAAAAAAAAAAAAAAGAACTGGTCTTCAGTGGGAAGCTTGCCACTGGTAAGGGAAGGAACCACTACAATGCTGGTGGTGAGAAGTGGTCACTCTAGAGGAGAATGGAAAACTGGAAGGAAGTATAAAGTGCCTGCCATTGAGACAGGCTGGGAGGCAGGAAGGGAAACTAGGGACATTGATGGAGGAAAGACAACACTGGTGGAAGGATTGGTGTTAGGATATGTATGCCTGAAATTCAACCATGAATAACTCTGACTTTGTAATTTGCTATAATTTTAACAGTGATTCAAATTAAAAAAAAAAAAACTATTCCATGTAAGCAGCATCCAGAACTACCCACACATTACCCAGAGTTAGTCCTATTAGCAAAAATAGAATATCCAGACTAAACAGGGCAATGTTGAGTCTGTTGTGCTTTGCAATGACTCAGTCACACCCGCAGCTAAGGCGTCTTGGAAATGACCTTGATAAGCTGGACCTTAGACACACACAAAAAAATCTGGATTGTGAGAGGACCCAGAAAACTACTGTGTGGGAAAGGATAATGTGGAAGTGGGATTCACCTGAAACTATAAGCATGAGAGGACTTATTTTTGGTCCAGAATCTTCTTTCAGTCCAGTAGAATCCATGTGCAATCAGCTCTTTCCAAAGGTGCTAGTTACCTTCCTGTCCTCCAGATGTAAGCAGAAGTTACAGGTAGAAATGTTTTCTGGATATTCTCAGGACCCTCTGATCCTTAAATTCACTGACATATTATAATGATGAGATATCACATCACATGTGTGTAAATAGAAATCTAAGAATTTTTTTTAGAGGGGCCATGTCAGGTATAGCTGGTGGGATGGGATATACAAGGAGGAAGCCCGGATGGGCCCACATGCATGGAGTCTCTCTTCTGCACTTGATCCACATCCTCGACCCCACAAGAACATTTTTTTGCCTTTGGCACTTGAAGGAGTGAGACTGGAATACCATGCACTGTCTGAATTTTGAACATATGGTGGTACTTATTTATGAGACTGTTGGATGTCATTTTGAAAGTGTTAATCTGTCACAAAGTGCATCATTAAGATGAGAATTTTAAGTCATCTAAGAAAGATTTGTTCCCTCAAATTAATTAAAGTTTTTTTCTTTCTAAACAGTCTAAGATTGACCAAGACAAATCTTTTATATTGGAAGAACACATGGACAAAATAAACAGGTATTTAAGGAAAGCTCTGAATGATATCCGTTCCTTTGGAAAGACTATACAGTTGAGTTTACAATTGAGTATACAATTGTACTCAGTTGTACAATTAAGTGTACAAACACGTTGAGTTTGCTAACATGCCAGATTCTAATATCAGTTTGCATCATATTTTTATTTGTACTTAACCTCTGAATATTGTTTCTTGCCTACTCTTTTAGGGAGAAATAAATCAGTTGTCTTTAAGTAATCAAGTGTATTCATGTTAGTGCAAAACATGCTTTCCTTTTGGTGTCAGAGATTACACTCAGGACATATTTTGTATAAATTATGCTCTGCCCTGTAGACACACCCTCAGTCTGGGGATGGGGTGGGAAAGAATGAACGCACAGTGGGTAGTGTTTGCCTTGCATTCTGCTGATCCAGGTTCAATCCTCGGCATCCTATACAGTCCCTTGAGCCTGCCAGGAGTGATTCCTGAGTGCAGGCCAGGAGTAACTCCTGAAAAAGACACTAATGTAATAATGGAATTATTTTTCATCAAACTTATCAGCAAAAGGGCTTTATGCAGTAATTTGACAGATGGACCCATGAGCTTGTAAAAACTGGATGGAAAATAAGATAACTTCATTTCAGAATTAATTTTTTTTTCACAGATTACATACCATGTAGACATATATAGTAGATATAAGGAAGCAAATGAGAAAATTTAGGTTATGTTTTGCATTTGTGAAACTGGGCTGCATACACTTAACCAGGGAAACAAGTTTCTATTTCCTTATCCAGTAAAATAATTTGGGAATTTTTTCATTATTGAAATGGGGTTTGGGAAAGCTGATTCTTATAGATTCTTTGCTCTCCTGGAAAGAAGGAACAGTTTATAAAATGGTGAAATTACTTGTTTCCTCTTTTGTAGTTGTTTTTCGGCCAATACTGTGGAACAAGTTATTGAAAACTTAAGACAAGATGGCTCACCTTTTGCCTTAGAGCAGTTAAAGGTAATGTTTGCATGATTTCTGTCTTAAACCCAGCAAAGTCAAAGATCATTTGACAGCAAAGTCATATGTTGGGGGCATCTCTGAGTCATGTCTAAGCTTCCACTTTGGTTTCCTCTAAATGTAGTTGAACCTCAGGAAGCAGGTCTTCAACTTCATTACCTAATTCCAAGTTCTCTGCTTGCCTCCTTGGATGTTGGCAGCTAAGTAGAGCTGTTTTTAAGGACTCTGAAGAGAATAACTTCATCCTGGTGCTTCATTTCATGCACTCTTACAGTGGGAGAAGCAATTACAGATCTTTTTTATTAGCAGTGTTGAGTCACTATAAGTAATCACTTGATAACATTGTGACATCAGTCTGTAAGTGCTATTTGATGTTGCAACAAACATGGTCTTTCTGAAAAGTAGACTTGAAAAAAAATGCTCTCTTTTTAAAAAATCATCAGAAACTCTAACTATATTCATCATTGTGTCTGAACTCAGGTTCCTCAGTATTAGATACACTTCGATCTTTCTGTGTCCCTCTGTGGTAGCAGTGAAAGAGAAGCATGCTCATGTGAATGAGGCACATTGGGGATTGATAGTCTTAGAAATCCAGCCATTATATAACTTGTAAATTTATTCCTTAGGACAGATAAAAATAAATTTCCTTATTCAAGGAAAAACATTTTAGCTTGGTTTTTAATAGCATTTTCTGTGTCTATATATAGATATGACATTGTTAGTTTTTATTAGTTTTTTGTTTGTTTTTTGGTTTGTTTTGTTTTTGGGCCACATCCAGCAGCAGTCAAGTGTTACTCTTGGCTCTGCCCTCAGAAATTGCTCCTGGCTCAGGGGACTATATGGGATATTAGGAATATACACGTCAGCTGCGTGCAAGGCAAACACCCTACTGCTGTGCTACCACTCTGGCCCCAACATTGTCGTTTTTAGGAAAATTAATGACAATATGTTCAAATAAAATCTTATTTTTCCACAGTTCCTACACGCTCAAGAGAGAACTCCCAGTTAATCTGTTAGATCTTACTCAGTATTGGAATTTTATTAACTTTCAATGATTGGCATAAATTAGGTAGATTAACTATTTCCTTAACTCATAAAAAGAAATTGAAATTATTGTGATTTAATAATAAATTATTATTTTAGCACTATCTGCATAAAGGTAGGCCATCATTTTATATTCTGAGAATTTTTACTTTTTTTTTTTTCCAATGAAGCGCTTTATTTATATATCCAGCAGCTTCAGTTCTAATGCTTCTTGTTGACAGCAGCCACCTGTCTCTCTGTCCCTGAGGTGTCAGCTTGCGGCCACCATCTTGGTCCTTCTCCACCATCTTCAGCCCCTCCAGAGCCTGCAGCATGCGCCGTGCCACGCTCTTGGAGCCCCTGCTGAAGTGGCTGGGCATGACGCCGTTTTGCTGTCGCCCACCATAGATCTTGGTCATGGAGCCAACCCCCACACAGCAGGTACAGGTGCCGCGCTGTGGAGGCAGCTCGCGTGTAGAACCAATTTTCATCGTAGGGCGCCAGCTCCTTAATGCTTGGCTTGACGGTGTCTACCCATTCAGGAACCTTCAGCTTCCCGGACTTTTTGAGAAAAGCTGCCAGAGCTCTGATGAATTCCTGCTGGTTCATGTGTTTTACAGTAACTCCAGGCATCGTGTGGCCTCCGTGCTGCCAGCCAGGGGAAAGGGAGAATTTTTACTTTTAAGTTGTTTTTCTAGTTTCCCAGTTAACTAGTATTTTTATTGATCTCATACAAGTGGAATATGTGGTCACCTACTGATCCCCGGATCCTATTATTTTAATATATATTTTGTTTGGTAGTGCTTAGGGGTTACTCCTAGCTCTGTAATCAGAAGTCACTCCTGGTGGGCTTGGGGAAATAAATGGATGCGGGGGATTGAACCTGGGTCAATTGCATGCTAGGCAAGTGCACTACCCTCTGCCCTGTCCTTCTACCATGGGTCTCAAAAGCGGCCCGCGGGCCGTTTGCGGCCCTCCGTACAACATTGTGTGGCCCTGCCCTAGAGGAATCTTCTTTTGTTTTGTTTTAGTTGTTTGAGTCACACCCACCAATGTTCAAGGCTTACTACTGACTTTGCCTTCTGCGGCCCCCAGGTAAATTGAGTTTGAGACCCCTGCACCCTATTTTTATATTTTTAATTTAATGATTTACATAGCATTACATGATTTATATAGCATTAGTGCTCGTGTCTTAGGAGTGCAGTGTTAATTGTCACTGGTTACCAGAGTTCCTGTATCCCTCCACTCTCACACTTAGCAAGCTCAGCGTTAGCAAACTTAGCAAACTTATCATTCGCATTGCTTACTTCTTTATGTATATATTATGTATATATTTTTCTTGTGTGTAAGGGAGTGTCTCACTTGCAGTGCTCAGGGGCTGTTTTTGATTCTGGTGGTGCTCAAGGGAATATATATGGTACCAGATATTTGTACTGAGGTCAGCAAAGTGCCTTACCTCCTGCACTGTCTATTCACTCCCTTATGTATTTATACTGCACATATAAGTGAGATCATTTGACATTTGTCCTCCATTTGACTCACTTTGCCTAATACTTTACAGTTTCATCCAAAGTACAGAACTACATGAATTTATCTTTCCTAACATCTATGAAGTGTTCCCTTGTATAGATTATAACAAATTTTTTTTTCTACTTATCTTTTTTGGGTTATTTCTAGATCTTGGCTGTTGTGAATAGCACTTCATTGACCATAGGAGTACAAATATATTTTCAAAATAATGCTTTTAGTTTCTTGGATTTGAGACCAAAAAGTGGAATTACTGGGTCATATGGAAATTCTACCGCTAGTTTTTTGAGAAGTCTTGATATTGTTTTCATAGACAGAAGACATTCCTACCAACTGTGGGTGTGAGTTCCATTTCCCCACATTCCCACCAGTACTGGTGGGTTCTGGTTTATTTGAGGTTGTACCAATCTTGCTGGTGTGAGATGGTATCATTCTCATTTCAATTTGCCCTTCCCTGATTATAAATGATAGGGAATACTTTTACATATACATTTTGGGGACCCCTATTTTAAAATTTTGGCCTGCTGAGACTAAGGAATAGGACTGAGATAGTATCCAATGTTCCTTCTGGACATCTGGAAGTGTGATTATTATATGTTCAGAAAAAGGTCCTTGCATGGGAAGGATCAACATACTCTTACTAAAAGGAAAGACTATTATTCAGTTGATATACAACTCTGATTCTCAATGTAAATTTGTGTTTCTTTTTTTTTTCTGTACATTCTAAAAATATGGAACGCTTCACGAATTTGCGTGTCATCCTTGTGTAGGGCCATGCTAATCTTCTCTGTATTGTTCCTATTTTAGTATATGTGCTGCCGAAGCGAGCACTAAATTTGTGGTTCTTAATTAAATTAAACACTTTTTGTATTTGAAAGACTGTCAAGAAAAAGAAAATGTTATAGATGTAGAGGAAATATTTGCGAAAGATAAATGATAAGAAAACTGATATAATTCAATATGTACATAATTTCTGCAATTTATAATAATCAGACAAGTGAAAATGGAAATATCTAGATAGTTCACCAGGAAAATGTCTGATTAGTCATGAAAACCTGTCAGCACGTTTGATTATCAGAAAAATACAAAATAAAATTACTATGAACTGTCATACATTCATGAAATAAATGAAATTCAGGAGCTGATCATTTCAGTGCTGGGTACTGGTAGACCCCAGAGAGAACCTAGAACAGACATTGGTGGCAAGAAAAACAGCATTGTAGCTCTGGGTAAAGTTAAATATATACTGACTATATGATACAAAAATCCCATTCCTAAGTATTTACCCAGGCTAAATGAAAACATTTATCTCTGCACATAGATAGATGCTTGTACTCGCATATTCATAATAACTTTATCTTACTCTGCTGTTGGAAACAGCCCAATCCCTATTAGCAACAGAATAAGTGAGAAGATTGTGAAATATCTGCATATGAATTAGAAGACTCTATTAGAAGACTATTAGAAGAGTCAAGTGCTATTAGAAGAGTCAAGTGACTGATACACAAATAACTTGGATGAATTTGCTTCTTAGATGAGAAAATGCTTCAGGAAAGAGGGGAGAGAGAAAGTACCCCCTGCTCAGTGTTTTTATTTTTATGAATTCTAGAAAATACAACATGAATAAAAAATGCATATAAGCAGAAAATAAAGCAGTTGTCTGTGGGTGAGTTGAAGAAAACATGCCAAGGTCAAGGTGATGGAAATGTCTTTGGTCTTGATTGTAGGACGAGGTACTTAGTTGTATATATTTATCCAAACTTAGAAAATCACGATTTAAAGTGAGTAAATTTTATAATATGCTTGATACAGTTATATGGTTTTATTAAAGATATAAATTATACTTTGAAAAAATGAATTATTTGGAAAATGAAATGACTTTCCAATTTATTTTTAAAATGAGTTCAAAGATTGGGGTAAATCTTGCTTCAAGGGCTACAGTGCTTAGGAGGGGTTGCCTGCTGATGTCTGGTACCACATGATCTCTGGGAAGGTAATTTCATGATAGCATTGATGAATAAATGCATAGAGCCTTTGGGGAAGGAAACTGAAGTGAAAAAATGCACAAATCCACATAGACTAGGTTGGAGAAGCTTTTTCCTGCATGGGTCATTGGGCTCTTTATAATGTGATTTTGCAGATTTTTTTCCCCTTATGTACCATGGCCAGACTGATCCCCGAGCCTGATGTAGACAGAGAAACAATTTTGTAGTTTCCTATTCAACCTTGGTGACCCTTTCATCACTATTGTAAGCACTAAAGATATGAAATAGCAGAGCTTGATTCTTTAGATACCATCTTTTTATCTTACTTAAATTGTTGGTCTCTTTAAGAAATTACCAGCAGAGAGAAAAAAAATAAAAAGAAATTACCAGCAGGTCTTAAGATAAGACTGCAAACAACCCTCCTTTTGTTTTAGGTTGGCTTTTATTGTGTGTGTTGGGGGGGGAGGGGCATACCTGGCAGTTCTCAGAGGTTAATCCTGGCTCTTCACTTCTGGTGATGCTCAGGGGACCATATAGGATTCTGGGATTGAAACCAGGTCAGCCGTTATGATCCGACCCCGACAGCTCTTTTAGTTATGGCTCTGGGTCTTATCTACAAGGACACATTACTAGTGCTCAATTCCTTAAGTAAAATATGATTTGGTTATTAAATAGTAATTTCTTTTTAACAATGAAAGTATTGTTAAAAGTTAAAATACTTTTGTGAAGCTGCAGTAATTTAGGAAGGTCAACTTTGATGTTTACATTTAGGCATTTTTTATTTCTGTTGATTTATTGTTTGAATGCTATTTGAATTACAATGAATTACAATGTAATGAATTACAAAAATAAGTACATAGTATACAAAAGTATTAAAGCGCAAGTATAGTAAGACATACTCTAGTTATATTGGTTTAAACTAACATTATTTTTAAATCAAACAAATATTTAATAAGATATAGCAATGACTTATAGGATGTATTTAAAAATAACATGATATGACCTATTATGGATTAAATTTTACCTTCTACTTAATTTTATTGGACCCAGTAACAAAGAGGAAGGGATATTTTCTGATATGTCTTAAAACAACAAAAACCTGCTTTATATCTTCACTTGCAATGCTGTAAAAATGATATTAAATGGGTCAGAGTGATATCACATCAAGTAGTGCGTTTGTCTTACACATGGCTGACCCAGGTTCAATCCCCAAATTCCCATATGGTCCCCGAGCCTGCCGAGAGTAATTTCTGAGTACAGAGCCAGGAGTAACCCCTGAGCCCAGCCATATGTGGCCAATATATATATATATATATATATATATATATATATATATATATATATATATATATATATACATAGATATATGAAATGGTAGTGTTGGGGGTTGATGGCCCCACTTTGACCCCTCCACCACCACATGGTTCCCCTAAACATCAGCAAGATCAGCTTAAAGACCCCCTTAAATACCTCAGTGTGGTCCAGGCCATCCCTAGCACTGCAGGGCCTGAGCAGCACTATATCCTTGGGCCCTAGCATTGAACCTGATTGTTGGTTGAGAATCCCAGGGGGGATGGCTCTGAGCTCTGAATACTTCTTGGAACCCCTTCACCCCCATAATGAAATGGCATTGCCATTTCATAAAGGTCTAGGTTTCTCTTTCTCTTTCTCTCTGAACCCCTTCACCCCCATAATGAAATAGCATTGCCATTTCATAAAGGTCTAGGTTTCTCTCTCTCTCTCTCTTTCTCTCTCTCCTCTCTCTCTCTCTCTCTCTCTCATTCTCTCTCTCATTCTCTCTCTCATTCTCTCTCTGCCCCCAGTTCCCTTTTCTACCTGTTCCTCCTTTCTTATCTTTGTGTTGTGATGTCATTCCTGATTTTGTGACAGGCTCCTTGTCTCTTTGCTTAACCCTTTGTTCATTCTCTTAAGGTTCCCTTTTACAGAGGATTTATCTTATGTATAGTCTAAAAGATAGGGATGAGTTGCCAAATGGTAAAAGGGAATTTCAGGCAGAATAAAATACATGTGTGCATAGGACAAACCTTTGGAGAATTCAAAGGGAGCAAAGAGTCGAGTATTAGAAAACAGGGTCCCATAGTTTGGAGCCAGATTGGCCTCTTCATTATACTTGCGAATTTAAATTTAACACATCTATTCTGAGCATAAGTACATTTAAATAATTCACTTTTGAAGTAGAGAAAAAATAGACATAGTAAACGTGGTGCTCAGAACTTTTTCACAGGATGCACAGATCTCCTGGAATGATTTCAAAGCATCTTAGATGCCCCCACTGGGTCTTACACAGCTCACCCCCTACCCAAGGACCAATTGTCCAGCTACTTAGATCTCTGAATTTGAGACTCTCAGATGAGAGCAGTTTGTCTGCATTGTTATACTTCATGAGACACGTTATTGTGGTTGGTTTTTTAATTTTTTTTCTAGTCTTTTTTTGTACAGTTGATAGACATTTAGGACTCTTGGCTGGTTTTTAGCTGCTGCATATTCTGCTGCCGTGAACATTTTTGTCATTTTGTCATTTTTGTCATTTGTAATATAGAAACACTTTTTTTTTGTATACCTGGGAGTAATCCTGTGCAAGTAGAAAGTAGTCCTGCATAGTTATTCGTGATGTTAAGGAGAGAAGCCTATTAGACGTGGTAAGTTTATTTGGAGCAAAAATCAATCTACATTGGACAAAACAGTTGCTCTCCTCAGAATCACAGGGAAGATTTGACAGAGAAGAGATGAGAGCAAATGGTTGCATTGGGAAACTCAAGGGTTCCCTGTAGTTATTTGTCTCTTTATTATTATTTTTTAAATGTTGAAACCTTTAAAGATGCTTAGCTTTGTTTAATATTAACACACTAAAGTGACCCCAGTTCACTGGCTCCTCATTTAATGGGACAATGTATGGATCTACATTTTCCGATATGCTTATTCCAACTTACATTTGTATGGTGGTGGTTTCATGTTCTCGTCAAAATGTTAACATTTTTTTTCTTTATTTGATTCATTTTGGTTTTAATATAGCACAAAATGCTATACTGTTAATAAATTGTTTTTAATTTTTATTTCTGTGATGACTAATGAGGTTGAGTACCATTTCATTAATTTATTAGTTAACCTTTCTTGTGAAGTACTAAAAATTATTTTAGGGGAAACTCTATAATCAGTGCTTCAGGATTTCCAGGGGACACAATCTACAGTGCTTGTATGCTTCTGGGGGTTTAGGGATCTGGGCTTAGGGGTGAACTCGGGGCCTGTTGTCTGATAGACACACCCTCCACCAACCTGTGAGCTGTGTCTCCAACCCCTCTTAATTCATCTTTATTATTTTTCACCTTGTAGGAATTCTTTATTCTGGCTATAAGCCTCATAAATGTACTCTTTTTTTTTTTTTTTTTTTTTTTGGTTTTTGGTTTTTGGGCCACACCCGGTAATGCTCAGGGGTTACTCCTGGCTATGTGCTCAGAAGTTGCTCCTGGCTTGGGGGACCATATGGGACACCGGGGGATCGAACCACGGTCCGTCCAAGGCTAGCGCAGTCAAGGCAGGCACCTTACCTTTAGCGCCACCGCCCGACCCCTATAAATGTACTCTTAATATCTTCTTTCTCCCTGTTTCTGATCTTTTCTCTCATATTGGTAAGAATGGATAAACAGAAATTTTACATTATTGTAAAACAAAACAACATTGCTTAAGAGGGATTACTGGCTCAGTGCCCAGAATGAAGAGCCTGCTCTTCTCCCCATCACCCCAACTTGGAATTAGACAGGAATTTAATTAGAATTAGACCTGAATTTTATGTAACTCAATGTATCTCTTTTTTCTTTAGAGTTGGTTCTCTTATGTTTCACTGAAGAAATCTCTGGTTATCCTTGTAAACTTTAAGAAAATGAAAAGTACCACAATATACTAAGGCTTCAGATCTCTCAGCTACATTGGACTTTGTTTTCTAGCCAAATCTGCATCTTTGTATGCAAAAACATCCCTGAGGCAGGGGGGCGCTGTTGCACATACGCACAATTAGGATTCTTTTTTAAAATATGTTTGTATGTATTTCCCCTTTAGTTCATTTTATATTTTGAAGGTCAAACACAGGGAATGCCCATTCCTAAGCTCTGATCCTGGTGTGTTTATTCAGTATAATTTGAATTATGGTATGCCCCAGTAGAACATAGCCCCTAGCATGTATGATTCCCCTTCAGTTGCACATAAGCCTAGAGCTAGAGCCAGTCAAAGAATAGTCTGTGTTATGTATAAAGCTCGTCTTCCCCAAAGCATGTGACAGAGGTATAGTCGCATCACTTCTGTATGATATTTTGCTCTGTGCCATTTGGGGAATGTGTTGTTTAGCCAGAATCCCGGGTGTTTCTTCTTTTTTTTTTTTTTGTTTTTTGGGCCACACCCGGCGGTGCTCAGGGGTTACTCCTGGCTGTCTGCTCAGAAATAGCTCCTGGCAGGCATGGGGGACCATATGGGACACCGGGATTTGAACCAACCACCTTTGGTCCTGGATCGGCTGCTTGCAAGGCAAACGCCGCTGTGCTATCTCTCCGGGCCCTCTTCTTTTTCTCTTAAATCAATTACTTTATTTATATACTGTGGATACAGGGTTGTTCATAATAGTTTTTCCTCCACAGATGCAAAGTTATTTATAATTGAATATCAGTCAATGCACAACACCCTTCACCTGTACACATTTCCCTCCTCTAATGTCCCCAGTTTCTCTCCTGTCCCGTCCCCCATTTGCCCATGAGGAAAAGTTTTCTTCTCTTTCTCTCACTTTCTCCCTCCCCCCCCCACACACACTTTTAGACACTGTGGTTTGCACTATTGTTAATGAAGGGGTATCATGTATGTCACTTTATCCCCTTTCAGTGCCCAGTTCTTGTTCAAAGTGGTCATTTTCCAGCTAACCTTGTCATAGTGGTCCCTTCTCTGCCCTAACTGCATTCTCCTGCTTTGCACAGCTAGGATTTAATACCAGCATATATTACTCTTTGTTTCACTTACAGATTCTGAGGAGGGTTAACTAGAGCTAAATTTAACTCCCCTAAATGTGCAATAGGCTGTTTCCTGCTATGTACTCAGGGGTCCCTCTCAGTGGTGTGTTGGGGACAGGTGGCACCATGGATTGAACTCTGTCCCCCTTCGTGCAGAGCATGTCCTCAGCCCTTTGAGTCATCTCTCCAGCTTGTAGACACTCTGCTTTTTAATTTTACTTTTACAAGTTGGGGTTTTATGGTAACCCTGCATCAAGCCAATTTATTAGTGCCATTTCTAGCAGCACATCCTGTTCTTTATATTTTGAGCTTCTTAACTGCTCTGAATTTTTGTTATGGGAAAGAAAATCCACTGGAGATACTTTGAGCAGAAAAAGTTTGAATTAGGGCTTTGTTGCTCCCACTGGCTTTGGGAGACCTGAAAGGAAAGTTTTTGATTGTACTATTAAGAAGGTGAACTTTGAATGGAAGAATTGAAGGAGTATGGAGAAGGTTTCTAGGAGATTTGGGGCAGCCCTAATGGAAAGATCTTTTTAAAAAGTGCTTTATATTAGTCACCTACTATATAATTATTTACTTATTAGGTGTTTTGGTAACTTGATTTTATTGGGTTTTCTTCATTCTTCCAAAATGAATTTGTTAATATTGGTGAGAAAAAAACTAGGGACATTGGATGGTGGAAAATGTGTACTGGTGTACTGGTGAAGGCTATTGTTACTTTCTATGACAGAAGTTTAGTCATGAATGATTATGTAATCACAGTGCTTAAATAAAGTAACTATATAAAAATTGAATTTGTTAGATAATTTAGATTTCCCTCTTAAAAACTCCTACTGTGTTATATATGTGTGTATATACATACACACATATAAATGTGTACATGTATATATATTTACCAACACCAGCCATAAAGGCTGTGCATATTTTTCTTCAGTTGTTGTGGGGGCCACTTAGCTCTTGCACCATACCTGATGGTGCTCTTGGGGACATTGGTGCCAGGGGGAACCAGGGACTCACACTTGTGTATATGTTCTCTGTAACTTGAGCCATATCCCCAGCCCTGACAGGATGCTTTTAATTTATTTTTTATTTTTATTTTTTAATTTAGTCACTATGAAATTACAGTTTTTGATAATTGGGTTTCAGACACACAGTGCTTCAGCTCCAAGCCTTTTGCCCTTGCCTGCCTTCTTCCATCAATGCCTCCACGCATCCCATTTTCCTCTCACTCATCTGCTTCTACAAGAGACACACACACATATAAACACACATACATACATACATACACACACTTGCACATATACAGATATTAAATATTTGCTTTGTGGGTAACAGTCCTGTCACTGGTAGAGTTTCATACCTAACATTTTACCTCCTTTCAGCACCTCTTGTTCCTGGTGGAAAGCTTCCCTCACAGTAGGAAGTGCCCCCTCCTTGTTCTAGGCTGCCTTTTAACTGTAGGATTTTGCCATTTATTTTTGTTACTTTCTAAGCACTGATTGTCCTCACAGAGAGCATTGTTTCCACTCTCAAAGCCTCCTATAGTCAGTCTTCACTTAACTTATCACTGATGCATGCTTAGAAAGTACATTTTAGGCCAATGCCATAGAAGAAAACCTGTTTGCCAGAGGCTAATTGAACTAGTGATTTAGTTCCTGGTATAGTTCAGGTCATAAAAGCATCACTAAACTTAGAGGCCATTCCCCCCAATACTTTTACTGTTGGACAGTATGAATTATGGTCATTCATCCCCAATGTGCTCCTCCGGATTCAGCTGGAGCCTAACCAGGCAGAGTGGGTTGAAGGAGGGAGGAGCCAGGTACAGATAGGACAAGCACTCTTTTATCTTTCATCACAGGGGCACTCACCCCTCACCCACTATATCTCATACTGGGACAGTCCACACAGGCCAATGATCCAGCTGAAGGGTGGAGGGTGGAAGAAACAGCAGAGAAAACCTGGCTCAGGGACACCACCCGCCCCCGCATCTCCATTATGACAAACTGTTGATGAAACCAGGCTAGTCAAGGTCTGTTCTGACCCGTTCTCTACTGATTTATTTCTCTTGTGCCTTGCAAGGATCTTTTAAATACGTGTGATTTATATGAAGCTTTGTCTGCTGTGTAAAAGGGACAGATGATTAATCCTTTCTCTCTGATCTCTATAATGTAGAAACTGCATCGAACACTTAAGTGGCTCCTCTGTGGCCGGATAAACTTTTTTCTTGATTTCTTTTTCCCCCAATCAGTAGCAATATTTTTTTTTAGAAATAGAAACTTTGATTTATTAATGGGATGATTAGAAAGTCATCTCACAGCATGTTAGTTGATTGATGTGACCTCTTTTTTTTTTTTTTAGAAAAATAAAATTAAATGCATTTATTTATATTCCTTGTGCCTTTATGCCTCTTTGGGTTTGAGTTTGGTATGAAGCACGTCAATTTCTTTATTTTTTTTGTTACTCATTTCCTGTTCATAGTCTCTACCCTCTAAGTGTCAGCTCTGCTTCTTCTACATATTTTATAAATAAAGTGAAATATGTGTGAACTTCCAACAGTAATGGTTTCATCCGGAACTAAAAGTGGCAGAGCCTCTAAATGACTCAGAGAACTAGGTTGTATATATCCTGAAATCTAACCTGAGACTACCACTTGTTCCATTGGTTTGTGTGTTTGTTTTTATTTTAATGTCTTTCTGTTTTAATCACTATTGCTTTCTATTGTCCTTTGAGGTTGGGACGCATAATACTTCCATTTCTGTTTTTCTTAGGAATGTTGTTATTGTCTGAGGTTTATGTGATCCCAGCAGAACTTTCTTTTGTTTCTTTGGTCATGCTCACCAGTGCCCAGGAAACCAGCAGCATCAGCAATAGAACTGCACTGCAATCCATGAGCATGCTCCCCTGACCAATGGGACTTCTTACATGAAGTCCCCCCTCATTCCTTTTCTAATCTATGTAATGATATGAAGAAACACAGACAGCTGGAGTCCCGAAAGTAGGATCAATCATTAGCCACTAAGGAATAATGCCAGGGACCACTTTCTGTGTTTGGAGATATCGAAATAGCATTAAACTACCAGAGCAAGAAATAAGGACTAGTAAGTCCTGAGCTACATCTAAGATCCTGAGGAATGATCATGGAATGACATAGCAATGCTGTGGGAAATGGACTGTAACTTCACTGTAACTAGACAGGCATAGTGATGGCTGTGTCTGTCCCGATAATGCACCTTTCAGCATTGTGAATAGCTGTTCCTCAAAGGTTCTCTGTGATAAAATGGATGTGGCTTTGCCTAGAGAATACTAGTGGGGTCTTTTTTTTTTTTTAGCAGAATGAACCCATTGTCTACTTGCTCGCAGAAGAATGAACTCTCCTCTTATTGTTTACAGCCTGCTTCAGTACTGCCATCCTCCTCATAGCTAGTTGATGGCTAAGAAAAACTAGAGGATTTTTATCTAGGAATTCAGGGGGTAACTTCAGATAGCACTGGGGAGACAATGAATTCTCATGAAGACCCATATTCATCATCATTCCCTCCTCATACCATCTTTTCTCCTCACTAATCTTCTCTGAGCACTATTGATGCTATCTACTTTGCAATCTGAAAATTGCTAAGGAAGGTCCTTTTCTATGTAGTCTATATGCATGCCAGATTTGAGAATCTATGCATGCCAGATTTGAGAATGCTCAAAAAAGTCTGGTATAGTGGTGTGAGGAATGCTTTTAACTTAAAAAGTGAAAACCAGTGGTCACAGATAACACAGGTGGGAAAGGCGCTTGCTTTGCACATGGCTGATATGGACTCAATTTCTCAGTATCCCATATGGCCCCCTGAGTACCGCCAGGAATAATTCCTGAGTGCAGAGCCCAGACTAACCACTGAGCTTACCCAGTGTAGCCCCAAAATAATTAAATAGTAAAAATCATGCTTTTGAAACAGCCCTTTAATAACATGACTGAAAAAATTTTAATTATAAAGGAAAAAGCAAGCATCAGATTTACCTGCCATCTGATGGGACCCACTTGCAACCATGGTTATAGTCTTACACATGTAGTATAACGGTAGTAAACTGTTTTTAAATTCAAAAGGAAGTGGCTTTTACAACTGTTCTTGCAGCTAAGAATCATGGCTAGTATTTTTTTAATCTTATTAAGTATCTAAATACAAGAAACCTTATAATATCTCTAATTGTCTTTCCCAAGGTAAGTAGATGAGATGTTGTCTTATGCAAGTACTGGTAAGGAGCATATTTTAGTGTTATCTATAACAAAACTCAGCTTATTGAAGTTATTATTTATTAATTATATTATTAAATTATTTTTATAATGTATTACATATATTAGTTATTATTTAGTCATTAATTGGTCTAAATTAGTAATATTATTTTTTCCCAACAGGTAATTAATAAAATGTCGCCAACATCCCTAAAGATCACACTAAGGCAACTTATAGAGGGGTCTGCAAAGACTTTGCCAGAAGTATTAACAATGGAATATAGGCTGAGCCAAGCATGTATGGTAAGGAGTTTTTTAAATGTTATTTTCTAGTGCTTAAGTGTATAAACCAGAAAGTATAAAAAGAAAAAGAAAACTACCTGAAAATATACTCTTTGAAAACTTAGCATAAAATTAACTTAAGGTATGTTGCAATGTACTTTCCCTAATGCTTTTCAATATAACAATTGATTTGTAGCACTTAGTAAGAAGTCCTGTAGCATTCAAAGTAGAATTTAATTATGTTAAGAAATTGAATTTGTGACCTTATTATAAGCAGAGATGTGGATACATATATGCCTCCTAGTTACTAGCCTTTACATTATTTTAATTATGAACTTAGCATTGAAAATAGTATTGTAAATACACAAAGAATTTTCTTAATTCTATTGACCACTTCAAGGTCATAGTGATGTCTCCTTTTAGTTCTTTTTTTAACTCATTAACTAAAGTGCTGGGGCGGCATGGTGGCGCTAGAGATAAGGTGTCTGCCTTGCCAGTGCTAGCCTAGGACAGACTGCGGTTCGATCTTCCGGAGTCCCATATGGTCCCCCAAGCCAGGTGCGATTTCTGAGCTCATAGCCAGGAGTAACCCCTGAGCGTCACTGGGTGTGGCCCCAAAACCATAAAACAAACAAACAAACAAAAAAAGTGCCTTCTCTTTTTATATGCAGAGGTCCTTGATACATGGGATAAATGTTTTGTTTGCTAGCCTGAAGGTTGATGTCCATAAAGATCTGTGATTTCTTGAAACACTGGCTTTGAGAGTCAAAGTCATTCACATAAGCATCAATAATGATCTACTTGTCATATCTTAAACCTTCTTTGGGTAGTAACTATAATTAGCATTCACAAGCATAAACAAGGCCCATATATATTCCCATCCAATAAATCTTACACCATCTTTAAAGAACTGTCTTCATTGGACAGATGAGGAAACTGTAGCATAGAGAGGTAACCTGCTATGGTCAGGGGCAAAGATAAGATGTGTCAAGCCAGATAGGTTCACTCACTCCAGGCCTGGCACTTTTGATCACTATACAAGTAAAACTCACAAAGTTCATTTTTAAAAAAATCGTGCTTTTATTGCATTGCCTAGGCTGATCTCAGCTAGGAGCTAGAGCTTAGAGGCCTGGCTTAGAGATTTAGACAAAAAGACACAGGCTATGTGGGATCTAAAGAAACTTGCAGGGGATTATCAAATGTCTGAAGGCAATAGAAATGAAGAGCAAGAGAACTGGTCTTCAGTAGCAAGTTTCCTATTGGAGCAGGAATGTATTGGGTTATGTTAGGAAAGTGAACACTAGGACAGTAGTGGAGGGAGAGAAGATGGGAAGGTGTGGGAGGGAAACCAGAGACAGTGGTGGAGGGTAGTGGACACTGGTGAGGGATGGGTATAGGAGCAATGTATACTTGAAACTCAGAAATATCTAACTTGATAATTCATGGTGATGTAATTGAAAACAAAAGACAGACATTAGTACCAAAAATCTTAAAAATCTTCATAAACTTATTTCTATACATCATAAATAAGCATATGGACATATACCAGATCTTCTTAGAGGCATCAAGAGTGTAGAGGTGCACGAAGCTTACATAAGCAGACATATAAGAGAACCAGAGTGACTTTAAGAACTTAGAAGGCTGGAATGAGAGCACAACCATTAACAACCTTGCATGCACCTGACCCGAGTTCAATCCCTGGCATCCAATATGGTCCCCTGAGCCTCCCAAGAGTAATTTCTCAGCACAGAGCCAGTAGTACCTTCAGGTGTGGCCCAATCCCCCCCCCCCCCCGCCATGAAAAAGAAAAAGAAAATAAAAAAATAAGAACTTAGAGGGGCCCGGAGAGATAGCACAGCGGTGTTTGCCTTGCAAGCATCCGATCCGATCCAGGACCTAAGGTGGTTGGTTCGAATCCCTGTGCCCCATATGGTCCCCCGTGCCTGCCAGGAGCTATTTCTTTTTTTGTTTTGTTTTTTTTTGTTTTGTTTTGTTTTGTTTTTTGGGCCACACCCATTTGATGCTCAGGGGTTACTCCTGGCTATTCGCTCAGAAATCGCCCCTGGGTTGGGGGGACCATATGGGACGCTGGGGGATCGGACCGCAGTCCGTTCCTTGGCTAGCGCTTGCAAGGCAGACACCTTACCTCTAGCGCCATCTCACTGCCCCACCAGGAGCTATTTCTGAGCAGCCAGGAGTAACTCCTGAGCACCACCGGGTGTGGCCCAAAAACAAAAACAAACAAACAAAAAAAAAAGAACTTAGAAAAAGTAATAGAGGAAGAAGGATAGGAATATGAGGGAACAGGAGGTTGAAGTTGGAGGAGAATACTGACCCACATGTTCTTCAGTGAGGACTGATTGGGGTGAGAGCTCAGCTACCTGGAGGAAGGGCCTCCCAGGCAGTAGGTACTGTGACCATCAAGCATGAGGCGTCAGTGATCCTGCTTCAGGAACCACAGGTAGCCAGATAGATTGGATCTAAGAGCTGATCTAGTCAGGGAGAGGGGACTGGGTCTGAATTAATAAGGTGGGAGGGTTGTGCAGAGCTGAAGGCAGCCTCTGTGAAGAGCTGTGGTAAGTCGTTGGTTTTATTTGGGAGCAGATAGGTAGGGACCATGTGTTTGTGCACTGGAGTGCCATCAATTCCTGTGTCAGCAGAGCTGGGCAGAAACACATGAGTGCATGAGCTTTAGAATGGATAAGAACATAAGGATGGAAAATGAGAGGACCCAAATCTGAGCCCCTAGGACTTTCATCATTTGGAGATGGTGTAAAGGAGAAGGAGCTTTGGCAGGGAACAGGACAAAGGGGTGGGAGAACATGGATAGCATGAAGTCAAGAGAAATAGGAGTGTTTCCCAGAGGAAGGAGGTATGCCTCGTGCTGGGCCGTGCCACTGTGCCAGGAGATGAGAGTGAATCCTCTGCATTGCAACTTGAAGTTGTGAGCAAATCTGGCAAATATCAGAGGATGAAAATCAGGCTTATATATGGGACTTGAGATTCGAAGGGATAGAAACTGAGGAGGCAAAAAGCAGTTGAGCTCGATGTCTTGGAGTGAGGGAGAGAACATGAATTGATAGACAGTATTCCATACCTGAGTGAGGTTTGCAGTCCTGGGTTTTCAGTGAAACCCATTATGATTGTATGGTTTGTTTGGTTTTTGTTGTTGTTGTTGTTATTGTTTGTTTGTTTGTTTGTTTGTTTTGCCACAAGATTTAGCAGTGAATGTGGGCAGATGTACTGGCATTGTTCTGCTGCTGCTGCTGCTGCTGCTGCCGTTAACTGGAATTTTTTTCCCCCCTCCCAGTCAGGAGATAAAAAGGTTTGAAGGGAATGGGCATATTTTCAAAGAAAGGTGAGCACATTTAATAAGCTGAGGAAAGTGGGCCAGAAGAAAAGCAAAGTGTGTCCAACACAGATAGCTTAAAAACAAAAATGATAGGATCTGTGGAGCTCAGCAGGAAAGCAGGAATTGGCAGCAGTGAAGATACCTGGTCATAGAATGGGAGGTTGCTGTCAGGAGTGGGCTCTTAAAAGGGTTCATTCTTGGAGGCACAGTCCAGGTTGGGGTGAGTGAGATACCTGGAAATGGAAATTCCCCATCTAATCTTTGTTTTCTTACAGGCAGCCCATGACTTTCATGAAGGGGTGAGAGCAGGTGAGTGACAGGGGGTTTGTGAGCATCTATTCACCACAGTTGATAGTTACTTACTAGTGAATCATTGATTCTTGGAGAGATTACAAAGCTTTGTTTTCATATTACCAACTGACATTACAAGAAGGAGGAAATTTGTCTGACTTCAGTTATGGGCCTTAATTTTATGCTGGGCGGTGACACTGCTCCGTCAGCCACATGGCCTGTCCCTATGGGCACAGCACCATGGGGGAACACTCTCTGCTGTCTGGTCTTTGAAAGCTGTGTTTATTTTTTTTGCCAGAAAAGCTTTCAAGTCCTTTACCCGTCCCCTCTTGTATGACTGGGCCAAGTTCCAACAGTGCCAAAGGCTAACTATCCAGCTCCTTGTTTGTACCTGAGAAGTTGAGCATTAGCTAAAGGAAAAAAATCTAATTATTGTTATATTACAACATAATTAGTTATCTCTTGTTAGAGCTCATATAATATTTTGTCTAGCATGTTTGCACAACTCCTTTTTAATGTGTAAGTCCTTAGCCCTATAAATAATTGCTGTTGTTTGATCTGAGTTCTTTTCCTCTGTGTGTTTTACATATCTAATGTTTTATGTTTTAATAATTGACATAGTACATATTTTAAATCAACATTTAAAAATCTTATGTAATCAGTTTCATAAATACCATTGACTGCTCTAGAATTTGCTCAATTTCTAGGGCAATAGAACATCATTTGTAAATCAGAGAAGATAGGTGTAAGTTTTACAGAAATCACTAATCATTTGTGTTTTTATTACTTTTTGATTTGAGGCTATACCAAAGTTGGTGGTCAGGAATGTGCCTGGGGGACCATAGTTATGGGGATTGAACCCATGTCTCTTGCATGTAAGAATGCACGCTCACCCTTCGATGTTTCTCCCAGGCTCAATTCTAAGCATTTCCCCACCTAATTCCCTGTTGATCCTTAATTTGTGTATGAGCCCATCTCGACCTCTACTCATAGGAGAATCCGAGTGTAACTTCAGATATGTTACTAAAATAGTAGCTCTATGTTGCACTAGTGCTTCTCAAACTTAGAAAAAGAATGTCTTTCAATTCAGAGTTGTTTTCAGCAGAGTCCTTTCCCCTGAAAGCCTTACCAGGCCTGTGTCAATTCTTGACGTGTACTTACATGACCCAAGGTGTGATACAGTTTGCTAACCACAGAATGTTAGCAGATTAGAGCTAATAAACTAGTACTTTGGGAGTAGTTGTCAAAAATGCTTTTCTCTAGAACAGACTTTTTGGTTATTGAAAGAGATAAGAAAGGATTCTTCCAGAAGAGCTGGAAAGCTCTACCAAATGGAAGATGGAGAGTGCCTCAAGAGACCAGAAAACCAGGAGCTGCATTCATACTATATACTAAGTTAAAAAAATCATGTTTCTGTAAAATAAACTGACCACAAACCTTTTGAATGGTCATCCTCACACCCCTTAAACTCTTCAGTAAACGTCAGAAAAATAGAAAACATTAGGCATTCAGCTGAAAAGGGAAAAGATTCTTGTAGAAAGAATATCCCAAGATTTTATTTTTGTTTGGTATACAAGAAATATAAAACTTTCAGATTAGGCCACGGAAGTATAGGGTGAAGGTGTTTGCTTTGCATGCTGCAGACTCTGATTTGATCTCTAGCACCACAAGAGCCCCTGAATACTTCTGGGTGTGATAACAACTCCATCTCTCCCCCAAACCCCGAACTTCCAGATTGGCAGAGATACTAGTCTTCAGTATCAGATCTTACCTGGAGTTGGGTAGTTTGGCAGCCAAACCTACAAACCGACTGTATTCACCTGTAATTCTGTAGAATGCCATCTCCCCCTCTGGAGACTGCCTGCTTCTTGGCTTCCCAGATTATTCTTTATCCTTGTAATGCTAAGTGTTTGTTAGCTTCTCTTGAGAATTTGTATGTCTCCATATTTTTATAATTCACAAGAATCTTGTCGTTTTTATGAATGAGTCTACTTCTCTTCCACACTCAGTACAATCCTCTTTCCTTTTTTTTTTTTTTTTTTTTTTGGTTTTTGGGCCACACCCGGTAACGCTCAGGGGCTACTCCTGGCTATGTGCTCAGAAGTTGCTCCTGGCTTGGGGGACCATATGGGACACCGGGGGTCCGTCCAAGGCTAGCGCAGGCAAGGCAGGCACCTTACCTTTAGCGCCACCGCCCGGCCCCTTTCCTTTTTTTTTTTTTAACTTGGTAAGAATAATCGGTTCACATGCATTGGTAAGGCCTTACCTAGAGCTTCTTCGCAGCTTCCCTATTAACAATGTCTGTATGAATATAAGACAGTGTCCCAGTCAGGATACAGACAGTTGCCTCCCCCTTTAAAGGAGAGGTTAGATTGCCTCATCCTCAGAAATCCTGTGGGGATTCTCTGTGGCTGCAGGGTGATGACTCCGTGAAATTAGAAGAGCCGGGTTTCCTGATAACCTGAAGTTGTCTGGAACTTTAATCCAGAGCTATGTGAACTAGGGGATTCAGCAAAAACAATGGAGTTGGCATTTAACCAGGTATAAAGATCCTATGGACCACCTGAAATTCAGTGTTGGGGAGGTTAGGAGGTGGGCCTGGGCCCTGTACTCTTTTCTATTATTCATGTACAATACGCTAACTTGAGTTTTAGAAATTCTATAATACGGAGTTTTACTATTTTGTTTTGTTCAAAGAAAAACATTCGATGGTTTACACCCTGGATCAGTTCACAGGACTTTATTTAAACTAGAGACTTGAGGCTTAGAAGATTAAATTATAAACTTGTTATCATAATACTAATGACTAATATGCTGACATCCATCCAAATTCTGTGGGAGCTTAATTTAACAGAAAAATTTAAATGTACACTTTAAAATCACAAAACATACTTGTGCCGATGAGAAATATGCTTCAAGCAATGTAGTTCTGTCAGTTCAGTAATTAAACTCTGGTCATATCAGAAATCTCCTAAAATCTCTTTTCTCTTCTTGATAGTGCTAATAGATAAAGACCATAATCCAAAGTGGAAACCAGCTGACCTAAAAGAAGTTACTGATGACAATTTGAAGAATTATTTTAAATCTCTGGGAAGCAATGATTTGAAGTTTTGAGGTAACTATATTTTTGAGGTATTTTATAGCACAATTTTGCAAATTCTGGCTCCTGGACTAAATCTGGATTGTTTTTTGTTTGTTTGTTTGTTTGTTTTTTCAGTGTTTGGGAAAAGAAATCAAAGACTAATTGAAGACTAATAATTTATGTTGTGAAAATTATATTAATTTCAAATGTTTCCACAATAAAGCTTTTTGGACTATAAATTTACTTGCCTTTTTACATACGATCTCTATAGCTCTCTTGAGTTGAAGAACAGCAATAGAGATTGTTTCCATACAGCTGACATGCGGGAAGGGGTCCACAATTAAGATATGCTATTTGGTGAGGCGGGAGGCGAGTGTGCCAGTGTTTGTTTTGCAGCTCACCTGGCAACAGGGCTGGACTGGGCATTGAGAGGTCTGGGCATTGATCGGCAGTTTGGGCACTTGGGCTCAAAAAGGTTAGCCATCACTGGATAGAACCTGGCCTCCTATATGCAAATCATGTGCACCAGCTCATTGTGCCATTTTTAGAGCCCTTCTATTCTTAAAACTCTTGGGCCCGGAGAGCTAGCACAGCAGCATTTGCCTTGCAAGCAGCCCATCCAGGACCAAAGGTGGTTGGTTCGAATCCCGGTGTCCCATATGGTCCCCCATGCCTGCCAGGAGCTATTTCTGAGCAGCCAGGAGTAACCTCTGAGCACCGCCACGTGTGGCCCCCCCAAAAAAAACTCTTACTTGGAGGGACCACACAGATAATAGAGTGGTTAGAGTACTAGTCTTGTATGCAGCTGATCCCAAATTAATCCCCTGCACATATGGTGCCCCAGGGCCCAACACAACTGAATCCTTGAGCACAGAGCCAGGAGCAGTCCCCAAGTAGCACCAAGAAATAGCACAACAAAATAACCCTCTAAAGAGTCCAATTGAACCTAAACAACCTGAGAAGTTTTTTGTATAAAAGAATTTTTATTTGGGGCCGGGCGGTGGCGCTAGAGGTAAGGTGCCTGCCTTGCCTGCGCTAGCCTAGGACGGACCGCGATTCGATCCCCCGGCGTCCCATATGGTCCCCCAAGCCAGGAGTGACTTCTGAGCGCATAGCCAGGAGTAACCCTTGAGCGTCACCGGGTGTGGCCCAAAAAACCAAAAAAAAAAAAAAGAATTTTTATTCACTTAATTGATAAAAAATGAAGAAAATAAGGGCCGGAGAGTTCTAGGATTAAGGCACATATCTGGATGTGGCTAGCCCCAGTTCCATCTCCAGCATCACCCAGTCACCTGAGCATCATTGGGTGCTACAGTCCTGGAGACTCCTGAGCACCACCAGTTGTGGCTTTGGTAGCCCTCACGAGTCTCCATAATGGCCGTCACAATGAATCCCTTGCCTGAAAATGGTTGACTGAAAATGAACCCACTGGCCCCCTGAGCTCCCTGTGGAAGGCCCAAAAAAGAAATGCATACAATATATTAGGTCTTTTATGTAAGGATTTGAAAATGCACAATGTTGAAAAGTGTCAGTTTACTTTAATTAGAATGAATAGCTTGTTAGTTACAGCAAGGCTTTTATTGTACAAGTTACAAAAATGCTTTCACAGAGATATTGGGAAAAAAATAGACTATTTCATAGCTAAATCTTACTAGGAAGAGAATTTGGTAATGAAACTTTGAGTTCTGCAAACTGAGAAGTGAGGCCTACTTCTGAGCTCAGGTTTGCTGCTCCAGGAAGACCTATTTGGTCACCTCATGCAAGATTTGGGCACTCTTGAATCAGCCAACAGTCTGTAACAATTTTGTTTTTGTTGTTCCTTGACTTCTTGTGTAGCAATCTCTTTCTTGACTTCTAAAACTAATACAGAAATAAGCTTCCCCTCATCTCCAGAAATGTCCACAATACTGAGGAGGGGTGATGAATTGGATGTTACTTCGCCAGTGTGTCCATTTTGATTCTAATAAGGCAATTAGACACAAGTGGTTTCTTTGGGAGTAAGATCACATTATTCCCATTTGGTTCCTTTCAAGCTTGTGCTTTATGTGCTAGGTAGTTTACTAAGAATTCATAAGGCAACTGAAAGTTGGGACTCCTCAATCGAAGACCCAGAACTGAAAATAGTACCCAGCTGACTGTGAAGGAAGGGAGCAGGGCAGTCTGGTGGGAGGCCTGGGCTTTGTAAAGGAGACTGGCACTTCTCTTCTGTGCCCTGCTGCTGGCACAGCTGCTACCTGCAGGTTCTTTGTTGCACTGGTAGCCTTCAGCTGCCCTTGTGCTGGATGTTCTTGAGGGAAAAAGTACAAGTGGCTAGATCTAGGTCGGTGTGGTGAGGCAAGATATCACCAGGTCCCTTCCTCCAGCTGCCAACACTGGAGATTTACTTTTGCTTCTTCGGAAGAAGCCCAGCATCACTGGCATTCTTGGGTCCCTCTGTGTCTACTCATCTCTCACTTGTTTTTGGCCACATTTTTTTGGTTGGTTTGGGTTTGTTTGTTTGGTTTGTTTGTTTTTTGGTTGATAGGTTGTTTTTCATGGTAAAAATGGCTTAATTGGTGGCAGCTACAGTATTTATTTCCTATAAATACTGATCACCCCAGGACCAGACTGGTAACACAGTGAATAAGGCATTTGCCTTGCACACAGCTGAACTAGGTTCCATACCCGGCATCCCGTATGGTCCTTGAGCACTTCCAAGATTGATTCCTGGAGCCAGTAGTAACCCCTGAGTATCACTGGGTGTGGCCCAGAAACAAAAAAAAATACTGATTTCTCCCCCCCCCCCCTAAATTCCTTTACTGATCCACCCAGCTGGACGATAGCTGGGATGATAAACTAGTCAGTCCCACTTCTTGTGCAATGAGCAGGCCACTGTATGGCATAGGCCACTCCACCAACTAGGAATCCTGGGGGCTCTCCAGAGGAGGGGAGCAGTTTGCAACTGCACTGGAATCTCGTTCTCATCCTGAGATAGTGTTTGTTTCTCTGGAATTTTATTTCCCAGAGAGTACTGGTGTGAAGCAGTCCCTAGTTCCTCTGGATACTCTGTCAAAGAGACAGCAAATTTCATAACCTCTTGGCTCAGTTACTGCCCAAGATTGTGACAGATGAGCAGCTAACTCGTGGTCCCTGTTCTTCTCTCCTTTGTGATTTTCAGAAACGAAACCAGTTTTTCCATTTCTAGGAGCTAAAAATGTCTTGCAAACAGACCCCCTATTTTTTCATTGTTTATCAGAAATTTGGAAGTAGCCAGTATTTGAATATGAAGGTATTGAAATAAAACTGTCCTATCAAAGATGTTCTCAACTTATTGTCATAGTCTATAATCACTCTTATTGCAAGAGATCAGTTCCAATCTCAGCCCCAAGACCAAAAACTTAAGGATACTTGAGTTGTTTTTATAAAGTTATGTATTATTTGCATAAAATGTGCATACTTTAAATCATTTCTAGATTATTTCTACTTAACACTATTTAAGTTCTTTGTAAATAATGGTTCCACTATATTGTGTAGTGAAGGCCAAACATTTCTGTACAAAAAGCAACTCTCACCAAAGTGTTTAAAAGGAAAAACAAGGGAGAGAGAGATAGAGAACAAAAATGTATGCCCCAGAGACAGGAAGGAGAGAGGGTATTGGGGAGGTTGAGGGGGAAACTGGGGACATTGATGGCAGGAAATGTACACTGGTGAAGTTAATGACTATACATTAATGACTATAACTCAATCATGAACAACTTTATCTGTTGAAAACAATGTACTATGAACAACCTTGTAATCACTGTGTTGAAATAAAAAAGAACTCTCATAGTCCTTACTATATCCTATGAAATTTTCATACACAATTGGCTAACTCACCACCCAAGGACTTGTAGATCTAGAAGACAGATACAACTGTGTGTCATCCTCATCAGCATGTGCAGGCAAATTTGCTTATCCAACTCTTTCTCACGTGGTTTATGGTTCATCTGCTAATTCACTAATTATGCAGGTCTTGTACATGTTGGTATATGGTTTGATATGTAATAGATCCATCATTACCAAGGTAAATCCCTATATAACATACTCTACTAAATGATTCAGGGACCCAGGCATTGTACCTGGAAACAAAACTGTTAAAGTGTCAAAGAGGGAGTAGAGATTGCACTTCTAACTAGATGTGGATCTGGCAGAAATCTGTTATATTTCTGGGAAATGGGAAATGGCCCAGGGAATGAAGTTAAAATAAAACATAAGCAAAAGCCACCACTCTATGACTAGTATATTAAAAATACTATTGTATGTTGCTTTAAATGGCTTTATGTTCTCACCATATTGTAATACTTTATATAACTACTTAAATCTTACTTTATTAGGAGGGTGGATCTCACCCAGAACTACTCAGGAATGTCCCTGGCAGTGCTTGGAGAAACTACATGGAAGTTGCCTAAATGAAAATATATAAAGAGATTTGAATTTATATATAAAATTTATTGTTACAAGACTTTTATTGCCTTCCATTTATGTCATTGACAAGAGCAATAAAGCGATCAGATGCTTACTACTTTCAATAAAACTCTTCAGTTGTACGTAGTATATGCACATTTTTTTGTTTTCAGGCTACACCTGACTCCACTCGGGGGTTACTCCTGACTGTGAGCTCAGAAATCATTCTTGGCAGGCTCAGGGGACCATACTGATGCTGGAGATCAAATCCAGTTTGGTCGCATATAAGGCAAAAAGCCCTACCCACTGTGTTATCACTCTGGCCCAGTATGTGCAAATTTTGATGAAGTTTTGACTTCCACTCTCAGCACTTCCATCTTTTTTGAATTTTTCAAATTCCAAATGATAATAAAATGTGCTGGATTACATGGTTTGGGGCACAAACATGTCTGCTGGTAAATATTATCATGATTTAAGTGCTATTTCTTTTTTTTTTTTTTTTTTTTTTGGTTTTTGGGCCACACCCAGTAACGCTCAGGGGTTACTCCTGGCTATGTGCTCAGAAGTTGCTCCTGGCTTGGGGGACCATATGGGACACCGGGGGATCGAACCGCGGTCCGTCCAAGGTTAGCGCAGGCAAGGCAGGCACCTTACCTTTAGCGCCACCGCCCGGCCCCTAAGTGCTATTTCTTTGCCAACATATTTCAAGATTTCATACCTTGATTTGTGTATAAATGAGCAAAGTAAAAGCCACCGGCTTTAGTAATAGGGAGTGTAGATTAGTGGAAGTGCTCATACTTCACATGTATAAGGCTCTGGCTTTGATCACACACATACACCCCACCCCCACCCCAGAGAGAGGTTTTTAAAATAGCTACTTGGAAACATGAGGCTCTTTAATTTTTTATTTTGTGTGTTTTCTGAGCCACACCCAGATGCTTAGGCATTACTCCTGGTAGTGCTTGGGGGACCATATGGGATGCTGACGATTGAATCCAGATTAGTTATATGCAAGGCAAGTAAGTACCTTACCTGCTGCTGTATTATCATTTAAGCTCTCTTTAAATTTTTTGGTAATATTAATTCTTTGGTAATACTAATACTTCCTCAGTGAGACATACAGCTAACTCCTATGTTGCTAAAGAACCTACGCTTAGCCTTTTGAAAGACCAAAATTTGAGACTAAGCGGATAGAAATTATTATAATACAAAATTACTTTGAACAGATTAAGTTACTTGCATTTATTCACACCAGTTTGGGCTTTCATTTCTCTGTGGAAATTAGCACCAACTGTATTTACAGGCCAAGAGACTGCCAACCTCTTCCATCATTACTGCCCGTCACTCTCAATGTATGGGATGTCCTGGTACTTGATGTTGTTGCTTGCCCACTGTTGCATGGCTTCGCTTACGATTTTTTGGGACAGGTGTTGTGCAAAATTGGTGATCGCATTGGCCTTTGAGGGTTCATTCACTTCTTCTTTGACACAAACTGGAAAAGGCTTCTTGGAGAGAAATTTGTCATCCAATATAAAGCTTTCTTTACTTGCATTCTGCTTCTCACTCTCAAGTATTTTGGGAATCAGGAAAGTCTGCTTTGATTTCATGCAGCCCATGGTCTGATGACTGAAAGGAACCAACAGCAAAGACTATTTCAGCAGCATCTTTGGAAAAACCCAAGTGTCCATGCAATGTTGACTAGCGTGTTCCCTCTCCAGGCTGCTTCAGAAAGGTTCCTCTCACCACTCTCCACAGATAGCGTTTAGCTGTCAAGAGAAGGAGAGTTTTGTTTTGAAGTCACAGAATATAAGATACTGGATAGCAGGTGACACATGGAGACAGGTGTTTTTACCACTTGGATCACTTTTGTTACTCACTATTGTGAGTTAACAATATTTTTCTTATTAAGAGAAAAGATAACTGCTAATAAATAGAAAATAACAAGATCTTGATAACTTTTATGTCCTTGGGACCAATTTTAGCTAGCTACCTATTACTGTTTGTTTGCTTATGTTTTTCTATAAAGTTATGACCATACAGGTCATTTATTTATATATCATACAGGCCTAATTTGTTTACATTTTATGTTATAATAGCAGGGGTGAGTAATATAACCTTGTGACTTGCAAAGCTTAAAATATTTACTGACTTGCTTAACCTGGTCTGTAATGTTATGAGAAATTAACATATTGAAAAATTGTTCCTACTTCCAACCTCAAGGATCTATACAGCTTGGGCTGTATAGACCTGTATTGCCTGGTTAGAAGTTTACAAACAATTCAAAGAGTTGTAGAAAGAATGATGGCTTTTAAAGGAAACAGATACCAACCAATGGTGGAAGCAGAATCAGGTCCTACCCTAGGGTGGGGGCAGAATGCCAGGTCACACCCTAGGGTAGGGCACAATCACCTAATCAGATTAGGGTGAGCAACATAGTAATCCCCCAAAATATTTACATACACAACAAGAGAGGGCCTGAGTGAGAGTTCTGGCTGGAGTAAGGCACTTGCCTTGCATGATAGCCAACCCTAGTTTGATCCCCAGTATTACATATGGTTCTCCAATCACTACAAGGAATAATCCCTGAGTATAAAGCTATGAGCATCATTGGGTATAGCTCTTAAATCCTCAAAATAAAATGAACAATGACAACACATACACCCAGAACTTATACAAGAAGATGGCAGAATTGTATTTAATTTTCCAATGAAAAAGCATAGTAGCTAAATAAGTCAGAAAGTTGAATCCTACCTTTTGCTTTCAAGAGACACACTTGAACTTTTGTGATAAACAAGTTCAAAGAAAAAGGCTGAGCTGCTGTACTTACCTTAGACCAAGAAGATTATCAAACTATCAAATAAAGGAAGTGAAAGACTTGTTTCAAAAAAATATTATTATTATTATTAAAATGCTATTAAAAAAAGAGCTATACATTATGTAAACAAAGGATCTATACTTCAAGAAGATTTAACACTCATTAAAATCTATGTGCTGAATGAGGGACTGTCAAAATACTACTAAAAGATCAGAAGGAAGATCTAAACAGCAATACAGTAGTAGGCGGAAGAGATTTGAAAACCACTATTGAGTAGATTAGAAGAAGCAGTAAGGAAAAAGGCATTATAGGAAGAAAGAGAAATTGGGCTTCACAGATATTAATTGGACGTTCCATCCCCCCAAAAACTAAACAAACCTTTTATCAGTGTGCATTCTCTAGGATAAACCATAGGTGGGAAAACTGAGCATTCTTACAATCAAGAGAATAGAATCAAGCAAGGCTTTGGGAATGAGGCTTTGGTCCCTGCATATTTTTGGACTAAACAATAGCTATTAAATGTCATAAAATTCAGTGACTTATTTGTGAAAGGACATGTCTTAAGATAGAACTAACCATGCACTTAATTTATTTTTAGTAGTCTTAATACAGAAAAGGTGGTCTTTGCTACGTGCTATTTAAAAATACATTATAAACTCTACCCAGTTTCCCCCATAATACTACATGTGTTCCCCACCAACTAATAGTGATGTTTGAGGTAGAAGTGGGAGAGGAAATCCATCTCCAGAGCTGTTACTTAATAAGGGAAGAAGGTGGGGATATAGTATTTGTCTTATTTAGAAGATTAAACTTCCCTTGAAGATAGGAACCATATTAGTTGCGCACTTTCACCTTGTAATGTTTTATAAAGTATTATGTATTATGAGGGATAGTAAAAGGAATTGGACATGAATGATTGGAAATTTCAGGTTACTTTGAAGATAATTACTTAATGAATTTCAGATGAAGGCCTCAATAAAACAATCAGAATGTTATGTCTTTCAGGACCTTTGATTTTGCAAAAGTAGCATTACCTTAGAATAGACAAGCAACATAATGCCAGATTGCTTTACCCTCTCACCCAAAACAGATTTGAACTAGGTAGGTTCAAATATGTAAGTGCGTATTTGGGGGTATTGCATAACAGCAAAAGACTAATCTTTGAGAAGAGCATTGTGTTCAACCCCACAGTGGGTCATCCTGAGCTCCTAAAGATGTCATCACCCATCATTAACACTACAAGGTTAAGCCCACGCAGAGTCTGGGTCATGAAAATGGCTGGAATCTTCAAGGCAGAGGTTAGAGAGCCATGGGAGAAAAGACTTGCCCACCACTCCACTGACAAATTATTGTCCAAGATATGTAAAGTACTAGTAAAACTAAACAGTAATCACTTAAACAATAGTAGTTTAGGGGTCTATTTTTGGAGACTAAGCCCATGAAAATAAACTGGTGTCTAGCTTTTGCCAATACAGTGTTGTCTTTCCTACTGTAATTTTATAATCATTGATTTTTTTTTGGACCACACCCAACTGTGCTCAGGTTTGACTTTTGGCTCTGCTCTCAGGGCTCATCCCTGGTAGTGCTCAGGGAACCAGATAGATGTAGGGCAGAGGATTGAATTCAGTCAGCCATGTGTAAGGCAAGCACCCCCTTCATGTGCCATACTATCTCTTCTCAAAACGAATCATATTTGCATTAATTTCAGGAATGGGCACTTAAAACCCTCAGAATAGAAATCCTATATGTGGTTCTCCTTGAGAGTGAAGTGGCATGTTTACCTGGAAAGGACCAAAAAGCTCCATATTTTTGGGTGCTGATTACATGGATATATGCATTTGTCAGAACTTGTCAGATTGTACTGGCAACATTTGCTTACTTTGTTATCTTCCATAAAATCCATAAAAATCTTTAAAACCACTTTTGAGATTTCTGGAAGACCAGCATCCAGGACCTAAATGACCTAAATATGCATCATGCCTGCTAGGATTAGTCACACCAGGTTTTTAGCCCATTTAAAGTCCCAGCAAGCAATGGTCCTCAAACTACGGCCCGCGGGCCACATATTGTATTTATTCCCATTTTGTTTCTTCACTTCTAAATAAGATACATGCAGTGTGCATAGAAATTTGTTCATAATTTTTGTTTTTACTATTATCTGGCCCTCCAACAGTCTGAAGGACAGTGAACTGGCCCCCTGTTTAAAAAGTTTGAAGACCCCTGAGAGAATCCTGAATAGACTGATAGCTGCCACTCTGCTCTGACACAGGCCTAAAATCAGGAAGGAAGGAAGGAAGGAAGGAAGGAAGGAAGGAAGGAAGGAAGGAAGGAAGGAAGGAAGGAAGGAAGGAAGGAAGGAAGGAAGGAAGGAAGGAAGGAAGGAAGGAGGGAAGGAGGGAGGGAGGGAGGAAGGAAGGAAGGAAGGAAGGAAGGAAGGAAGGAAGGAAGGAAGGAAGGAAGGAAGGAAGGAAGGAAGGAAGGAAGGAAGGAAAGGAAGGAAGGAAAGGAAGGAAAGGAAGGGAGGGAGGAAAGGAGGGAGGAAAGGAGGGAGGGAATGGGGAAGGCAAGGGAGGGAGGAAGGAAGGAAAAGAAAAGAAATCGGTTTGGAAATGGGGTGTGAAAGTACTTTGTTCTTCACAGTATTGCACAACTAATTCCTGAGCATAGGTGAAAAGTAGGTGGTGAAGGAGAAAGCACAATCTTAGCTTAATGCAAAGACTGTTAGTAATGTCAACACCCCACACCTCACAGCTCCCTGAATCTGGGCACATCTCTCCACTCTCCAGAGCACCTCAGGATAACTAGAGAATAAAATTTTCTGGCTCTGCCTTTAGCTAGTTTAGCTTCTAAAACGATTGTCCCACAGATTTCACCACTTTACTAATTTATATTGTTTTCCATCCTTCTTCCTCGATAATTAGTGAAATAGGGAAATGGGCCTGACTTGTTCCTCTTGAAGAAACTGGTTCCAAGAGGTCACCTGGCAAGGAAGGCTGAGCTTGGCTCCTCATTTCAATATCTTCTTGGCATAACGGTTCTCAAACAATTTGCAGTCAGAGTCTGTGTCTCTTAGTATTCTTGATTTTATAGAACTTCCCTCTTTCCTCACTTTGAAGTTCATTTTCTGGCCACTCCTCCCCAGGATCTCACACTCTTTACTCAGTGCTCCAGCCATTAGCCCTGCCTTCACCTGCAGGTCAATTAGGGCCCAGGGCTTTCTATCTAACAGAAACAGTCAGATCTGGCCTGAGGGCTTAGGTTGGGTAAAATTCATGTCATCAGGTGATGAGCTGGTCTGTTAACACTCAGGTCCTTGCCATCACATGCTCAGAGAAGGTTTCAGCTGCCCCTATAGATAGGGACTGAGAAACTGCGCACAGATCTGTTAGATTTCAGGTGTATGGTTTTTGTCTTAGAGAAGCCTCTTTATTGTAAATAAGGAAGTAGGATCGTTAAGAGAAAATCAGAGCCAATACAAACAAAGCATTTATGCCACACTGTTCAGTAGCAGCTATTCAGACACCTGCTAAATAATGTAAAAGCTGACAATTTCAGGGGCTGGAGCAAAAGCTTAGTGGGTAGGGTGTTTGTCTTGCATGCTGCTAACCCAGGTTGGACCCCCAGTGTCCATCCCATAAGGCACCCCCCAAGAAGTAATTTCTGAGTGCAGAGCCAGGCCTTTAAGCACCAACAAAGGTGGCCCAAAAGCAGACCAAAAATCATTTTGAAACAAAATAATATTTAAATACTGAAATCAATCCTGTATACTTTAGGACACAATCTTAAAATATGTAATACCCTGTCAGTGAGAATATTCCTCACCTCTTCAGCCAGCCAGTCTTTATGGAACCTCGACTGCGTATTTAGGACCAATATCCATCAAGGTAAGTGCTCTTGAAACTCATTTAACAAAGATCAAAGGTAGATAATAGAGTGAAACAAAAACCACTTACTCTGGCTACTAGTAGTTTAGATCCCTAGAGAGGGCCTGAAGGGTGGACTGGCCACTGTCTATGTCACTGCTGGCCTCCCAAATAGATCTAAGACAACTTTTCCTCCCATCCACCCTTCCCCTTCTCTCAATAGACACACAGCACTTCATAGTCATACTTAAAGAAAGGCCTTACTTATCTCTCTCAGTGTCACTTAGATGCCTCCAAGTACTTAGTATTAGGCTTAGCCAAGTATCAGACTAAGTACTGGCTCTCAAGAGTGGGCCAGTAGCTACCGCTGCATCTTTTATTGGGTCCCAAAAAGCAGCTTCCATTAGCCTCAGCCTGTGCCATTGCTGATGGAGCTGTGGTCCTCCTTTTGTGTGTGCAGTGTTATCAGACTGGACTTGTGGGGGAAAGACCCAAGGAAAATTTTAAGAAGTTACAGAAAAGCCAGAACCTGAATGAGTCAGGCTCAAGCGTTAGCCAAAAAACAGGAACTTCAAAAATATGTCTGACAATATTCAGGCCATTAATTCCTCAGAAGAACATCTTAAATATGAGATTAATAGGTATGGTTTCTTCATGTTGTTTTACTTTTTATCATATTCTAAGCCTTTCTGCAGGTTTCTGGGACCGAGGCTAAAGCACTACATTATGTGCTTACAAAACCTGGGTCAGTCCCCAGAACTACAAATGTTCCCCCTGAGTGCTGCCAGGGTTAGTCCCTGAGAACTATCAGATAGAGTGATATACTTCAAATCATGAGGTGGATTCAGCCCTGAATTAACATAAATCTCCACAGAATAAAAACTACATGGTAGTCTTTTAAAAAAGTAAACAAAAACAAACAGTATCTCACATTTCAATAGGGAAATAATAAAATCCCAGCTCAGTTCCAGGCAGGGACATAGCTCAAGTGGGTGGAATACACACATGCTCTATACATGCAACCCAGTTTTCATCTTTAGTCCTTGAAGGACCTTCCCTGCTCACTCCCCATTCAAAAGAATCAGAAGGGGCCTCTATTTTATCTTAAGCCAAGTCATTAAAAATAATAACTGAATTTCTGAAAACACACTTGTCATTATTTAATAATGAGTACCACAGGTGTATTCTCTTGTCGGCTTACCTGAAGTTTAGACATTCAAAAGAGGGCTTGTCCCAGTAATAATGTCAATAACTGACAGACTACAAATTCACAACATGGTCAAATATTAGCAGTGAAATGGGTACACGGGGGGGGGGGGGGGCCTTAAACATAATACTCAAGTGAAAAAGAAAAAGCTATTTAAATGTGGGAAATAGAATTGGAGTCAGTCTGAAGGTCACCTCAGGAGTGCTACTGAAGTGCTGGGGAACAGAACAGCTGGCTTCCTCCTCAGGCAGGTGGCTTTCCTGAGGGGCTCTCCAGGAGGTGTATTTGGGGCCAAGTTCTCTCAGTGGAGAGGCAGAGAGGGGAACACTATTCAGGGAAAGGACGGTTAGCAATTGTCAGACTCTAATATCTGTAGCCTGCAGATTTTCCTCAGCTGTTCCTCAGAGAAATGAAGAAGCTACGTGAACTGCCTTAGAACATGAAACATGTCCAGCAAGGGTTATTCCATTGCTCTTAAAATTGTCCCCGCCAACAAGTCTGTGAACATCAAAGTACTTACTTTAAGTGCTGTTCGTGATTTTATCTTAAGATTATTTAAGGAAAGAATGAGACTTTAATAATGTTGACAGTCCTGTGGGGTTTTGAGCTGTGGAAAGACTCTGAGCACTAAGATAAGTGCCAGTGCTTGGGCTCATTAACAGGGTCTTGTAGGAAAGAGACCTCAGCCTTCCCTCAGGCTTCGGCATTTATTCTAAGTACCCATCTGACTTCACTCTGATTGAGGACTGTCAACTATGAATTTCAGTCTATAGGAATTCCTCCTGCAGGTAACATAAAGCCTTGCAGGAAAATGAAAATTGACTTCAAATCAACTAGTTGAAAAAAAAAAAAAAAGGGGTGGAAGAAATCGATCCAGACTGTAAAGCATGTTCCTCACTCATATCTTGGTGGCCCTATATCCCAAGGCTTGTAATCTGTACTCCTGACACATGGATTGATCCTTGTAAAATTTTAGTCACATACCCTAAACTGTTGTTAAATGGGAAGTGGGGGAAGGGGAAGGAAAAAACCTAGGTAACCTGACAATACTGTCTTTAGTTTGCTGCAACTGAACTATTCTGAGCTATTGCTTAGAGATCAAAGAATCCCTGATATTTAGCCTATGACTCCCTTTGCAGAAGGAAAAACTCACTCAGTGTCCCTGGAGATCTGCCTTCTTTAATAACAAATAAAGTGTCCCCCACACCCAATTGCTTCTTAGACTACTTATTTATGTCTTGGTAGTAGTGCCAGGGATCAAACACCAGATAAATGCCCAGCTTTTTAACTGTATCTGACAGGCAAATAAAGGGCTGGGACACAAGCTCTGCATGTGGAACCTTGGGCTTGATCTCCAGTACCATCTGGTCTCTGCCAAACACTGCAGAGAGTAGCCCCCCAAGCATGAAGCTGGGAGTAACTCATCAGCATCCCAATTAATAAAAATTAATAAAATTCAAATTGATCGTTTCAGGTGATACTTTTTAGCTACTTCCAATCAAGATTTAATGCTGATGTGAGACTCAACCATTCTGTGGAGAGAGAACAGCTCTAGATCTATATCAAATTCTAGGCAGGAAACCCCTTCCCAGAAGTAAAAACAGCCAATGGGGCTACAGTATTTCTATAAAACAGACACAAAACATAATCTCCATGTTTGCACCAGCCAACACCATAGACTTACTCTTGCTTTTGAAACAGATGTAAAACAAGTCATGAAAAATCATGGGTACACCAGCAGTGTAGCTGAAAGCTGGCAATCTTGGAAGGGTGAACCAAGTGCCCACCTGACCAAAGCCACATCTGCTACAACCATCACCCATAATCACCATTTTTCAATGGTCCTGCTTCACTGAACATCTACAGCTCTTTGCAGAGACATCAGCATCACCAAAACTTCAGGTATGTCAGTATTTGAGATGACATTACCAGGACTTTTTTAGAATGAGGACAGCACTCTCCACCCAGCTGTCCCCCTCCTGCCTTGTCATATTTCCAGAAGACCTGGCAGCAGAAAACAGATTCCACAAAAGCTTCAGTATCAGCAGTCATGCTCAAATTCCTGGAAAACTCCAGATTTTAATACTATCATCCCTGTAGGAACATGAAAATTTTGATGCAATGTGAATCTGAAGCCACCTAATGTTCAGAAACAAATGAAGTAGCAGAACAGTCAACTGCAACATGAACTTACTAAACCTCTTTGCTTAACACTAAAGCCATCAGTGCTCAGTCAGATGTGAGGGTCAAACTATTGAAAGATTCTGACCATCAGAATCAAAAAGTTAGTGAGATGATGCCTTTTATGGCTCTAATCCCAAAAGACCAAGGTCTGTACATGATAAGAATATTTAAAAGCTGAGCAATTCTTGTATCTTTTAATTTTAATTTTTGGGTCACAGCCGGTGGCACTCAGGGTTTAATCCTGACACTGTGCTCAGAAGTCACCTATGGCAAGCTTGGGGGACCATATGAGATACCAGGAATCGAACCAGAGTTTGTATAGCATTGGCCATGTGCAAGGCAAACACCCTACCACTGTGCTATCCCTTCAGCCTCATATCTTTATTAATTCATTTGCCACCTGTGATTTACCAAATCCATTTGAAAATTACATTCTGGCCTCAAACAATTTGAAGGCAGCATTCTCTATATGACAGGTGAAATGTGATTTTTATTCATCTTAAATTTGTATCTACAGAAGAGGAGATTTTAGGATTTGGTAATGTTAGGTTTTGTCCAACTATTTCTTTAAGTGCAGCCTGGTAGTTTACCCAAGAGTCTAACCAAAGGTTCTTCCAAACAAACACAAAACACAAAAACTCCATGATTTCAGAAGATACCAAATTTAAAAGGTTTCATTAAACAAGAGTGACTTCATGTTCAAAATCAATGTATAAAATCTGTACAATTCCCAGGAAGTTTTCTTTGAATTTTACTGAATTAATGGAGGAAAAACTATCTTTTTCAGTAAACGTGTCTCACATAGACATGATGCAAATCAAAAAGCCAGTAGAGTCCACAAAGGAAGTTTTTCAAGTAGCTCATGACTAGATTAAAGAAGAAAATTTTGAAAAAATTATTTTTATGTTACACGGTGTTGCCTCCAGGTGCCAGTGAGCTATCTCCCTGGTAAAAGTGGAACTCACAAAACACCATTCTCTTAGCTTCTCAGAGATTGTTTTCTCTTCCTTAAATTAGAACCAGGATATAACTCAGCATTAGAATATGTGAGGCCCTTGGTTAAAGCCCTGACACTGAAAAATGAAGGTTTGGGGGGAGCTAGTATTGTGGCTCAGTAGCAAATCACATGCTTTGCATGTATGAGACCTGGCTTTGATTGCTGGTGTTCACACACACACACACACACTCATGTGCGCAAACACACACATACACACACACAACTGCTCTCTAAATTAAGAGCCATAATTTGTGCCCAAAATTCTTCCATGAACAATTGCAAGGAAAGTCACAATGAACCATTAGAAATGCAGCTGCTGCCTGGGCTGGAGAGATAGTACAGCAGGTAAGTCTTGCCTTTTGTGCAGCCAACCAGAGTTCAATACTTCGCACCACAAATAGTCGCCTGAGCAGACAGGAGTGATCTTGGAGCATCTCCAAGTACAGTCTCAAAGCCAAAAAGTCAAAACACAAAAGAAATGCAACTGCTATTATTTTAAGAGTTTTTGTGGGGCCGGAGAGATAGAATAGAGGTAGGGTGTTTGGCTTGCATGCAGAAGGACGGCGGCTGGAATCCCGGCATCCCATATGGTTCCCCAAGCCTGCCGGGAGAGATTTCTGAGCATAAAGCTAGGAGTAACCACTGAGTGCCACTGGGAGTGACCCAAAAACCAAAAAAAAAAAAAAAAAAAAATTTGAGTGAATTTAACATTTGACTGTTTGGTATCCCAGTCCCTGGTCTTAAGCAGTTCTTCCATTCCCCAATACAAGTCCCAGATACACAGACATCCTCCCTGAGTATTCCTCAAAGGTGAAAGCCAAATACTCCTGAAATCTGAAGGTTCCTGAGTGAAGTGACTGACTTAGGAATGCACTGGTTGGCTGGGCACTTATCTCTCTCCAGGCTATCAATTCCCGGAGGACAGAGAAAGCCTAACTCAAGTTTTAAGACTTGAATAGTTTCTACTTAAAGGCTGATCCAAAATAGAACTTAATTTGGTCATTTATATTGATTAAATGATTATAACTGACATTTTTTCTGAGACACTAAGCTTGATCTATTTACTTCAATTATTATGAAGGAATCTGAAGGAAATCAGTTTGTGCCCCCATATGCTACATTAGCATAAGAATTGTTTTGAGGGCTTGAGAGATAGATAGTACAGAGGCTAAAATGCTTGCCTTGCAGACAGCTGACACTGATCCAATCCCTAGCATTGAATATGGTCGTCTGAGCTGTCAGAAGTACCCCCTGAGTAGAGCTGAGTGTGGCCCTAAAATAAAAAAGTAAATAATTATTTTTGACACAAAGGCCACCAGTCTTGGTGGGGAGGGACTCATAATCTTCAAAAACAGGACAGGTATACAACTTTCTTTGAAAAAGTATTTCCCCAAGCTCCAGAGAGTAATGTGTTAGCTTTGCACATGGCCAACCCAGGTTCAATCCCTGGTATTCTAATTAGTCCCTCAAGCACTGCCAGGAATAGCTGTGAGCACAGCCATGTATGATCTCCAAACAAACAAACAAACAAAAACTCAACAGAACAAAAAAAGTATTTTCCTCTTCGGTCCCTGGAGATATTTCTTGCCATCTGAAAACTTTCATTTAGCTTATCTTTCTAGGTAACCTTTATTTATCATAATTTCTTAGTTAACTTCTAACCTACCCTCAAATCTAGTTACTCCAAATCTCTCTCCTTTGTCAAGCTTCTAGTTTATCATTTGTTAAAATATAGATATAAATATAGATATATGTAAGCCTCAAATTCTAAACATCTATCTGAATCACATTTCCTTGTGAAAACCCTTGTTTACATTAAAACAATTTTTCTTATTTACTTAATATCAGTTTGATTCACAGTTCCAGTCAATGAATACAAGGTAGAGTTTTTTGCTTTTTTTCTTTTTGAATTTGTAAAAATAATTCAAAATTAGTCTTTACAGTATGAGTTAAAACCATTTCCAATATTATAGAACAAGGTTGAGGTTTAATATAATATATATTAACTAATATATATTTATATACTTATATATTATATAATATAATTAAATGGGTTTAATATAATAAATTAAGTATTTAGGTACAATTTTAATTTTCAAACCTAGTAGTCTGTATAATTTTGCATCTTTACAAGAACCATTATCACAGACATGGGAAAACAATATCCAAATACACTTGAACTCTCGATCAAATTGCCAATGGCCCAGAAAAGTTTTGCTATTTTTAGTTTAATAGTAGGCTTGGGGGGTCTGCCGGGGACTCACACCTTGTGGTGTTCAGGATATGAGCCTGGCGGTACCTTGCGACCATGCAGTACTGAGGATTTGAACCAGAGATAACCTCATGCAAGGCAAGCACGTTAGTCCCCAGAACAGGGGCAACCTCTTTTAAGACCCCATTTTTTACTTACTGAATTTTATTTCTAATTCAAGAAAATTTCCTCTTCAATCAAGCAATTCTCATCACATGCACCATGCATAGTCTCTTCCTAGCTCTCTCTTCTTCCATGAAGCTTTTTCCCTCCAACACCCTTGACTTTCTGCCCACATTCAGTCCCTTCTTCCTGCCAGATTAGGGCATCTTCTGAGTTCCTAAATTTCTTCAATCCTCACTCAGAATTCTTTTGATCGTATGTCCTGTGGATTTACTTAATGCTCTCTTCCCACAGGAGATGAAAAAATATTCTTTGAGCACAATTCTTTTCTCCTTTTTTTTTTCATTGCACAAAAGATTTTTTTTCATATCTAGGCATATAATAAATGAAAGATCACTTAAAGTGTAGCTATCCATGCACTTCACCTTTTGTTACAGGATGAGGAAAAAGCAATGAACAACATATAGTTCTGCCACTTTAGAAACTTACAAGTAAAGCCACAGATTGGCAGCAGAATTTGGGATATGGACCTCGGTTTTGGTTGGTCCAGACAGTGTTTAAATTGCTCCAAATGAGAACAGCTCTGAGCTGGACATTTCATTCCATTTCACAACTAGTTTCACTAATTTATGTTATCTGTAGCCTCTTGCAAAAGATCCTTAATTTCATCATTCTTCATTGAAAAAGAACAAATTACTTCATAAAGTATGCCAACAACCAGACTTCTTCCATTCCATACATTAACTAGAACCAATTACTACAGCTCAAACGTTGAACATCATAATACATCACTGATTTATTTCATGCTGTCTATGCTATGGAAAATAGTCTACCAATTTTTAATATAAAATGCTGAAGGCAGATGGCATAGTGAAGAAAAACTAAAACTGTTCAACAACTGTATCTGCTTTCTTAAAGTAAATGATCTTAAAAGGAAAAGAGCAAAAGAAACCGCATCTAGAGAAAACCAAGGTACAAACAGCAGAAGCTACTTTCAAAGAACCAAAGAATCCATGTCTCTCAGTGTTAGTGTCTTACCTACCTACTCTCCAGCGAGGACCAGAGGATGTGAGCAGAGAAATATTGGGAAACCACCTTTAGGGAAAATTTGAAGCAGATGGGGAGCTCAGGAGACTCAAGTGCCCCCTCTCCACTCTGTCATTACAAACCATTTAGTGTGATCACAATCTTAACAACATTCACAATTTAATAAGTGAACAAGGAGCATGTGGGAGGGTAGGAATTTCTAGGAATGAGTAGTTCACTAAAAACCAGATCTTTTTTTAACTAGCATCACTAGCTTTTGTGATAGATGAGGTAATAATGTTCAAGATCTTTATTTTTAGGAAAGTATTTGGCTAATTTGATTGATCTTTTTTTTCCCTCAGGGTGCCTTTATGAAAGATTCCATTGGCTAGAGTAGTCTTAAATTAGACTAGTAGGTCAAGAGGGCAGTGCTGAGTCAGATTGGTTGACCTGCCTCAACAAAATCTACGGACGATCGACTGGATTCTTAGCCATCATCCTACAAGTAGTCTGTTGAGTGTGCGATTCTGAAATCTAGCAAGAGCCCTGGAAAATAGATAAAAACTTGTTGATATAAATAAGAAGTTTCTCCAATACATAACTGCTTGCAGGGGTCAGGACCAAGGTGTAAAACCCAGGCCATCACTGCACCCCCTTAAATCTAGGACTCTGTCACAAGCTTCTCGAGAGGCCAGCCTGACCAAAGGGCTCCAAATAGTACCTGCAAGTTGGCTGGTGACCACAGCCACCAAAATGAGCAGGATCGGTGTAAACAAGACAGAATGAACACGCTGAGTGCAAACTGCCAGGCTCAGAGCACACCGGCCAAAGCATAAACTGGAAAGGGGCTTCGAGGCAGGAGGGGAAATGCTCTACTGAAAAACTGTTTAACTGGGACCCAGAGATAGTACTGCGGGGCAGGCGCTTGCCTTGTATGCAGCCTACCCAAATTCTGGGTTGCCCTGAGTGATTTCTAAGTGCAGAGGCAGGATTAAGTCCTGAGTATTGCCAGGTGTGCCCCCTCACTTCTCCCACTCCCCAAAAGTGTTGAACTGCCGGGTTCTGTAGAGAACACCGAGCATCATTCTCTCCCTGATTTCACAGAGAGTCAGAGATCAGATGGCCGAAAACCATCTCATCTGGAGGGGGATGGAAAGCTCAGCTCTTGCTATTGATTTGTGCCGGGTCCTAATAAGATTTCCCGTCTGGATCCTTAACTACACCCCCCCTCCCCCCCTGTGCCTAGTTAACCTCGTTAGCTCCCTTCAAGACAGAGACTTGGAGAAGAGCATCAGAGACTCCAGTGACAGCCTCCCTCCACCCAGGCCCGGGAGGTGGTCCATTGCAAACAATTGCAGCCCTTCTGCTTTTGCTGCTGGTCGGTCCTTCCGGCCGGTGGGCACCAGAATCCACTTCGGGTCCAGCCTCCCTTGGCTCGAAGGAGCAGCAGAGAGAGCTACTTCGTTCTTCCCAGGTCACTTTGGATGCCAAGCCTGGCAGAAGGGCACGGAAAAGCACCATGCCCAAGCAAGCGCGTCTCACCTGGAAGCCTGCGTTCACCTGAGCTTCTCCGGGCACGACCAAGGCGGACCCGGGTGCAACTCCCAAAGCCTCCCAGTGACCCGCTGGGCTTGGGCAAGGTGGCCCGGCTGGGGTTAGCGGCCCTGCAGACAGACTCCGAACCCCGCTTGCAGCCGGAGAAGCCGCTCCCGGTGCAGCCGCCGGGCACTCACGCGCTCCTGCCGTTCAAGGACCCGAAGGGCAGAGCTAGGGCGCTCGGTGCGCTCGACCCTCCGCGCCCGCGGGGTGGCACTTACCTAGCACGACGAGCTCTGCTCCCCGCAGCTCAGCTCGGGCGAGCGACCGTGCTGCAAGGATGCGGCGTCCGGCGGCCGCGCTCGGGGCTCGGCCGGCCCCTCCTCCAGGGCCGCGCCGCCCTCGGCCACCTCCTCGCGGGTTCGCGCCCCGCGCCCGCCTGCGAGGGGCCGCAGCTGCAGCCACGGGGCACTCGGCTCTAGGGCGCGTCTCCTGCGGGTAGCACTTAGCGCCAAGTGCGGGGTCCGGGCTGGGCCCGTGCTGGGAGAAAGTGGCCTCCGCCCTTCTGCTCCCCCAATAGCCGACTCCATGCGTTTTTGCCCCTTCCTGGGGCGCAGGAATTAAACACCCCCTAGCCCCAAAGTTCCAAGAACAACACAAATGCGAGTAGGCATTCGCTATAGTCCTCTATTCTGCTCACACCTCGAGCCTGCAGGTGACCACTGAGCCACTTCTCCAAGGCCCCAAGTTCGAGCCTTAGAACCCAGTTTTCACCCTCAAAAGCACTTTTTTTTTTTCCCCAGTCACATCCCTCTGTTCTTTGGATTTGCGTCGGGGCTAAGGGAAGCAAAAGTGGTTGAAGGGCTTAGACATTGGCGGGGTCCACATCTGGGGATGTTTATGGCTCTGCGCTCAGGGATCATTCCTGGTGGTGCTTAGGGAGCCATAAGGGATGCAAGTATCGAACCAGGGTTGCCTGAATGCTATCGCTCCTGCCCCAATTTACACATTTTTTTAATGTGTAAAACTACCCTCCAAATACTCGATAACAATCTACAAAGCTTACTGCTCTGAAGAAAAAAATACCTCATATGAAACCTGGATGTTACCTCTCCAGACAAGGCCTCGATTCAAGCCTAACTCTGTCCTTCATGGCATCAGCCCAGCATAATCCCCAGCCATAGTCGAAGCCCCAAGAGAAGTACAGAAGAACCATTATTAGATGTTTGTGTCCCGCAAAAATTCACACTTGAAGGCCCGAGCCTAGTGATCACTTTACCCGACTAGTAAAACTCCGGATGCAAAAGACCCAAACCTGCAAATCGCAGTATCCAAAGATTGCTCTGAGATGTAACTAATTTTCCAGCAGGACAAAGAAAGGGAGCTGGAAAGACAGTACAGCAGCTCAGGCAAGTTTGTCTTGCAAGGGGATCACCCAGATGGAATCTGTTACCAGGTAGGGGCCCCTAGCAGGATCCCTGATCCTGCAATCGGGAGTAACACTGAGTACCAAATAGTGTGGCCCCAAAAGCCAAGAAAGCAGGTATAACAAAGAATAGGCACTTCTGGTGTCTAAGAGAACTATCTATACAAAAACCTAGCCCTGAATCTTAGCAACTATATGAATCAATCATTCTTATTTGTAACTTATTGTAAAATGAAGGCAAGGGGCTTCCAGTACCATAGCCCCTGAATGTGATATCTCCTTTAACAAGACAAGAATGAGAACACTCTAATAAAACGTGAAGCTGTTAATATGCATAGATTGGTCATATTTAGTATTTAGTTCCAGGCATGCTAAATAGTTATTGTGATTCTGCCTCCTAATGTCTGTCATTGCTTGTTGTTTTTTTTTTTTGTTTTGTTTTTGTTTTTTGTGTTTTTTTTTTTTTTTTTTTTTTGTATAGTTAGAGCTTCACAAACTTCATCCTGGAATAAAAGGCTAACAGACATTACGGATTTCAGGGGAATCCTGGAATTCAGTGTCAGCCTTTGGCCCTGGAGGCAAGACAAGAGAAACTGAAACATTTTCCAAATGGCTTTTGCTCCCCAGTTAACTAGGGCAGATGAGTGGAGGGGAGGGGGAGGAGATCCTGGCCCCCAGCAGATGAGGGACAACACAGAGACCTCTGACTGGATCATCTTCCCGGGTTCATTCCCCAGTGCCCTTTCTGGAGGAATTGAACACCCCTGGGATCTTGGTCTAAACCCGCAGTAAATTGTAGTTGCACTGAGTCTTGCAGTCTGCTGGAGCCGGCCCCCATCACTAGCGCTGAGGTTCTGGGGCTAGACCAGGCAAGGTCTAACTTTCTCACCTCTCTCTACCAACAAGTGATTGACTAAGACAGAGGAAAACCCCATGGGGGTGTCCACGGGAGTGATAGCCTGGAGGAGCTTTCAGGAAGCCTCGGACTCTGGATCTATCCGGCAGGGAAGGCTGCACCTCCAGACACGGACCACAGGTAACCAGGACCTCTGTTCTCTAGAATGTGGCAGACCTGGTTTCTGATCCACAATGTACCCGAAAGATGCGATGCAAAGAATACCTGGAGGGAACTCGGCGCCCTCTGCTGTTAGGATTTGGAAGGACAGACAAACGCCGAACCTACAAGCCTGAGCCTGATACCCACAGCATCCAACTGCTGCCAGCAGAGGCTAAGTAAAAGATCTAAATCTAGAGTGCATTTTTTTGCTTTGTTTTGTGGGGGGCCACACCCGGAGACGCTCGGGTGTTACTCCTGGCTCTAAGCTCAGAAATCATCACTCCTGTCTCGGGGACGATTGGGATGCGGGGGATCGAATTCGTGTCTGTCCTGGGTCAGCTGTGTGCAAGGCAAATGCCCTACCACTTCTACTATCACTCCATTCCTTAGAGTGCAGTTTTTTAAAATGCTGGTGGGAAAAAATGTGAAGGGAAATAAACTTATATTATGAGGCCTGGCCCAAATGCAAGGAAATGGGCAGAGGCTATGATAAAGGTTTTCTTGTTGCAGGTCATAAAGATAGTCATGATGAAATGAAAGAATTTAAACCCAAGCAAACTGGCCCCAAAGAGACCCCTGCAGAAGGAGGATCACGCTTTAATTTACCAAAAAAACACTAACCTAAAACTGCTTGCTGCTCACAGCCTGCAGGCAACACATCCCAGAGCCTTTCCCTGGGAAAGGGGCATTTCCATTGTCTCTCTCCTTTCTTCCCCCTTCTTTCCTTCCCTCCTTCCCAAACCTGGTAATTCTCAGGACTTACTTTTACCTCTTCTCAAGGATCACTCCTGGCAGGGCACAGGGAACCAATAGAGGTTGTCAGGGATCAACATCCACTTACCCACATTACCATCAGTCTGGCCTCCCAAAAAACATAAAAAAAAAAAACATAAAAAGTAGAAATATTGATGTAATGGCAATCGGGCTTAGACATGCCCCTTGGATAACCCCACTGTAATGGCAGTTGGACCTAGACATGTTCCCTGGACAAAAAAAAAAAAAAGGAGTCCTGTTTTGTTTTGTTTTTTAACTAATCCTCATTTACAGACAACAACAAAGACATGGGGGGGGGGGACAGCACAATGAAACTCCAGATCCTGTGTCTACTTCAGGCCAAGTGGTCAGAGCCCAGAGCTCTGCAAGCATCAGGAAAGGGCATGTTAGCAAGGCAGACAGAAATGTGACATGATATGAGAACTCATCTGTGGGGGTCCCTCCTCAGGCACAACTAAGGAACCAGCTGACACATCTGAGGATCCAGCATTGGCATTTGTTATCTCACACCTTTTTTTTTTTTTTTTTTTGGTTTTTGGGCCACACCCTGTGCCGCTCAGGGGTTACTCCTGGCTATGCACTCAGAAGTCGCTCCTGGCTTGGGGGACCATATGGGACACCGGGGGATCGAACCACGGTCCGTCCAAGGCTAGCGCAGGTAAGGCAGGCACCTTACCTCCAGCGCCACCGCCCGGCCCTATCTCACACCTTTGTGATAAGAACTGAATAAGCAGAGAGAAAATTGTGAGTTCATGGGGAAACCAGAGCTTGTGGTATATGTAAGTGAGAAAGTGATGAATACCGCAGAAAAGATTCACAAAGACAAAGGCCCCAAAGCTGGCTCAGTGGTAGTGTCTCTATAGGTCGAGAGTTTGATTCCTGCATTACCCAGTGTGATTTCTGGCACAGAAATCAAAATTGTGTGTGCACTGTACACATTATCTACTACTCTATCAATAGGGAGTAAGACAAGAAACAAAATTTTCCTCTCAAAATGAAAATCTGGAAAATGAATATGAACTTTGTTTTATGCATCCTAATTAGAATTTAATCTTAGTTTCTATTTATTAGCTAGAACAGATTACTCTTTATTGGAAAACCTGGTAATTTTCATTGATTCATTGCAAGGGGTATATTCGATATTCTGAGGCTAGAACAGTCTCTCCTCAAAGTACTCATTTGAGTACTTTGCATGTACTCAAAGTATATGTAAATTTGGCTGAGAAGCACAAATAATCTCCTTGGAGGAGATGACATGAAATTTCTACGTTATATCCTAATCTAGGATTGAGGGATACAAAACCTTATTTTTTTTAAGATAGTTTCTTTTAAACATTTCTGTAGAATCATTGCAGTTTTTGACAGGTGGGTTATTGTGGTTATCTACAAGGTTTCCAGGCTTCTGCAGGTTATTGCAATAAGCTACAAGTCTACTTGCTGCTAGGCTGCTACTCAGCTGTAAGGGCTCAAGGCTGCCAGGACTAGGTGCTGCACACTACAAAGGCCCAAGGCTGCCAGGGCCCAGTGCTGCAAGGCTCCCAGAGGGTGCCCAGTCAGGACGGCCAACTTTTAGCTTGGCCCAGCAGAGACGACCCTAGAGAGAGTATCCTTTTTATTCTGAAACCCCACCACTAGGGGTTTGAGAGAGAGAGAGAGAGAGAGAGAGAGAGGGGAGAGAGGAGAGAGAGGGGAGAGAGGAGAGAGAGAGAGGGGAGAGAGAGAGAGGAGAGAGAGAGAGAGAGAGGGAGGAGAGAGAGAGGAGAGAGAGAGGAGAGAGAGAGGAGAGAGGGGGAAGAGAGAAAGAGAGAGGAGGAGAGGAGGGGAGAGAGGAGGAGGGAGAGAGAGAGAGACTGATGGAAATTCACGGGTGAGCCAGAGGTGGCAGGGGAGGCCGGTAGTCCCAGGTTCAATAGCAAAAGATAGAGGAATACCATATTTTCCGGCATGTAAGACAACTGGGCGTATAAGACGACCCCCTAATTTTGCAGTTAAAACATAGGTTTAGGCCTATATTCACTGTATCAGACAGAACGTTCCTATGCTGCAACTGTATGTACCACAGTGAGCCAATCACAACAAGCAAAGGTTCAAAGGTTCTACTGTAATAGACTTCCTCTCTGACTCTGGCCAATCTGAGCAGGCTTTTGACAGTGTAGATTCGGGTCCAGAACATTGTCTAATTTGCATGCATAAAAAGCCTGCTTGGATTGGCTGAGTTAGAGAGGCGGTTCGAGCAGCCTTGCAGTAATTGGTGGAGGATCGAGTTGGAAAATTCGTTTTGTGGCAATATTCAGACAATTTTCGTTTAGTGGCATATTGAAACATTTTTCGGGATATACTCGGCGTGTAAGACGACCTTCGATTTTCGGTTGACTTTTTTTTTTGTTTCAAAAGTCGTCCTATACGCCGGAAAATACGGTAGATATAAAGCAGGGAACATCTCCCCAATGTTCTATTTCTAGCCACCAGCAAACCAGCAGGTACTACTCTAGTCACTACCCTAGGTTCCCCCTCCAGGTCCAGGTTTTTCTTCTTATACAAGGCATGAAAGGGGCATATCCAAGGGTGTGTGTCTAGGGAGTATGTCCAGGTCCAACTGTCATTACAGTGGGTTTATCCAAGGGGCGTGTCCAAGTCCAATTGCCATTACATCAACATTTCCACCTTTTATGATCTGTTTCTTTTTTTAATTGTATGGAGAGTTATCCTCAGTGGTCAGTGGAGTACAGTCAGCTGATGGTCTTTGGTAAAAGCCACGGTCTCTTTCTCCTCCTCCCTCCCCCCCAACAACCAGGCAGGTGGCAGTTGTAGGCCTAAGAATCCAGGAGGGATAAAAGGACATTTGGTTTTTATTCCTTTCTCTCTCTCAGGTCTCTCTCTCTTTCTCAGTCCCTGGCAGGCTTCCCTGGGTAGGGCATAAAGCTTCACGTAGCATTTGGGTCCCATAGGTCCCTGCGAGCTTTGCAACACTGGGCCCTGGCAGCCTCAAGCCCTGCGGCTTGCAGCATCCAGCCCTGTCAGCCTCAGGCCCTTGTAGCCTAGAAGTAGGCAGACTTTCAACTTATTGCAGTAACCTGCAGAAGCCTGGCATATAGATAATAGATAACCGCAGTAATCCACCTGTGGAAAACTGTGTGGATTCTATAGAATACTATTTCAAAAATTTGAGGATGAGAAAGAGAGAAGTCCATGTTCAACATGAGCTTCCTTGAATTGGAATTAAAAAAAAAAAAAAAAAAGCAACAGCAAGCAAAGATTCAGAGTGACAAACAAGCAAGATGGGTGTTCGAGGGAGAATATGGACTGGAGGAGCAAGCCAGGGTGCAAAGCTTTAACAATCCAGTAGTAGAACCAACAGACTGATTTTCAAATATGCTCGAATCTAAGGTACATTAAAAAGTTTCTTCAAACCTAGCAGTGCTCAAGGACTTTTCCCAGATTGGAATGTAGAGCCCCCCTAGAGTGCTGGGAAACCATGTGGTGAGGGAATAGAATACAGGACTCCCTCACACAAAGTCTGCACTCCAGCCTTTGAGCTTCCTGCCCTGTCACACAACTGTTTCCTGATATAAAACTAGGGATGAATGTCTGGGCGTTGGAGAGATAGAAGAGTTGGTGAGTGCTTGTCTGGCATCCCAGGCCCCTGGCATCCCAGGCTCCTGAGCCCCGACAGGAGCTATCCTTGAGCACTGTAAGTTGTGCCCCCCACCCCCTAAAAAAAGTTGTTATATTAGAAGAAAAATGTACTTGGATTCCTTCTCATGACAAGGGAAATAGCTCCTCTATTTCCTTCATCTGAATCTAACTAACACTGCACTAGGCAAAGGGCATAGAAAGGCAGGGTGGAATTTTGGCAGTTCATGGGTGAGTTTGCTCAGCTAAACAGATTCAGAGGTATATCTCTGGGTGGGAATCCCAGGTTCTCAGTACCAGAAGGGAATTTCATATTAGTTTCAATGAATGTCCTAAACTTGATTAATGGGATTTGAAAACTGAAGACAAGGGACATGTTTTCCAGAAGTAAAATCTTCAAATTATTTCCTTTTTTTAGTCTCAGTGATAAGAATAGAACTAATATAGTCATACCCATTTCAATCCCGATTCTTGGTAATTGATGTATATGACCCTAAGTGGATTTTTTTTGGTGGGAGCAATAAGAGAGGTGAGAAGAGAGAGAGAGACAGACAGACAGATAGACAGAGACAAAGAGAGACAGAGAAAGAGAGAGGAAGTTTATTTCCAATTAGTCCAGAACCCATTCTTATTGTCATTTATTGGCAACTATTTTCTTTTGAAAAAAGGGACATTTCTTTCTGTTCACAGCATCTCTAAGAAGGTGGGGAGAGTCCATACTGGCTGCTGCCTTTTTTTTTGTGTGTGTGTGTGGTTTTTGGGTCACACCCGGCATCGCTCATTACTCCTGGCTCTATGTTCAGTAATCGCTCCTGGCAGGCTCGGGGGACCATATGGGACGCCGGGATTCGAACCGATGACCTTCTGCATGAAAGGTAAACGCCTTACCTCCATGCCATCTCTCCGGCCCCATGCTGCCTTTTAACTCAGCTCTAATAATATCTATTCTGGAGCCAAAGGCTGTGAAAGTTGACAAAACAACAATGAAGATACTGTTATGTAGTGTTGTAGCGAGAGTAGCTGCTCTCTTTATTAGGTAACATAAATATGAGGGTGAAAGCAATATTATGTAGAGAACCCCAAAATAACTTGTTTAAGCAGGCAGGTGGACTGAGAAATTCAGCAGTGTTTATGAGCTATATTTTTATTTTTTAGATGGAATGCCTAGTAAATTAAAAGGTGAATAAACTTTTAAAGATGATCATAAGTGATATTTCTGGTTCAATTATATTGAACTATCTACATGGGACTAATAAAAGCAAACAAAACCACAAGGTTAAGTAAGTCACCAATGAAAGGGCCATGAATCATTTTTGTTTTTCTTGACAATTTTCCTTCTAATAACCACCACCATGACCAAATCTTTTCTCAACAGCAGTTGAAATGTCATTTCTCCCACACAGCTGGCTGCCTCCTGTTAGAGCAATTGAAAACACTGAAGATATCATTTTAGATATCTGGATAGAGTCTTGTGAAGTTAGCGAGAAGCAGGGCATGAGTCCTGGTTTTGAAAGATCCTCAGTGGTAAACAGGAGTTAAGAAAGTTATCCTAAAAATCAAATACTGTTTGAGAATTCTGGACAGTATTGTTAATGGAATAAATAATTTGCATTTCATTTTTGCCTTTACTTTTTCGGTCACACCCAAGAGTGTTCAGGAACTGTTCCCAGCATGTTGTTAGGGATCACTCCTGTTGGTGCCTCTGGGATCACATGATACGGGGAATTGAACTTTGACCTCCTGCCAACAAAGCAAGTGCACCAGCTGTTGGTGCTATCTTCCCACCTACTATATAAAAACAAGTTTCTTCAAACCCAGCAATGCTCTTGGACTTTTCCCCTAATTGGTGCTTGAAGAATCACTCCATAGGGCACAGGAACCCTGCAGTGGCAGGGACAGAATACATATTTAATTTTTCAAGGCTTACTCCCCTGGGGGTGGGGAATCCGAGGAAAGAAATCCCAGGAAAAGAAAATTCATTATAAAAAAACATTTTGCCTTAATACCATGTTGCTTGTTTTGATCAAACAAAAGCCTAGTCCTACTTGAGAAATATCTCCCAATACTCCAACTTGCTTCCCATCCTATGAATTAACATTCAAGTATCATTTAGTTATATTTTGCAAATAGCACCAAAGGAAACCATTTTCAAAGTATATCCTCCACTTAGCATGGAATAGAGAAAGTCAGGCAACTTACGCAAGAAATAGATATAAAAATGAAGCAGCTAATAATTGAAATTTGGCATTTTGAGACAGGAAATTTTCCAAAGTAGAACAAGAACTGATGTGACTGTGACCATGGCTTGATGAAAGTAAACCCAGATTAGGTTGAGCACAAAAAGAAAAGGTATGATCATGTTCAATCTCAGACACCAGTGTAGGTTGGCAGCCCCCTGATAGTACCAGTGGGTGTGGCCCCTATTAAAAAAGGAAAACTATTTCTAGGATTAGATCAATCAACTTAAGTAGTAGAAACTGGAGAGATATAAAAGACTTGCATCCAAGTCTAACAGCAGCTCATAAATGATTGCGTTATCAACTCACCTTGGAGCGTTGGAATAGGAAGTTGTTTGTAGAATAACTTAATTTGTTTTTTGTTTTTTGTTTTTGTTTTTGTTTTTTTTTTTGGTTTTTCGGACTACACCTGTTTGATGCTCAGGGGTTACTCCTGGCTAAGCGCTCAGAAATTGCCCCTGGCTTGTGGGGACCATATGGGTCACTAGGAGATTGTACCGTGGTCCTTCCTTGGCTAGCGCTTGCAAAGCAGACACCTTACCTCTAGTGCCACCTCGCCGGCCCCTACTTAATTTTTTTAGAAGGACTCCGCCCATTTCTAGCTTATTTGATATTTTTTTTTCATTTTTTTTACCCCATTCTATTGCTTTTCTTTTCTTCAAACAAAACCACATAACTCGAATTATCTAGCTCCGCCTCTCAAATAGAGGGGGAAACAAGGGAGGGTACCAGGACCAAACAGATATATGATCACTAATAGTAAGCTAGGCAAAGAGGGGACCACCTACTCTAGCAGCCCGGGGAGTGATGGTGGGGGATATAGGTTGCAGAAAGGGAAAGGGTATGGGGGGAGAACAAATTTGGTATTTCCCTGCTTCAATGTTAATATGTACCTAAAATACTACTGTGAAAAATATTTAAGCCAATATTATCAAAATAAAAATTAAAAAAAGAAAAAAAGAAAAGAAAAGAAAGAAAACTAGGGGCCGGAGACATAGCATGGAGGGTAAGGCATTTTCCTTTCATGCAGAAGATCATCGGTTCGAATCCCGGCGTCCCATATGGTCCCCTGAACCTGCCAGGAGCGATTTCTGAGCATAGAGCCAGGAGTAGCCCCTGAGCGATGCTGGGTGTGACCCAAAAACCGAAAAAAAAAAAAAAAAAAAAAAAAAACCTACCAAAAAGAGCAAACTATCCAGAGATAAAGTCTTATCAAAATTGAATCTGTGAAAAGGTGAAATTTCCTGATTTATCCTGATTTATTTATAATTTTCTTCTTCATAAAATGAGGCTTTTACCCCATGTAAGAGAAGCAAAATCTTAAACTTGAAATTAGAAAGTTATACAAATTGGGGCCAGTGAGGTGGCGCTAGAGGTAAGGTGTCTGCCTTGCAAGCGTTAGCCAAGGAAGGACCACGGTTCGATCCCCCGGTGTCCCATCTGGTCCCCCAAACCAAGGGCAATTTCTGAGCGCATAGCCAGGAGTAACCCCTGAGCATCAAATGGGTGTGCCCCCCCAAAAAAGAAAATTATACAAATTGTTTCATAAAGCTTTACTAGCAATGAAATTCTAAATTCACAAATCACATCATTTTATATTTACAATCTTTAGTTCCTAAAGCTGGTTCTGTTTCAAGACAGCATTCTCAAAGATGGAAACTTAGAATGGGTTGGCAGCTCTTAAGAATTACTTACTTTGCTAGGCTACAAAATTAACAATCAAAAATCAATGGTCCTCTTATATACCAATAATGATAGAGAAGAAATGAACATTAAAAAAAATCCCATTCACATTATTGTCAGACAAACTCTATCTTGGAGTCAACTTAACTAAAGAGGTGAAGGGCCTATACAAAGAAAACTACAAAACCCTGTTTCCAAAAATAAAAGAGGACACATGGAAATGGAGACACATACCATGCTCATGGATTGGAAGGATTAGCATTATTAAAATGCCAATACTCCCCCAAAGCATTGTACAGATTTAATGCATCCCTCTAAGGATACCCATGACAGTCTTCAAAGAAGTGGATCAAACACTCCTGAAATTCATTTGGAACAATAAATATCCGTGAATAGATAGAGAAACCCTTGGGAAAAGGAATATGGGAGGCATCACTTTACCCAACTTTAAATTGTATTACAAAGCAATAGTCATACAATGGAATATTATGCAGTCATCAGGAGAGATGAAGTCACGAAATTTTCCTATACATGGATGGACATGGAAACTATTATGTTGAGTGAAATAAGTCAGAGGGAGAGATAGAACCAGAATAGTCTCACTCATCTATGGGCTTTAAGAAAAATAAAAGACAGTATTGTAATAATGTCCAGAGAAAATACAGATGAGGGCTGGAAGGACAACCTCACAATAGGAAGCTTACCAAAAAGAGTGGTGAATGCAGTTAGAGAAATAACTACATTGATAACTCTGATGACAATGTAAATGAGTGAAAGAAATAGAATACCTGTCTCGAATACAGGTGGGGTGGGGGAAGATAGAGTTGAGGGACATTGGTGATGAGAATGTTGCACTGGTGAAGGTGGTGTTCTTTTTATGACTGAAACCCAACTACAATCATATATGTAATCATGGTGATTAAATAAATATATTATTTTAGGGTTGGAGAGAGCATGGAGGTAAGGTATTTGCCTTTTATGCAGAAGGACGGTGGTTCGAATCCCAGCATCCCATATGGTCCCCTGTGCCTGCCGGGGGCGATTTCTGAGCATAGAGCCAGGAATAACACCCGAGTGTTGCTGGTTGTGGCCCAAAAACATATATATATATATGTATATATATGTACATATACATATATATATAATTTAAAAAATAAAAATTGCTTGCTAAAGGACTAGAGAGCTAGTTCAGGGATCAAGTCACTTGCCTTCCATGTGGCAGATGCAGGTTCAATCCCTGGTACCATAAGATCCACTATGTAGCACTAGGTGTAGCCCCAGAGAACCATGGGCGGGGGGGGGGGGGAATGCATGCACTAGTGTGCACACTAACACTCAAACTAGTTGCAAATGAAACTTTTTTATTTTTCTTCACTGGCTTCTGGTTTCTTTGGATAATTTATCCTCCCGTAGAGGCCCCAAAGTCATTTTTCTTTAATTACTTTATTAGTTTTTTTTTCATTAATATCTCAGTCTGAACATTATTGGCAGCTCTATTACTTTATGTCCTGTTGGCAAGAAGAATGTGGTTTTCAGAGCAGCCATCAGTCGAGGACTCAGACCAATGTGTTCCACTCAGCCCAAATGTGCCAGAATCTAGGACTCCCTCAGCCCTATTTTATGAATTCAAGTAGACTTATGTCCTGGATTTGATGGGGGGAAAGCCAGAAGCAAAGATTTCCAGAAATAAAATTCAGCTAAGCTCACATTTGCTAGAGTAAATATTTTATAATCATAACTATGTCATCCTTAAGAATAATTTACATGTACAATCTGACAATATGGCTGAACACAACTCTAGGAAGTGACCCTACTAGAACTCCCATGAGCCTACTAGAACTCCCATGATTCCACAGCTGCCAGCAGGCCCCTATTCACTAGCATCCAAGGGTGATCGGGTTTTCTGGGACACTCAGGCATTTCTAGCTTCGGTGGGAATCATACCAGATTAGGCGGTGGTCTGTCATTGCGAAACATAGCTCTTGTGCAGGGAGAAAGGGAAGTGATCTGTCCCAATGGAGACCACCAACCTTCTCTAGTTCTCTTTTGTCCTGTTGTCTTTCTTTTCTCAGCCCAGGTACATTCCACTCATTTCGGATGTATTACTGCTGTTTTTACAATTTTTATTAAAGTACCCAGATTTACAATACTTTTACGAAGTATAAGAAAATAACACACCAAATCATACTAAATATACATACACTACAATATATGTATATCATAATACCTATAATATGAAATATAATAACTATAACAACACTGACATATAATAAATAATAGGGGTGGTTAGAGTGATATATTGCACAGCTGTAGGGGTTTACCTTGCACGTTGCCAATCTGGGTTCAATCTTAGGCATCCCAAAAAGTCCCCCAAGTACCACCAAGAGTAATCCCTGAGTGCAGAGCCAGGAAGTACCCTTAGCACTGATGGGTGTAATCCAAAAACCAAAAAATGGCCCCCAAATTAGGAATAAGTACACAACCTGTCTACTATTGTCCTGGTGAGGTCACTCCTTCCAGTGAGTTGTGCGCTGCCTCTATATCAGCTGCTGCAAAATCAAAACTGAATATTAGTTGGGTCTCACCTTTTGTCAGAAAAGAGAAAATGCTTTAGTTTTTATTTTTTTACTTAACAAAGACAGATACAAATATTTAAGCCTTTTAAATGTTAGTAGTAGTATAGGGGCTGGAGCGATGGTGCAGCGGTAGGGCATTTGCCTTGCATGCGACTGACCAGGACTGACCTGGCATCCCATATGGTCCCCCAAGCCAGGAGTGATTTCTGAGTGCTTAGCCAGAAGTGAACCCTCAGCGTCACCAGGTGTGGCACAAAATTAAAAAAAAGTTAGTAGTATAACACATACTTCCAAAAAGTAGGGGATAACTTTATATGTATATATAAAATAGAAATTATAATTATATACATGTATATATATATAAAATAGAAATTAAAAAACAGCCATAGAGAAAAGTGAGCAGATATAAACATAGATAGAGGGATGAGAGAGATAGTAGATCAGGTAAGGTGCTGGTCTTGCATGTAGCCAACCTAGTTTCGTCCCTCACACCCAATACTAGTCTTCCATGCCTGATAGAATGATTTCTGAGCAATTCTGAGTATGATCAAAAATGCAGATCAAATATAGGGGGAAAGGCCACTGAAACTTAGAAATAATGATAAATCTATTAGCAAGAATGTAAAGTAATATACTGAGATACAATTCCAGCTACCTTATTATTAGAATCTGAAAGTCTGATGATACTGGAGAGGCTGAGGGGGAAAGAAAAGCATTTCCAAAATTTCTGGTAGGACTGAGAAATGGAATAACCATTAGAAAGATTGTCTGGAAATAACCATAAAGTTTTAGGTATATTGACTTTTTATTGACTTAATCCATTTCTAGAAATATCTATCTATATACATATGTGTGTGAAGGTATGCTATAGACATACCCTAAAAATCTATAAACAAATATCTATTAATATTAAACTACAGCTATATTTGCAAGAGTGTAAAGCCAAAGACTAGAACACAAATGTCTATTACTAGGGGACTGGCTGAATAAATAACAATATAAAAATGGTGCATCTTGTGAGAAAGAAGTAGAATCTCCACTATTGAGCTGGAAACATCTCTAGGGTAAATTCTCAGGTTAAACAAGTAAAAGAATGGGGGCCTGAAAGTGTAAAACCAGAGCAAGAGTTGGACACTGAAAGACTGAGGATTGAATGGGGCTTCGCAGAGGGAAAACTGGGGACATTGGTGACAGGAAATGTGCACTGGTGAGGGTGTTGTATATTGTATGACTAAAACTCAATCTTGAACAACTTTGTAACTGTGGGAAAAAATAACCAACTGTATTATGAGCAACCTAATAACTATGGTGTTTAAATAATGTGTTAAAAAAGAAATTATTTTTAAAAATGTGGTAAAATGGAGACATAGAACAGCATATATGGCTTGCAACAGCATAGAATAGCATATAAGTGTCTTGCAAGCAACAGACCCAGCTTTGATCCTCAGCCCCACCTCAAGCTCTTCAGGACTCCCAAAGCCATCCTGTACCTCCCTTGTATCCCAAAGAGATTGGGGGCTCAAGCCTAGGAGTAATCAGGGGTTACTCCTGGCTCTACACTCAGAAATCACTCCTGGTGGTACACTGGAGACCATATGGGATGCCAGGGGATCAAACCTAGGCCAGCTAATATGCAAGGCAAGTGCCCTACCCACTGTGCTATTGTTCCAATCCCATCAAATATAATTTTTAAAAGCACCAATCATGCTGCTTCAAATTACTGTTTCCTGTTGTTTGTGGTCATAAAGGCACCACCAGGTGTGACACCCTATCAGTCTGTTCCTCCTAGCAACCTCCCCACTATCTAAATTATTACTCCCTTTGTAAATTATCTCTTCCTTTGTATTATCATTTGTAAAGGACCCTATCCTTTCTTTTAATATATAGACATAGATGTAAGCTTGGAATGCACTTCATGGGCTGACAATCTTATAGGGGGAGAAATTTTTTTAGTATAGAATTAAGAATTACCTGGCACATAGAGGTAAAGATTTGTGGGGGGGGGGGACAAATTATTTCATGTTCAAACCTTTGAAAAATAATATTCTTATCCTTTTTTTTTTCTTTAGAAGTTGGAGGCTCAGAAAGATTACAAATTCTTATCCCGTTTTTAATTAAAGACGTATCTACCCAATGAAGAGGGTCTACTCAGGAAAGCAGAAAGATCTAAAAGTGGAGAAGATGCAGATGGCAAGAAGGCCCACAGCATTCCCTGACTGTTTAGATTATGACCGTAAATTAAGGGAAAACTCAGTTTGCAGAGAATGAAGTAAGATCTTTGGAATTTCATTCATTCATGTGAGTGGGGGCCACATCAACAGTGCTAAGGTACTATGGCTGATTCTGTACTCTAAAGAGTGACCCTTTATGGTACCTTAGGGGACCTTATGTGGAGCTGAGAATTAAAACCGAGTTGGCAGTTTGCAAGTCCACCTTACTGGTGGTCCCCATTGGCTTTCCACTGAAACAAAGATGCAATGAATAGATAGATATTTTCCAAAGTGTTTGTGGGGAATGGGTTTGTAACAGAATGGAGCTTTTTGTAGATCTTGTGGGATTAAGAGAATAAACAACAGTAAGAAAATTAATAAGGGAAGGGAGTACGAACTCCAAGTAGCTGAGAATGAATGGATGATGGACTGAGTACATACTTTGGAAAAGATTTCAAGATTCTATGAAGAACTTGTTTGGGCAAAAATCATGAAATGATTAGGGGTATTGGATCTATTCAGCCAGTGAATAGCAGCTAGTGGCTGTGGTGTTCACTATATCACTTTTAAGTTTTCCACTCTTCTCCCAAGAGACACTAACTACCAGCTGCCCCACTCTCGGCCTTGGCATCACCCCTAAGTCTTCTAGAAACTTCTGCTTCACTATGAAAGAGGAGAGAAATAACCTCTTGCTAGGACTGGAACAAGACAATAAATCATGACCAGTAGTGACAGAAGATCAGGAATACATTTTTTAGATGAAAGAAAAGGTTTGTTGTTTTTTTTTTAAAGTCAGAAAGATAGGACTGGGATTATGGTGCTTGCATTGTATGTGGCTTAATGCATCCAACGCACATGTTCCCTGAAGCATCACCAAGAATGACCACTATCTCTCTTCCCTGTCACCAGCACAGAGCAGGAAGGAGCCCAAATAACAGAGGTGCTATCCCAACCTAATCAAACCAAAAGATAAAAGAGTTTGGTTTCTGGGGTATGTTTAGAACCATACCTTATACTTTCAGAACTAGGTATCCATCTTTTATTTATTTATTTATTTATTTATTTATTTATTTATTTATTTATTTATTTATTTATTTATTTATTTATTTTTGGGTGTTTGGGTCAGACCCGGCAGCGCTCAGGGTCACTCCTGGCTCTATGCTCAGAAATCGCTCCTGGCAGGCTTAGGGGGCCATATGGGATGCCGGGATTCTAACCACCATTTTTCTGTATGCAAGGCAAATGCCCTACCTCCATGCTATCTCTCTGGCCCTAGGTATCCATCTTTAAGAATATGGCAGAGTTCACATTAACAGGAATGGACACATATGGTATTTTTTAAAATGCAAAGTGGGGGCCAGAGTGAAAGCACAGTGAGTACTGCTTTGCCTTGCTAATCTGGGTTTGATCCTTGGCATCCCATATATCCCCTGAGCCTACCATGAGTGATTTCTGAGTGCAGAACCAGGAGTAACCCGAGTATCACTGGCTGTAGGCCAAAACCCTAAAGAACAAACAAATAAACAAAAAATACCGAAGTTCCTGGCTTCATATACCATTCACAACCTATTATAACCATTAAAAATTGGTGTAATTATATCATTCAGAGATTAGACAATATTATATTAGGTTATTGCCTCACTCATTTAAAAGCCAAACATTTTATACTGATTTAAGAAAAACAGTACCTTCACATTGAATCCAAGTAAGCTCAGACAGACATCCTATAAGCATGCAGAAATGGGTGACTGCTCTGAGAGGCACAACTGCTACTGCCAGCTGCCTCTGCCTGGAAACAGTTGCTAAGCAGTGCTAGATTTGCTCATAAATGCACTTTTCACCCAGTGATCAGTATTATGATAACATACCTGCTTCCTCCCAATCAATGCTTCTGTTCCGGTTTTGTTAAAGGCAAGAGTGACAAACATCACTGGTGATACCTCCCAGTTCCTGGGATCCTCGTCATACACATGGATTGGTATTTCTACCTTCCTGATCATGTGGTATTTAGAAAATAACCCGAATACTACATATTTTGTTCATTCTTAATTTCTTGGAGAATGAGTCTGAATAGTGTCCAAGGACCAAAATAATGAAACTATGGGAAGGAGACTCTACTCAGCTATCCTTCAAGGTTTTTGGTTGGCATGTGCTCTCTCAGACACACAAACATGCACATGCGCACGTATGCACGCGTGTGTGTACACACACCATGACTGTCATTCATATCATTTGATTTCACTTTAAAACTATTACCAGATATTTGGAGAATTTAAAGCAGAAAAGGAGAGGCTGGAGCAATAGTACAGTGCTACTTTCACGTATCTTCCTCATTCTTAAACAAAGTTCTATTCTTAGCATCCCATATGGTCCTCTGAGCCCTGTCAGGAGTGATCCCTGAGCAAAGACAGAATTCCTGAGCACATCTGGGCATTTATTTTAATTTAAAAATTAAAACATAAGGGCCCGAAGAGATAGCACAGTGGCGTTTGCCTTGCAAGCAGCCGATCGAGGACCAAAGGTGGTTGGTTCGAATCTCGGTGTCCCATATGGTCCCCCGTGCATGCCAGGAGCTATTTCTGAGCAGACAGCCAGGAGTAACCCCTGAGAAATGCCGGGTGTGGCCCAAAAAAAAAAACAAAAAAAATGAAAACATAAAAGGATAGCCAAAATTATTTTAATTAAAATTAAATAAAACATAAAAGGATAGCCAAAAAAAACCCCACTCTAAGTCCATCCCACTAACAGGCTCGATAATATGAGCAAAATGTAAAGGTAAAGAAAAGGGAAAGGCTCTATTCCCAGTGAGACTTACTACTCACCTGCTCAGTCATTTGTTGAATATGTTGCCATTGCCTGTATTAATTGCTTCCAAAAACAGAGGCATCTTTTCCTCAAAGCTGCTCATGCTCCAATAGTTCCATTTTTGTCAAAAGCACCCCCACACTTTCAGTCCTTCTGATTTAAAATTCTGCAACTAGAATTATCTCCTCCCATAGATATTCTCCAAATTTTGCTTCTTAATCATTTTCCTCATCCTTTTAATTAAACCATCTCGTTAAATATTCTCTGAATTTATCACATTAAATGATAAACTTCACATTAAGTAAATATTTAAAATGTCAGGACAAGTAAAGAGCCACAGTAGTAGGGCATCTGCTAGGATGTACATGGTTAAAAGATCCATTCCTGGTGCTGCATATCTCCACCCTTCATCACCACTGAAATCTAGCTTCAGTGTTCTCCAAGGAGCACCTTTTCAAGAAGTACAGCACTCTGGTGCCCAAACACCAAACTGATAGTCTTGGGTAGAGCATTCCTGGGAGAAGCCCCTGTACCTCTCCCGACCCTTCTTCTATAACTTCTATATGCCTGCACTGCTATTAAAAAGTAAAGTAGCAAACCTATTGATATTCACTATTACTCACAGCTAAAGCTAACATGTTTGTCTGTTGGAGGACCCACCAGTGATATGGGAGCCTACCCGAATGATGCTGACACCAGCAGGACCTGGGATATTGACCCGGGGCCCTGCACAGGCCAGCCTGAGTCAGTCCTCTAAGCTATCTCACCAGCCCTGCGACATGTCTCCGTTTCTATTTAAATGTGGAGTGAAGAGGCTCCAATCTTAGTCCCTCAACTGTCTAATTCATCCTCTGCTCTTGTCGCACTGTCCTCAAAATTCCTGGCACCAAAAAACCATTTCTTTGCTCCTAGTAAGTGTGATGCTCTAATTTCATCTCTCTATGTTAAAGATGTTTATCTTTTCTCTTATCTATTTCACATGAAATTACCTTATTTGTTTTCTACCCAAATTTAGTATCCCATAGAACTTCTATAAATCCCCCAATTCATCCAAGGAGCTTTCCTAAGTTCCTCAAACTTACTTAGAAAACACCATCACTGGTATCTTTCTATAGTTGACTGGCACTAATGTATGTTCTATAGCGCTAGTCAACCAAGAATCTTAACTCATTGTAATAGCTGATTATTACATCATTCTGTAGCAAACATAAATCTAAATTTGTATGTTGAATTTAACTCTTTATAGCAATGTTAATAGTTGTAGAATACCACAGTCCCTGGTTTTCCGATGAAAAGAGAAGTTATGTCATATACCCAAAGTCACCAGTAAGTGGCAGCAGAATGGAGAATCATAGCTAGGCTCTTTGGTCCCAGAACCATGATATAAACCAGTTGCTCTCCACCTTTTCCTGACTGTTTTTCATCTCTTGTTCACATCTGTTTCCTTCACTTCCCATTTTCCTCTGTGATCACCTAGTCTCATGACATAGTCCTTTACTTATATAATTTCCAATATGACCCTTTGGAATAACCTGGGGTCCCAGCAGGACCACGTGTCTTCTAGTTGGGACACACAAGTTTAAACCACTAAACCTTGTTATAGATTCCTTCCAGTTATAAAGTTCCTATACATTACATAGCAATACATCATTTGATGCTGAAGCAATTTGTTTGAGAATGAAGTGGGAAGAATCACTTTGATCAACGTGTTAGCTTACTGCTCAGCTTGAGTAATCTTGGTAGTAGAGTATTGGTGGAGGAAAACATACAAAGATCAATAGAACAGATAGTGAATTCAAAGGCAGAGTTATAAAAATATGATCAAATGACTATTTTTTTTTTGGTTTTTCAGGCCAAACCCGTTTGATGCTCAGGGGCTACTCCTGGCTAAGCGCTCAGAAATTGCCCCTGGCTTAGGGGGACCATGTGGGATGCCAGTGGATTGAACTGTGGTCCTTCCTTGGCTAGCGCTTGCAAGGCAGACACCTTACTTCTAGCGCCACCTCGCCAGCTCCTGACTTTTGATAAAGGTATACAAGTGAATTAAAGGAGGGGATATAGAGCCCGGAGAGATAGCACAGTGGCATTTGCCTTGCAAGCAGCCAATCCAGGACCAAAGGTGGTTGGTTCGAATCCCGGTGTCCCATATGGTCCCCCGTGCCTGCCAGGAGCTATTTCTGAGCAGACAGCCAGGAGTAACCCCTGAGCACCGCCAGGTGTGGCCCAAAACAAACAAACAAAAAAAAAAAAAAGGAAAAAGAGGGGATATAGATCTTTCAAAAAACATTAATTCATTTCAAAAATAGAGAAAAAATATCCACCTGCTCAGACATAGAACATCTAGTATAAATGAAACATTAATTTATTAAAAATTTTTTATTTAAAATGTACAAAACCTCTTAGAATGTTAGGAGTAGACCGATCCTTCTTAATCTAGAAAGGTTATGATTAGGGTTAGTTACCAGGTATGAATGCCATATTTAATGCCAAACACTAAAAATTTTGTTTTGTTTTTGAGAGGCTCTTTAAATGCTTGTGCAAAGCTAGTTTTACTGCTGTGAATTCCATATATATATGAAGCTCTGTATTGTTCTTTCAAATCAATGATTGATTATCCTCTCTAATTAGAGTAGTCTTGGTGAGGTGTTCATGTCATTGAATTTTTGTCCTATGACCTTTTATTCTCTCTGGCTTGTTGAGTTTTAGTTGATGGATTTGCTGTAAATTGAATGTGTTTTCCTTTTATGGTAGTTACTTTCTTGATCTTTCTGCTTTCAATAGTCATTCTGAGCACAAGTATTTCAGAATTTTCATAGAGTCTTTTTCACTGGGAGCCTTTTATACTTGGTTGCCTATATTCTTCTATTCCAGAAAAATTTTATCTACAATTCCTCTATAGATTCTTCAACAAGTTTACATTCCTGTTTCTCAAAGGACTCTGGTTATTTTTATATTTTTTCTCTTGAACTCACCCCATCATTCTCTAGTGTGCTGTTCAATTTCTCAGACTTTACCTCATCATCTATTGTTTTCTAGAGGTTTCTTCCATCTCACCAAAGAGCTTCAATCATGTCCTCAGCTGCTTGTTACTCTGCTTCTCAGACCTTTTATATATATATTTTTAATTACCTATCACATTCTTCATTTCTGTCAGTTCTGATTGTAGCTTCTCATGTTGACTCATACTTTCTTATGCTTTGCTGACTTGACTACCAGAGACACCTTTTTTTTGAGCTCCTTATTCTCTGAGAATTTACAGCGTTAGTTGGTATTGATTGATCAGCTTCAATGTTATTGTTTTTACTGACTGAATTTTGTAGGCTTCCAAGCATCTTCCCCAATAGGTTTGTAGTCCTCCTGTTGTGATGAGAATGCATCTGTACTTACCTCTACTCGGAGACTCTGAGGAGTTAGGCTAGGAATTTCTCTTTTCCTTTCATGCCCTTCTTTACCCAGTGACAGGATATCTTACTGTGAGCAGTTTGAAATTTGGACAGTGACACTGCTGTTCAGTTGTATGTACTGCCACATGGTCCAGAAGATGTGGGACAAGGGCCACTAACACGACAGAGGTAAGATGTGGAGGCTAATGGGACCTAGTCAGAAGAAAGGGGAATCTACTGCTGACTTCACAAAAGGACCACAGATGTCAGCTGGGGACAGGAGAGTAAGTAGAAAATCAGGAGATGAGTTGGGCCCTTTAAAATAACAGAGATCATGTAAGGAGACCACTGAAACTTAGCCAAAAAGAAGAGGAATCGGTTTTCTATATTTTAGTTACATATTGACATTGAATCAGGGCAATTCTCATTACCTAATTTGTCCTCCCTCCACCCCCATTCCCATCTTGCATCCCATATCCCCCATCCTCACCCCCCTGGGCTGCTAGAATAAGTGGTCCCCACGGTGTCTAGCTTACTATTTAGTGATCATACATCTGTTTGGTCCTGATACCCTCCCTTATTTTCCCCTCTATTTGAGAAGTGGTACTGAATAGTTCAAGTTATGCGGTTTTGTTTGAAGAAAAGAAAAGCAATAAAATGGGGTAAAAATCAAATAAGCGGTAAAAATCAAATGGGTGGAGTCCTTCTAGAGGCTCTCAACCTCAGTTTGAGAGAGGAAAGGGAAAAAGGAATTAAAATACCACAACAATACCAAAAGAAACATCAAATAAAATATCCATTGGCCTAAGAGATTCAGGGTTTCTCCACCCTTGAAGTATACTGTCATGGGACTAACTATAGACTCCTTGTATGTTCATTTACTCTCCCCTTGGTGCTTTTGTGGAGTATGGAAGGCTTCTGCTTCGTCATGGGTGATAAAATCAGACCTCTGTATCTAGAGATCTTGGTGTCTTGACCTAGATCTAGAGATCTTGACCTGTAGGTAAAGAAGTGGAGCTTATGATGAAGTCTTTCTTTGTGGTTCTAGAAGTTCTATTCCTTCAGTGTCATTTTAATCTGTCTTCTGTAGTTGGTGGTCTTGGTCATTGTGCTGATCATAGGATGGAGCCTGAGATAGAGTCTTTTTTGGGGGGGGGATAGAGTCTTTCATTATGTTTCCAGACAACCCATTCAGTTGCGATTGTCTCAGTCTGGAATTAGAAATCTTGTTTGTTGTACAGTTCATAGACCAAAACCTAGGCTAGAGCTTTTTTATTGGTCCCAGAATATGTACTGTTCAGTCACGATTGTAACAGCCAGTCATCTGTAGATAGTGATCTTAGCTTTTGCACAGATCAAAGGATGACAAGTCTTCTGATTTTGTCTTATCGTTGGCTGGTGAGGTAGGACAACTTGCTCTTAGATCAAGTTGTTCCCATTTCCTTGTTGTCAGGATATTATATTAGAACTGGCACATGTTGGTGTCAGAGCAGTATTAAGAATGTCCCAGAGGGAATTTGGTTCCTGGAGCTGTTGTGGAGAACTGTGTCATTTCTATGTCTGGAATCCAGGGTTCAAGGCTGGATGTTCAGTGTCTAATCCCCTGAGGTCTCAGTTGGGTCCACATGAAATATGTTCAAGGGGGGAGGTGCCCCTTTATAGTAAAAATGTATGAGTTCTTATCCTTAGTAGATAAGAGCTTGTTTTTAAAAGTAATATTTCCCCTTTTCTTTAGTATGCCTTTGCAGGAGGTAGAAAGAGAAGAAAACAGAAACAAGACAAAAAATTAAAATATATATTCTCACATATAAAAAAGATTTTTTAAAAATGAAATAAAAAGTTTTATTAAAGGAATAAAGTGATGCAGGAGGCTACCTTACATTTGTAGAAAAACAGGTTAAGAGGTAGTGTTGTATAGGTCTTATACTTATGATGGAAGTATAGGCTTCCCCATTGTCTTTTGAGATTTTTGGGGGGGATGTGGGCTCCAGGGTGCCTTTTCATCACACACCCTGGTTTTCTTGAGATTGAGAAAAGATTTGCGGCAGGAAGGTCTTGGGTAGAGTTCTTACAGTAGGGATCCTGTAAGATCCGGTATCAGGCAACAGTCCACATTAGGGAGAAGTGGTAAGGAGGACCACACAGCATGAGTCAGCAGGGATGTTGGTTGTATTTTCTTGCCGAGGACAAAGTGTGGGTTTGTGTGGGTGTCCTTTCACTTGGGTGCTGGGTACTGGTTTGTTGGGGTAGGAGGTCAGTCTTAATGCTTAATAGATTAAGAACTGAGGGTGAAGAGTTTTAATAAGGTGGGAAATCTGGATGGGATTGAGGGGTGAAGGGATAGTCGAATTTCTGAAGGGGGAAGAAGGCATAGTATATGGGTGGGGCTATATACTCTATAGGTATGGGTTGTTTATAATTTAGGTTTGACTCTCAAAGAGGATTCCTATTTCTGTGTTCTCCTGCCCACATATAAACACATAGAGGTTAGCTTAGATATAGCTTAATGAAAAGAGGTGGGGAGAGCAAGAGATAAGCTTAGTACAGAAAGATAGGTAAATATAGTACATGTAAGGTAAGGAAACTAATAGATCAACTTTTGGATACATATAGGTTTTGCATCTTGAGTACTAAACATTATGTTAGTGAGGTCTATCTATATAGGTGTTTACCCTGTGCAGCATTGTCCGCAGCACCTTACATATCCACTTTCCTTTCCTAAAGAGGAGGTAACAGTGTGGTTTTTATTTGACATAGATTGAATTGATGGTAATGAGGAGGAAAGGTAGAAGAAGAGGAAGAAAAGAAGGTAAAAATAAGTAGTGAGAAGAGAGGAAATAAGAGCAAGGGAATGTTAGTATACTTGAATGTGTTCAATGAGTAGGCTCTGTAGTATATGTCTGTAGGTCACAGTTGCTGCTTCGGTGCTTTAGGTCCTAAAAGAAGGCATAACCTGGAGATAAAGGGATGTTAAAGAGTTTTATCAAGACATTTTTATAATGCAGGCTGAATATGGTATCTCGTGTGACTGAGCACCAAGGTGCCACCTTAGGTTGTCCACCCTTTGTATCCAAGAACCTCTGTGGGCTGAGATGTTATTTTAAATATAGTGATATTAAGGAATTAAAGTATATTGTTTTGAAATGTTTTCGTTGGAGTTAGTGATTTCCCATGGTAGTCTTTATCTGTAATCCTGTATAAGATCCCTAAGAGATTATTATGGGCCTTTATAGTAAAAGACTGATTACATACCTATTCTCTCTAAGGTGCTGTTTCTTCTGTTGCTGGTTTCTTTATGGTATAATATGTAGTCGAGGCTTTGTGTTGTCCCTCTTCCATTTGTTTTGGGCACTATTCCCCAGTATATGTTGACTGTTACAGTGTATGGAGTTTCTACCCTGTTAAGCTGTTATTTGATCATGGAGTGTTGGTTGTATATATGATGTATATTCTAGGCACTTCAGAATAGTGCTATCATTCTATGTTTATCTTTCATCTTCTGGCTTACTTCATTTAACATAATATTTTCTAGGTCCATCCATGTTGCTATAAAGCCTATGATTATATTATTTCTAAATGCCATGTAGCATTCCATTGTGTATAGATGCCACATCTTAATGATCCACTCATTAGTTATTGGACATCGAGGTTGGTTTCAAGACTTGGCTATTATACTGAGTGCTGCGATAAATAGTGGGGCACACACATACTTTGGGATGAATGTTCATCCAACTTGGGGATAGATACTTAGGAGAGCAATTGCTGGATCAAATGGCAACTCAATTCTGAGTTCCTTGAGCACTCTCCAGACTGTTTTCCATAGGGGTTGGACTAGGGGGCGTTCTCACCAGCAGTGGATGAGAGTTCCGGAAAGAAATCATCTTAATTAGGACAGAGCCTGCCTATGTTTTTGTTTTGGGACCCGATGTGCTTGGAGACTGGTTAGTCCTCAAGGTTAGTACTTATTGCTACTGGTGCTGTTGGATGACCAAGCAGTACAGGTTATTGAACCCAGGGTGCCAGTGTGCAAAGCATGCACCTCAGATGGAGGAAAATAGAGGAAAACTGGGGACTAAAAACATCTGACAAAGATTTATGAGGATCAAAGTGAGAAAAACAAGGTAGTTAAGATAAGATGTTCACAAAAAGAGGGAAGATTTACTGATGTAGAGATACCCAGATCATAGAAACTGAAGTGAAACAGTTAGTTTAGTGCAAAACCCTTTGTTCTTCAAAGCTACATCAACTTCAATCGCAATATTGCTTGTGTAAACCTGCTTGCTTGCTTATTTTGTTTGCTTCTGCTTTCGAAGACATAGAAACAACGTGGACCTTTTTTGTTAGATCAAAAGTTTCCAGGGCTATCTAAACTCTTTTTTTTTTTTTTTTTGGTTTTTGGGCCACACCCGGTGACGCTCAGGGGTTACTCCTGGCTATGCGCTCAGAAGTCGCTCCTGGCTTGGGGGACCATATGGGACGCCGGGGGATCGAACCGCGGTCCATCCGAGGCTAGCGCAGGCAAGGCAGGCACCTTACCTTTAGCGCCACCGCCCGGCCCCATAAACTCTTAATCTACATGCATAAACTCCTTTCTCTTCCACACACTTGGCACTCTTGATTCTTTGACTTTCCCTAATATCGGCTATCTCCCATGCTCTGATCATTATCATGTGAATGAATTGATACAATGGACAAAGAAATAGTAATTAATACAATTAGTAATAGGTAGTTATTAATAAAGCTTAATGACCATTATTGTTGAGTCAAAGAAAAATGAGAATCAGATTCATAATCATAGTTCATGAAAAATTTATTTAGATTAAGAAATAGTATGATGGGTTTCTGCTGTGTGACCTGAAACACAGCAGATGTCCTGGGCCTTCTATCTGCTATCCTTTGGCCTGGGATTTTGATTCTCTCTGCCATTGTTCCCCAAGAGTTCTTCTTCATCAAAGGTGAGCAGTCCTGCCCACAAAGGGTGGAGCCAGAGAAGCACATCTTCAATGAATACCACCACAACACATAGAAAAATCCACAATACAAGTGTGACAATGGGGAAAACAACACAGGCCAACACCAGGCATAGAGAAGGAAGAATACAACTGATGACCTGAAACTGCCAATCACCTAGTTAGTCTCTCAGATATGAAGTTTTGAGAACAAATATGGAGGATGTTCATAGAACTCAAAGAAAGCATAGATCGAGTTGAACAGAACACAAATAAGCATCAAGAGGGTATAAAAATATAAATTAGAAAACTCCAAACAGAAATAACAAGTCTGAAAAACTCAGTAGATAAATTGAAAACCTCTCCAACAGGGTAATAGTAGCTGAGGATAGAATCAGTGAGCTGGAAGATGAGATAAGTCCACACAGCAGAAGAGATTGGAAAAAGCCTGAAAGCAAATAATCAGACAGTTAAAAAATTACTCAAAGAATGTCAACAGATGAAAATAGAAGTCTTTAATAAGCTCAACAGAAACAACATAAGAATCACTGGAATCCCAGAGACTCAAGAAGAAAATCAATCAGCAGGATATCATTGCAAAGAAACTCTGAGAGAGAAAGATTGCATGCAACAAAATCCTGCATGCCAGAAGAGTGCCAGCTAAAAGAGACCTGAAGAAAAGCACCCCAAGACACATTCTACTCACAATGACAAATCCCACAGGTAGGGAAAGAATACTGAAAGCAGCAAGATCACAAAGGAAAATTACATTCAAAGGAGCATCCTTAAGATTTACAACAGACCAGTCACCAGAAACCCTCAAGGCCAGAAGGCAGTGATGGGACATAGTGACAAAACACAACGAAATGAATGCTTCGCCTAGAATACTGCACTCAGTCAGACTCACTTTTAGGTTTGAAGGAAATATACATAGCTTCATGGATAAACAACTCAGAAAATTTGCAGACTCAAAACCAGCCTTAAAAAAACCTGAAATGGGGCCCGGAGAGATAGCACAGCGGCGTTTGCCTTGCAAGCAGCAGATCCAGTACCAAAGGTGGTTGGTTCGAATCCTGGTGTCCCATATGGTCCCCCGTGCCTGCTAGGAGCTATTTCTGAGCATAGAGCCAGGAGTAACCCCTGAGCACTGCCGGGTGTGACCCAAAAAAAAAAAAACCTGAAATGTCTACTATAAGACAAGACCAATCAACTGACACAAAAACTTCTACACTAAGATGGCACTAAATTATGTCTCTCATGCCAATTATCTCTCTCAACTTCAATGGACTAAATGCACCAGTTAAGAGACACAGAGTGGCTAAATGGATCAAAAACTGAATATAACTTTCTGCTTCCTACAAGAAATACACCTGAATAGTCAGAACAAACATAGACTCAAAATCAAAGATTGGAGGAAAATCATCCAAGCAAACAACACCCTTAAAAAAGCTGGAATTGCCATATTAATATCAGGTGACACAAACTTTAGACTCAGAAAAGTTACTAAGGGACAAATATGGACACTTTGTACTAATCAAAGAATATGTACAACAGGAAGAAATCACACTTTTAAACATATATGCACCCAATGAGGGACCAGCAAAATGTTTCATACAATTGTTGACAAATCTGAAAGGAGATATTGATAGCAACACAATAATTGTAGAAGACCTCAATACTTCCCTGTCACTTCTTGATAGGTTAATCAAACTGAAAAACAACAAAAGTATCCTAGCTCTGAAACAAGAAATAAATATATATACTAGTCCACTTTATTTATTTCTTGTTTCAGAGCTAGGATATTTTTGTTGTTTTTCAGTTTGATTGACCTATCAAGAAGTGACAGGGCAGTATTGAGGTCTTCTACAATTATTGTGTTGCTATCAATATCTCCATTCAGTATATATATATATATATATATATATATATATATATATATATATATATATATATATATATATATATGGCACTCCATACCCAGAAACTTTGATACACATTATATTTCAATGCACATGGTACATTCTCCAGGATAGACCACATGCTGACCCATAAAACATACCTCCATAAAATTAAGAGGATAGAAATCATGCAGACTACCTTCACAGATCACAAGGAACTGAAATTAGATGTGAACTACAAAGGGACATAAAAGAAAAACTTTAACACCTGGAAATTAAAAAGCTTACTACTGAACAACCAGTAGGTCCAAGATAAAATCAAAGAGGAAATAAAAATATTCCTGAAAACAAATGACAATGAAGACACAAATTATCTAAATTTATGGGACACAGCAAAAGCAGTCAGTACTGAGAGGAAAATTTATAGCTTTGAAAGCACACATCAGGAAATAAGAAGGGGTCTACATGAATAGTTTAATAACACATCTTATAAAATTAGAAAATGATCAGCAAAACAAACCAAAAATAAGTAGGCAGAAGGAAATAACAGTGCTTAGAGCAGAAATCAATTAAGTGAAAACACAAAAAACAGGCTGAAAGATCAACTGAAGGAAAAGTTGGTTCTTTGAAAAACAAAATAAACAAGATTGATAAACCACTAGCAAAACTCACAAAGAAAGAGATAGAGAGAAACTTGATAACTGAATTAGAAATGAAAAGGGGAGATTACTACAGATATTGCAATGATTCAATGGGTAATCATATACTACTTTGAGAAACTATGCCACTAAACATGAGAATCTGGAATAAATGAATAAGTTCTTGGACTCTTATAACCTTCCATGGTTGAATAAGAATGAGGAAGCATATCTAAACAGTCCCTTCACTATTGAGGAAATTAAAATGGTAATCAAAGGTCTTCCCAAAAATAAAAGCCCAGGCTCAAATGGATTCACTATCGAATTCTTTCGAACCTTTCAAGAGGAACTACTACCAATCTTTTTCAGGACCTTTTATAAAAATGAAGAAATAGGAAAACTTCCAAATAGTTTTTATGAAGCTAGCATCACCTTGATACCAAAATCAGATAGAGATGCTGACAAAAAAGAAAATTACAGGCCAATATCCCTGATGAATACAGATACAAAGATACTCAACAACATTTTGGCAAATAAGATCCAATGCCTCATTAAGAAGGTCATTCACAATGAACAAGAATATTTCATCCCAAGAATGCAAGGATGGTTTAACATCCATAATCAATCAACATAATACACCATGTCAACAAAAAGGAAAATAAAAACATATATCAATAGATGCAGGAAAGCATTTGATAAGGTCTAACACCCATTCTTGATAAAAAAAAAAACCCTTATCAAAATGGGAATGAAAAGAACTTTTCTCAATATAGTTAAGGTCATCTACCACAAGTCAATGGCAAATATAATTCTCAATGGAGATAAGTTAATAGCCTTTCATCTAAAATGTGGTACAAGACAAGGCTGTCCTCTCTCACCTCCTATTCAATATAGTACTGAAAGGACTTGCCCTAGAAATTAGGCAATAAAAAGATATCAAGGGCATCCAGTTAGGAAAGGAAGAAGTCAAGCTCTCACTGTTTGCAGATGACATAATACTATATTTTAAAAACCCTAGGGGCCGGGCGGTGGCGCTAGAGGTAAGGTGCCTGCCTTGCCTGCGCTAGCCTAGGACGGACAGAGGTTCGATCCCCCGGCGTCCCATATGGTCCCCCAAGCCAGGAGTGACTTCTGAGCGCATAGCCAGGAGTAACCCCTGAACGTCACCGGGTGTGGCCCAAAAACAAAACAAAAAAAAAAAAAACCCCTAATGATACTGCCAAAAAAGCTTCTAGAAATAGATTCATATAGCAAAGTGGCAGGCTAGAATATTAACACGCAAAAAGCCAATGGCCTTCTTATACAACAATAATGATAGAGAAGAAATGGACATTTAAAAAACTATTTCATTCACATTAGTGCCACACAAACTCAAAAATCTTAGAGTCAACTTAACTTAAGAGGTGAAGGACCTATACAAAAAAATTACAAAAGCCTACTTCAAGAAATAAGAGAGAGGATTTAAGGAAATGGAGACACATACCCTGCTCATTGATTGGCAGGACTAATATTATTAAAATGACAATCTACTAAACAATTGTACAGATTTAATGCAATCCCTCTAAAGATATCCATGACATTCTTCAAAGACATGAATCAAATACTCCTGAAACTCATTTGGAACAACAAACACGAATAGCTAAAGCAATTCTTGGGAAAAGGAATATGGGAGGCATCACTTTCCCCAATTTTAAAGTGTACTACAAAGCAATAATTAATTAAACAGCATGGTATTGGAATAAAGACAGATCTCAAATCAGTGGAATAGACTTGAATATTCTGAGAATGTTCCCCAGACATACAGTCAACTAATCTGTAAAAAATGACAAGAAATGCAAAATGGAGCAAGGAAAGCCTCTTTAACAAGTGGTGTTAACACAACTGGTTAGCCATTTGCAAAATAGAGAACTCAGAACCCTATCTAACACCATGCACAAAAAGTCAAATCCAAATGGATTACAGACCTTGATATCAGGCCTTGAAACCATAAAGTATATAGATCAACACGTATGTGAAACACTTCATGAAATTGAGACTAAAGGCATCTTCAAGGAGGAAACAGCACTCTCCAAAAAAGTCAAAGTAGAGATAAACAGATGGGAATATATCAAGCTGAGAAGCTTCTGCACCTCAAAGGAAATAGTGACTAGGCTACAAAAGCCACTACAGAATGGGAGAAACTATTCACCCAATACCCATCAAAAATATACAAGATAATCACAGAACTTAACAAGACAAAAAATCTAACTTAACAAAAAAAATGGGGAGAAGAAATGAACGTACACTTCCTCAAAAAAGAAATACAAGTAGCCAAAAGACACATGAAAAAATGCTCCACATCACTAATCATCAGGGAGATGCAAATCAAAACAATGAGGTACCATCTCACACCACCGAGACTGGCACACATCATAAAGAATGAGAACAAGCAGTGTTGGCAGGGATGTGGAGAGAAAGGAACTCTTATTCACTGCTGGTGAGAATGCTGTCTAGTCCAGCCTTTATGAAAAACAATATGGAGATTCCTCAAAACACTGGACATTGAGCTTCTATATAATCCAGCTATACTACTCCTAGGGGTATACCTTAGGAACACAAAAATACAATTTAAAAATCCTTTCCTCACACCTATATTCATTGCAGCACTATTTACAATAGCCAGACTCTGGAAACAATCAATATGTCCTTCACCAGATGAATGACTAAAGAAACTGTGGTACATATACACAGTGGAATATTATGCAGCTGTCAGAAGAGACAAAGTCATGAAATTTTCCTATATGTGATGTACATAGAATCTATTATGCTGAGTGAAATAAGTTAGAGGGAGAGAAACAGATACAGATTAGTCTCACTCATCTATGGGTTTTAAGAAAAATTAAGGACATTATTGTAATAATGGTGAGAGACAATAGGGATGATGGCTGGAAGGACCGGCTCATAATATGGAGCTCACCACAAAGAGTAGTGCAAGTGCAGTTGTGGGGGGGAACTACACTAACAACTATCCTGTCTATCTTAATGAGTGAGACAAGTAAAATACCTGTCTCAAATACAAGCAGGGGTTGCGAAGGAGGGAGGGGGGCATTGGTGGTGGGAATGTTGCACTAGTGAAGGGGGGCAGTATTCTGTTTATGACTAAAACCCAACTACAATTATGTTTGTAATCATGATGCTTAAATAAAAATTTTATATAAAAAAACTTAGAAAATAGTATGACTTGAATTCCTTCAATCGTGAAAATAAAAGCAGTTAAAGATGGCACTAAAGTAGAACTGACTGAAGAATTAGTAGGAAAACAAAGTCCAACTAGTGTTGGAAAGAAAAAGCAATCTAGTCAAGGTCTTCATCTCTAAAAAAAAATCCCAATGAACTGAGAGAAGTGAGCACAGCTTTAGTTAAGGTAGCATTTTATACCCCATAAGATGAACAATATCAGGGATTCAGTTTCAGCATCTTTTTTTTTTAGCTGACCTTCAATGGAAACATCAGTCTTAACAAGCACACAAACCTGCCTTCCAGAGAGTTACTTCTCATTTCCATTCAAATGCACCTTCTGTTAATTAAGTCACTTTTTTAGTAAGAAACTCACCACTAGGTTGCAGTCTTAGCTCAACAGCCTCCTTAGGTACGTCTATTTATAAGCATCTTACATTTTAGTAGTTCAACAGAAATTACTTTCTTCTTATGACAAGAGAGAATGCCAAACAATATTCATTTACAATTCAGTAGGAGTCTAATACGAATTCCCTACTACAGATTCCCTAATCAAAGAGCCTGAAAACTCACACATTTCTGCCAAAGTTCTTATAATTCTCCCCAACACACACACACACACACACACACACATACACCACTAGAAATCAGATGATTTAAGATCAAAAAATGGAAAAGCCATTCTTGGTATATTTAAAACCTCTAGTTTCAAAAATAGTGTAAACTATTAATAATTACACCATTAACTTTTTCTTGTTTCTACTGCTTTCAGGGGTCTAAGACCCCAAAGTAATAACTAGTATTGCTGCCCTATGCCAGTTCTTTTCACAAAGTTCTTTACTGTAATCACTGAAGACATTTTCATTAGGAATTCCCCAAATTGGCTTCAAGTATTATTCATTCTTTAATGACCAAGGGCATATTTTAAAAGAAATTTAACACTTTATATTAAAGAAAAAGCATAGAAATGGACAAAACAATGTTTTTCTTGTTTTTTCCACTGAACATTTTCTAATGGAAATGGTTGTTAACTGCAAATGTAACATTTTCCTTCCAGGAATGGCATTAAGATGTGCAGATATTTATGAGGGGGTGGATAGTTATCAGATTTTTTCTGGAACAAATATTTAGGTATTTTGTTTGGATTATACATTTGAAATACATTGCAACAATCAATAAATTATGTGAGTATAGTTGTAAAATGAATATCAAATATATAACCATACCAATTCTTCAAAATTCCTAAAATTTAAATCAACTAGAATAATCACATGAAAATGATGACGTTCCCTGAGAATTAGAAACCAGCTTTAGTCTACCTTGGTACAAGTATAGTTCTTGAACATCTGTAATACATCCTTGTTTGTGTTTGATATGCATTGTCTCCGCAACCCAGGCTAGGAAGTCTAAAAGATTAGTTTTTTCTTTTTTTTCCTTTTCTTTGGAGGGAGGGTCACACCTGGAAGCGCTCAGGGGTTACTCTTGGCTCTGCACTCAGAAGTCACTCCTGGCAGGCACAGGGGACCATATGGGAGGCCGGGAATTGAACCACCCACCATCCGTCCTGGATCGGCTATGTGCAAGGCAAACACCCTACCACTGTGCTATCTCTCTGGCCCACCAATTTTTTTCTTATATAGTTCATCCTCCCTTTGAATGACAGTGAAATATTATAAAATTACTATGCAAGAGAAGCTGCAGATATTTTAATGCTCAATGGGACATTTTGATATTTTCTTTAATTTTACAATTTTGCTGACATTGGAGATGATATTCAGCCACAGACACTTGTCTCGATTGTGGGAGGCCTGGGTGTATGATCTCTGGCACCACAAAATAAAACAAAACACCCCCCTTAAATAATAAAAATAGTTTTATCAAACTTGAGAAATTATCTAACCATCAATTCTAAATATGTAGGGAAATATAAGAATTATTACTTCTATCATATTTTTTGTTTGTTTGGTTTCTGGACCACACCTGGTAGTGCTCAGGGGTTACTTCTGGCTCTAGGTTCAGAAGTTGCTCCTGACAAACTCAGAGGACCATATGGGATGCCGGGAATAGAAATGGGGTCCATCCTGGGTCGGCAGTGTGCAAGGTAGATGCCCTACCAATGTACTATAACTCTAGCTCCATGTCTATCATACTTTAATGCTTTATAATAGAAACATTAGAGACATGCACAGTGAATTTGTTTTATTTTTTAACTGAAAGGAATTTGGTCAAGAATAGTCAGGCCAGGGATGTGGCTTCTCCAAACCTTTCTCTTTTTTATTATTGCAGGTGGTCTCCTGTACTTTTAAAATCAATCAGTCATATTTAAAAAGAAGTAAATGAAACCTCTAAAACAAAAAGAAAATACAATGTCTCAAAGAAAGTAATTAGGAAGTAGGTTAAATAATAGATAGCATATGTCTGAGATAGATGCACTGGAAAATCAGAGGAGATATGCCCAGAATGCAACATTTGGAAATTAAAAATAAATAGGAAACTATACAAAAAATGTAAAAGAGAAAAATATATTGAAAGCAAAGGATAAAACTATCTAAAATGATTAGTTGCAATATGAGAAGAAAAGGAGATACAAGCACTTTAAAAAGTAATGGTGGAGAATTTTACAAAATACCTAAAAGAAATCATTTTGCAAATTCAAAAGTCAAAAATAGTCAGAGGGCAAACTTTCGAGTGATTAGTGAACAACAACACTAAAAGCTGAAAGTTGGTAGAATTATGGTTTCTTTGTTGTGCTAAAAAATGTCCAACTAGGTTTAACATCATTATTTTCAAGAACAGGAAAATGAAGCTATTTTGTAACAGACACAAAACCAACAATATACTCACTGTCAAGACATTTCTTAAGTATCTGGTGAAAAAGAATGAAGATAATGGAAGGTAAATTCATCTAAGTAATGGGCTATATAAATCAATGGAGCTTAGTATGTGACTCAAAAGTAGTTCACATTCCTTGCATGTATAAAGTCCTGGATTTGATCCCTAATCCACAAAAACAGTCAAACAAATTTAAAAAAATGAGAATGTCTTGCTTGGGGCCAGAGATTAAAGAAAGTAAAGTGCTTTCCTTGCAGGTAGCTGACCTGGTTTGATCCCCAACTCCACTATGTGACCTAGAAACTTGAAGAAAAAAATTATCTTGCACAGTTAGAAATTTTTATATTTCCTTTTATGGTGAACCTGGAAGCTTTAGTCAACAAACCTGCTGAGGTTATCTAAAATGACTAGTGCAGAGAATCAGTGAAAAAGTACAAGGTTATTCCAGGAGAAGAAATACAGGATGCTTGATTTGAGGGACTAATCTTGACCCCTGATGAATCAGAAGACAGGTTAAAAGCTGAACTAAGATGATTATGTTCCAAAAAGTTAGCGGGACAAAATGTGGCATTTGGTATGAGGAGCTGGGAACATCTCCAAGTAGCATCCACCAAATGCTACATTCTAGGAGTAAAAGTGAACTGAAATCTGATTGCCATTTTAGGATAATCCCAATATGTTGAGCATCACCAGAATCCCTGACACTTGCATGCAAAAGTAAATTCTTTCCATAGAATAAACAGCATCATCCCACCTCACAAGCTATTTCTACAATGATTTATATGTCCTAGATTTAAAAGCAAGTAGTATCACTAGGAAAAGTGCTAAAACAGGAAAAAAAAAACAATAGGCTACACCAGAATCTAGATATTATCTGATATGGAGACTTAAAATAATCTAATACTTTCAAGAAAATATAAACAGTAATTTGAATTTGGGCAGGGAATTAAAGATTTCTATACAAGACTGGAATAGAAACAGCAATGAAAACCACAGTAATTGAAATTAACTATACAAAAGGGTCAAGAAAATGAATAAGAATGTATTCAAAGTAAATGACAAAAAAAAAGAAAAGAAAAAAGATAAATAAAAAACGTTGTTAAGAGAAAAAGACAGTATGACAAGAGCATAATTAGAATTCCATAGAGAAAGCAGAGAGACAAACGGCAGAAGCAGCATTCAAGGAGGTAATGGCTAATAAAATTTCAAATTAGTAAAGTAATATTTTAAAGAATGAGGAGCTGCAAGCAAAAGAAAATGTATTCAAGGTCTATTTGGAATGCTGCTAACAAGGCTAGGAGGGAGCTCAACGGGCTGAAGGTTTAGTTTTAGTACCTTGCACAGTACTGATCCACTGAGCTAAGCACAGAGCTGGATCTAGCATCTGAACACCACCTGCTGTGAACCCTCCAAACTAACTCCAAATACCTTTTGACTAGATACATATATGTACACATACCTATATTAGTATGAAGATAGGCATACAGGTAAACCATATGCACATGCACCTGTGTATTTGTATATGTTTAGTGATGTTTGTGAGGCTTGCCCATTCTATTAGGTTGTCTCTTCCTCTGTAGCTGTTACAAAGAAAAAAGTAAACCCTATGAAAAATCTTTCAAAATACTTAGAATAGGCTGTAAAGAGTGAGTAAGAGAAAGGGGGAAAGGGATAGAGAGATAAAACAGTAGATAAGGGTACTTGCCTTGCACTTGGCTGACCTGGGTATGAGTCAGGAATGACACTTGAGCATTGATGGTGTGGCACCAAAATAAAAAAAAAAAGAGAGAGATAAAAGAAAAACATGATGAAAAGAAACCAAATAATGGAAAATGAAAATATTTCATGATTACCTAGATTAAAAAAAACTTGATTAAATCTATTATTTAAAAACAAACACCTTCTACTAGTATTGAAGTTGGAACATCAATATATATTGAATATATTTGAATATATATTTTGAATATATTTGTTATATAACTTGGTAAATCATGATCATATAATAAACATTTCTTTTAAAATGATAAAAAACTGTTACAACTAATATATGAGTTCAATAAAATTGTAGAATACAAAATCAATTAAAATATACCCCAAACACCTCTTATAATTGGTTAAGTCTAAATTGTTTTACAGGGCAGGTTCACATTAAAGTCATAATCTTCAATTTTGGAAAAGTCATTCAATTAATTTTATTATGCTAGTATTACCATTATACCAACTCTAAGAACAAAAGAGAAAATGATAATATTATTTAATTATATGTAATATATTATTAAATATATTAAATATTAAGAAATACATCTGACTGGGGCCGGAGAGATAGCAAGGAGGGAAGGCATTTGCCTTGCATGTAGAAGGACAGTGGTTCAAATCCCAACATCCCATATGGTCCCCCAAGCCAGCCGGGAGCGATTTCTGAGCGTAAAAGCCAGGAGTAACCCCTGAGCGCTGCAGGGTGTGACACCCCCCCCCAAAAAAAGAAATACATCTGTCTAAAAACAGATGTAAATATATTCAACAGAAAGTAACATGATTGTAACATGTTATAAATAACAATAAAAACCAGAGCAACAACACATCGTTATCAAATAGGGCTCATTCTAGGAAGCATAAGTTTATAGGAAAGAGGACATGATCAAGTTGCAGGTATAGAAAAGAATTTAATAAAATCCATCAACTAAATCTGATTTTAAAATCTTTTAGAGGGGCCGGAGAGATAGCATGGAGGTAAGGCGTTTGCCTTTCATGCAGAAGGTCATTGGTTTGAATCCTGGTGTCCCATATGGTCCCCCGTGCCTGCCAGGAGCAATTTCTGAGCGTGGAGCCAGGAGTAACCCCTGAGCACTGCTGGGTGTGACCCCAAAATCACTAAAAATAAATAAACAAACAAATAAATAAATAAATAAAATCTTTTAGGGTTAGAAAATAAGGGACAGAAGGGAATTCCTTCATGCTCATAAATCTCTATTAAAACCTATTGCAAGATCTGGGATTTAAAACATAATGAAAAAAGGCAGCCTGCTTAGGCTAATGGAGCATTAACAGGGAGGCCATAAAAAGTGGGGGAGAACAAAAGAATCATTAATGCATAACTGTAGACTTAACACTTAGAAACAAGATAAAATCTTCTTTGTTAATGGCATTAACTACTGTAGGTCCTTTAACCCCAATAGAAGACAAACCCCCAAATAAGTAAAATAGTCTGAACCTGACATATAAAAATTGACAATGTTGCTTTTCCAGCAAGAGACTATAAGGTCTTTCAACAACAATGAAAACCATTAAAAGTCACCCTATATAAATAAATACATAAGAAAATATACTTTTAAAATTCTCTTAAGATTATGGGAGCCAGAAAAATAGTATAGTGGGTTTGGTGCTTGCCTTGCATGTATCCAACCCAGATCTGACCCCTGGCATCCTATGAGGTACCTTGAGACTTGGCAGGAGTGATTCCTTGAGTACAGAGCCAGGTGGAATTAAGCCCTGAGCACAGCCAGGTGTGACTCCAAAATAATAATTAAAAAAAATCCTCTCAAGGTGAAAATAAGATCAGAAATGTCTATTCAAGGCTCCAAATAAGGCCTGCAAAAGTGGGGGGGGGGTTGTGCCCCAAGTTCTGCCAGAGGATCTGATGGAAGAAGGAAATGCTATTCTAAGTACAGGGGATATACTCTAAAGCAAAGTGTTAATTAACAAAAGTGAATTTATACGTTTGAATGAAAATTCATAAACAAAAAATAAACTACATCAGACATTTATTTATTTATTTATTTATTTTTAAATATGGAATCTTTCACGAATTTGCGTGTCATCCTTGTGCAGGAGCCATGCTAACCTTCTCTGTATCATTCCAATTTTAGTATATGTGCTGCTGAAGCGAGCACGAGACATTTATTTTTTTTAATTATTTATTTAAGCGCATGGTAACAAACATGTTTGTAATTGGGTTTCAGCCATAAACTGCACAATCCCCTTCACCAGTGCAACTTTCCCATAACCATTGTCTCCATTTTCCCCCAAATCCCTACCTGTCTTCAAGACAGGCACTGTATTTCTCTTTCTATTGTTGTCATGGTAACTGTTAGTGCAGTAATTTCTCTATCTGCACTTCCCCTCTTTGTGATAAGCTTGTTATCATGGGCTGATCCCTCATCCCTATTGTCACTGGGTGTTATTATTATGCTGTCTTTTGTTTTTCTTAAATCCCACATATGAGTGAGACTATTCTACATCAGACATTTAAATGTGTCTTTGGGGCCAAGGACAAAGTTCATGAACTGTGGAGCGCACGCTGTGCAGTCAGGAGGAACAGGTTCAATCCTCTGCACAGGGTGCTCACTGAGTACTGTATCAGGAGCCCCAGAACACTGCTGACTATGACCCTTCACCAAAGGAAGTAAGTCACCAATAAAGTAAAAACGTGTGTGTGTGTGTGTGTGTGTTTCCACACACTCAATTTCCTGATTGTGATTTGCTTTACATATCTCCACATTATTCTACTTTCAGGACAAACACAGAAGTCTATCGAGGCTTATTACTGCCCACAAGTGTCTTAAATGCTAACCTAGGCTAGTCTTGAAAGACTTAATCTCTCTAAATACCGAGCTTAGTTTACCTTGGGTGGAAAGAAATGAATCTGGCACCCTCATATGTTAGAATGATAATAAAAATCCTCCAGACATATTTCCAGTGTAACATCATCCCCCTACTTGGGTTTATTAATGCAATATCACTTAATGGCTAATGGACACTGGGCTCAGCCTTGAGTTTGAGAGGATGCACTCCTCAGTAATTCGATTACCAGAAATGGGACTCAGCCATGAGAAGGAATTTGATTTCCTTTTTGGGATGGAAAGCAGCAATGCACACCCTCCAAATCAGGTTGTGTTGTGTGGTGTTTACAAAGTAGGAATTCTGAGGAGATTACTAGGTTACCAGACAGAACTCATTCGTTGTTTAGTTTATGATCTCTGGTATAGTCACTCATCTGCTTGCTATGTCAGGGTTTCCCTGGGTTTGTTTTCTCCTCTCCTAGATGTCTAGCCTTCCAGTCCTCAGCTCTCAGTGTGAATCTCTGCTCTTGGGTTCTTGATCCAAAATGTTTACAATAGATTAGGAATCAGAAAGAAATTACTCCAAGTTCCCTTAGAGTTCTGAGGCCACACAGGACAGAGGCAAGCCTCCACCTCAAGGTGTGCTCACAGTTTTCAATCTTTTTCTTTTGTTGTTTCTGGGTCTTATGACCGTCAGGACAAATTCTTGGTGTTTGGGTTTTCCCCAAAGTGCTCAGGAAAACAAGTTACAGGGGATTGATCCTAGAGCTCTTGTATACCCAGCATGCTTTTAAACCATGTCTCTGGTCCATGCCCCAGACTTTTTCTTTTTTTCTGTGTACTTTTTGGGGGTTTGGGGTCACACCGGCAGCGCTCAGGGGTTACCCCTGGCTCTATGCTCAGAAATCACTCCTGGCAGGCTCGAGGAACTATATGGAATGCCGGGATTCAAACCAATGACCTTCTGCATGAAAGACAAACACCTTACCTCCATGGTATCTCTCCAGCCTCCGCCCCAGTTTTTTATCTCTTCCTTAGGTACAATTACATGTGTGACTTGTAACATGTAACATTCAGCTAAGGATAATTCTGGGAGATGGAAAAACAAACTAGTGGCAAGTACTCACAGTAAACTTGTAGTTATAAGACATGGACTAGAAAAATTTTATTCCCTGTTGGTATAATCAGTTTTTCCCTATTTGAGTATGGTTTATCAGACTTCATTTCCCTTAACCACTGTGGCTTCCTCTTTACATATCTAATTCCCACCTGGGCAGGAAGAACCTTTGGATAGGCTCTCTACCCCAATATTTTCTATACTCATGATGAGTGTGGCCCTATTCTTCTCAATAAAAACTACGGTTCAAGAGTATCTCTCTCTTTCTCCTCCCCCATGACCCCCACCCTCTCTCCACGTGGTGGAATGGTCCCTAGATCTATGTTTCATCTCTCTCCAGCCTGATTATTTTCTACAGTGGTCCATTCCAGACCTGCTTCTCCTTTCTCCTTAGAATTGGGGCATGAGGAGTGAGGAATTATTTACAATTCTTCAACTTTATCTTTCTAAATATCACTGATCACAACTTTTAGATCACTATTGCAATCAGGTGAATCAATAATCATAGTGATATAATTTAAGTGGTGTAGTTATCTCATACAAGAAGAGGACATAAAATGCTACTTTTCTTCTATGCATACATAATCCACTAATTTATTTGTTCAGTCTATTTCATGTATTATCAGTTCCTTTAGTTTTTTTCCCCCCATGTTCCTTTGTTTTAATTAAGAAAAGTATATTCTCTCTTTGTAACTTTGATTTCAATTTACATATGAATAGGCTGGACTAAATCCAGGGTTTAAAGAAAGTAAAGTGACCTGAAGGGGAGAAAATATGCAGGGAGATTCTCAAAGGACTGAACTCAAGCATTGCATGTTGGGGCCTGGGTTTGACCCCAATATCATATGGTTTTCTGAGTATGGAGCCAGGAGAAGAAGCACCAGAGCACTGCTGGGTATGCCCTCCCCATGGCACCCCCCAAAAGATAAACACTTTTTCCTTCACTAACATCCAAAGTGAAATGCTAATGGCACTGCAGGCCACAAATAGTAAAGATCACAGTTTTTCCCTAAGCCTTACAAAGGCTACTGCTCTGTGTTGTGGGAATCCAGGTAGCTGAGCCTGAGGACATGGATTTCAATCTCCCAGTGTCAAGTTTCTCTCAATCGAATCCACTTTTCTCCCTAGATATGGCAAAACTTCTATTCACCTTGTAAGATGGTATTTTTCCAGATTTTTGTGATTTTTGTTGGCTTATATTCTTCCAAAGTAAATTCTTACAAAGTAACACTCCATCCTACTCCTACCTCCAGCACTAACTACTGAAGCTCTTCGCACCTTGTACCCTACCACCCCCCCACAACTTTTACTACCTCTGTTCTGCAGAATATGCAAGGATTAGCTTTCTCTGTTCTCTTGCTTTACCTCTGCACAACCTATGACCAAGATTATCTGGCATTTGTCTTTTTCTTTCTGACTTATTTCAATCAACTTGTTGCCCTCCAGTTCCCATCCATGTTGTAGCAAAAGACAAGATTTTGGATTAGAGAGAGGGTTCAAGACATTGCACACATACTTTGCATTGGGACACGAGGGTTTGATCTCTAGAAATACGTGGTCCTCCAAGTATTAGCTAACTCACTCCAAGGAGATAGCTGGATCCAGCCTCTGAGCACTGCTATGTGTTATCATAACCCTTCCCACAAAAAATGTGGGGGCAATATTTCATCATTTTACATTCAGTAGAATCCTAATGTGCATATTGACTACAATCTCTTTAGCTACTCACCTGTCATTGGGCACTTGGGTTTTCCAAATCATAGCTATTATGAATTTTAAAACACTACAATGGTCCTTGTGATATACAGCTTTTTACTTTAGTTGGCCAAACACACTTTTGTTAGGTTACACTTAGGGGAAAATGTGTAAGTCATGTCCAAGTGGCCTAGACATTCTGCTACTAGACTGTTATTCTAATTTTCTCTCTCTGGCATTATTTACATTGCTAGTGGTTTTGAAAATGTGGTTTCTGACTCAACAGTAACCCAATCACATGAGAACTTCTTACAAATGCAAATTCCCAAGACTAACATCAGAATCAGATACTGGAGTCAGGTTGTAGCAATCTCTATCCTAAGAAAATTTCCAGTTAATCCTGGTACTGTGATCAAGATAAAGGTCAATAAAGATCTGATATGGTCAGCCATTTAGACCCTCCATATGTACAACTCATGTTAGAGTCAGGGATGTTTAAAGTGAGCCACATTTTCTGGTGCTGAGCTATGAAAGTTTCTCAAAATATTTCTGTGATCATAAAACACTTCATACCTTAAAATTATAAGCTTCTTAAGAAAAAATGCATAGTGTTATTTTGAGAACTCTAGAAAGGATTGAGAAAAACACATCGATTTTCTGGTGAACAGTAAGTTAATTGTTCTATTTGTTCTTGGTCTTGTAGCTGTTAAGAGCTTGAGGAATGAAGTGGAAGATCTATTCCTATAAGACAGAGGACAGCTTCTTCCTCCAGAGTCTGTGATGTGTGAATAAAGTGACAATTGAGGAGTTACTGTGGATTAAATTAAAAAAGTTATCATTTATCTAAGCTCAGGGTATCATGTCATTGTCAGCAAAAGTGGGTAGAAACCCTCATGAGAAAAGAGTATGAGTGCTCATGGGATGCTTTAGAGGTGAGAGAGAAATAGGATTGGGAAAGCAGCACTGAGACTAAAGGTGTATTGGGTGCTACAGACACTATAGTGCTGGCTCTGCAAATCAGTCCTAAACTGAGGGTCTGAGGCCACCTAGACAGACACACACACATGCTCACTGCCTCCTCACTATACAAAGTGACTAGACAAAGACACAAATTCCTTCATTCCTAGCTTACAGCTCTGTGATTCAAATTCCGACTATCCAGGTTTCCTACTTCTCACAATACACACTGATCTTCGGGGCTCTGGCATCATCATACCTAGAAATCAATGAGATGTAAGAGGTATGAAATTCAGCTGAACAGTTAGCTCAAGGATATTTTGGGACCTGAGAGATAATACATCAGACAATACAGTATCGTTCTGCATGTGGCTGATCTGATTTCAGTCTGTAGAACTCTATATAAATGGTCCCCCTGAACATTAGAGAAATGATCCCTGAGCTAAAAGCCAGACGTGGGCTGAGAGCACAGCTGGGTATGGCCTCTTAAACAAACAAGCAAACAAAAAAGAATTTTTAATAAAACATATGGAATTTATCTAGATTTATCCTCTGCTATTCCTACAATGTTATAATCCAGCATCTGTGAGATAATCAAAAGCTAAAGAAAGTAGAAATGGCATGAGAATTTTTAGAGATAATAAGGCTATAAGGAAATAGAGACTCTTACGGGCCCTGTTCAGTCATAAGTAGATAGTATCCCTTTAAGGGTGAAGACGTCATTTACCAGAAATCTACCTCTTTTAACTGCTGAAGGATGGCAGGTGGAGGCGGGCATTAAAGAAAACCCTGGCTAAAGTGCTGGGAGGGCTAGAGGAGACTCTGCTGCCACCACCCCTGCCGGATTGTTTCTGTTGGATGGTCTGCTGCTAAGATGCTGCTGGGGAAACTGTTTACTGGGACCCTGGCTCCTGCTGTCTTTTGCTGCCTCTCCTGTTTGCTCTGGACCTACTACAAGACCTTCTCTTGGCCCCAAGAATTTCTTCCAATTCTCATTTGAGAAAATGAGGCAGATTCCAAGTTTCAGTCAAACTACTAGACCTCTTTGACTTTTCTTTGAGAGTCAAAACTTTATGTACATTATTTTTTTTAAAAGAAAACTACTTTCTTTTCTTTTATCTTGGAATGAAACCTTAATAAAATTTTGTAAAGAACCCTAATGTACTCAACAGTGAAAACCAAAACAAAGCAAAAAATAAAACCTGTGGTTGGGAGTGATAGCCTCGCTATCTATTCCTATTGACTTATTTTCTGATCTCTCTAGTCTCATAGTCTCCAGTTTTCTTTCTAGATGTCTCTAATGGATTTTGTATCTAGGATGCCAAAGTGGAAGCCTCATTTGGACTTTTCCTGACTCATTCCTCCTGAGTCTAACCACTGAGTTTCAGTATTCCTTCAGGAGATAGCCCAAAGACATTAAAAAGGGAGGGGCTGCCACTTAGGTGTCTGAAAGGTTCCCAGCCAAATGATGAAACTAATTTGTAGATGTTCAAATCTATTTGTAATAGCATGTATTAATGATTTTACCCTTCTTTCTGTAAATAGAAGTGATAACTATGGGGCCAGAGCGAAAGCGCAGTGGTAGGGCGTTTGCCTTGCATATGGCTGACCCGGGATGGACTTTAATTCGATCCCCGGCGTCCCAGATGGTCCCCCAAGCCAGGAGTGTTTTCTGAGCGCAGAGCCAGGAGTAAACAGTGAGCATCGCCAGGTCTGGCTCAAAACAAAAACAAACAAAAAAGAAGTGACAACTATATAGATATAGTTACATATATAGAGAGATATAGATACATATACATGGCTATATAAAATATGTATGCATATATATTTTGTTCTGGTGCCATATCAGACAATTTCTCCCAAAATGTCAACATCAGCATCAGAAGAACTTAATAGCAGATGTACTGGTGTATCAGGAAAGATCTGGTTTTGTCCAGGTGGGCAAGATCCTTAATTTCTCCAAGGGCCTGTGTCCATGAAGACTCCAATCTTTTATCACATGGAATAGTCTTTAGGGTCCAGACATAGTATTATTTTATGCAGTGCAATTCAATTTGATCAACTCTACTGAATCACCTCACACTGTCTGATTGAGTTTCTTTGCACAGAATCCTAATAAATGTTACTGGATGACTAGTAGACCATGTTTCCAAAACTGTGTCCTGGCATTGCTTTCTTGAGACTCCCACACTTGACTTTGTGTGACTCTACTCTTTCAGCAACACACTTCTGGAACAAGCAGTACTCAGGCTGGTGAAGGATGAGGCTGGACATCATCCTGAAATCAAATCGACTCATCTAAATAGCCTACTCCATTGGCAAACTAGCCTGATTCCATACTTTGCAAACTAAAATAAAAATCCATTAACGTCTTTCTCCAGCTTGAAGTCTTTAGATCAAGTACATGTGGTTGAATATAAAGTTAATAAAATAAAACAACAAATAACAGGACACTTTAATGAAAACTTGATGTAAAGAGTTGCCTATTCTAGGCCAGAAGTTTGGCCCGACTGTTAGTATCTGTTTTGATCATAGCAGCTCAGTGAAGTAGCATTCTTCCCATTTTACAGATGAAGACATGGTCTTAAGGAAATTTGGTGACTTGTCCAAGGTTACACAACTAGTAAATGACAGAATCAATTAGAACCTAGTCAGTTTTGATGCTCTTTTTGCTTTATCACTCTTTGCTCATGTTTCATATTCTGTACATAACACAGAATATTAAAACACAGAAGCCTAATAGCATAGTCATTGCAGAAAAAAGAACATATTCCATATAAATATGGCCTTCTGTTTGGCACACCTACATGTGGCCTATGGAGTTGCCAAAGATTACTTAGCAGGCTCTAATTTCAACTCTTCCTTCTCCAGCTTATATTTCGTGCTGGCAGAATAGAAGGACCTAGGAATAGAATCTCCTTAGTTGGGTGAATTTAAGCTGTTCCTCGGTGATGGTCACCACTTAACATTACCACAACAAAAAACATACCTCTTAAGTTGCTAGACAATCATTTACTTTAAATCCCCCCAAATGTATTTTATTCAACTATGTATTGATTTTTTTTATGAACATAGACAGAGAATGTAGTCACTTAAAAGCATATTATTGAGCCAGTTCTATGTCTTGGTGACTTAGGTTGATGACTATTAGAAGACACTTAATTGAATGATTAGTAGGATTAGTCCTAGAGATAAAATGTTATGGCTGCCAAAGTCAGAATGACCTAGAAGCATAAAAAATAGGTGAAGAAGAGAGACTAGAAGGTTTTAAAATGACCAATATTTAAGATCCAGGCAACAATTAAGAACAGAGAAATCTGTGAATGGACATAGACACACTGACCATCAGAATTAGGATTGTGATGCATCCTTCCAGGTGCTTGGAATTGTAGTAAGAAGCATTTTCTAGGGTCACTATTATAGCAGCTAGGTAAAAGAGAGTGTATTTTACAAGTGTAAGAATATATTTAGAATATATAAATGGTATAAACTAGAATATATAAGCTGCAATTTTGACCCTTGGGTCCTGATGCCATTTTGACTCTTTGGAACAGATAGCATGGAGGCATATAAGGCTTTGGAAGCATAAAGATACCAATAAGTGCTAGTGTGCTACATCAGCTAGTTTGTGTCATCTCATATTATATAGCTCATTAACAAGGAACATAATCTAAGCCTCCTTTTCTGCCACAGTCTTTTAAAAGCTTCTAAATTTGATGTAGAAAGTTTACAGTTTGGATTGCTAACCTTGTTACATGTAACAAGAACATTATAATAAAGTTCCATGACCCTTCCTTACTTCTTGAGTTAGTTCTTTTTCATTCATTATAGTCTTCATTAAGGTCAAGCACTTGTTACTGGCACTTAACCTGTACCAGCAAGAGGGATGACTAAGAAAAGGGCCCCGTCATCAAAGAACTCAGTTCAATGACATAAAGAGATTTACAAACACAAACCTCTGTATCATATGACAGGGAGAGGGTAGAGAGACACATCTGAACCCTGCCAGGATTGTGGAGACAGGGGCACACAGGAACATTTCTAGGAAGCCCTGAAGGTCCAGCGGAAACTGCATACAAAAATGAATTTGCAGAAGGATCAACTCACTCATCAGCTAGATAAAAATCACAGCCACTCTAGAGTATATCAATCCAGAGAAAGCAGCAAAGTAATTGGTTATGCTAGAGACCAAAAGATACGCACGGCTTCAGGAAAATAAGTTTGAGAGATTTAGGGTACCTTTCCAGAAAATCCAGCCTAAAGTGTCTAAACAAGAAAGAAAGTTACAGGAGATCAGAAGAAAAGAAGAAATCAGGAGTCTAATAACATTTTATGGGCAAGAGGAAATGAGTCATTCATAAATCATTCAGAATAAGAGCTATGGTACAGCAAATATGGTGCTTGCCTTGCATGCAGCTGGCCTGAGTTCCATCCCCAGTATCTCAATATTGAGCCCTCAAGTCTATCAGGAGTGATTCTTGAGCACAGAGCCAGAGTAAGCCCTGACAACTGCCAGGTGTGGTCCCTTCCTCCTAAAGAAGCCAATCTTTCTGTAGCTGGGTTGTTCATATAACTTATTATGTAAGCTGGATGAAGGGCAACAGGAGACAATATTAATGACTTGGGGCAGCAGATGAAAACTGGTTTGACCCTAAGATGTGTAGTTGTCTTGTCAATAATCCAGGTGCTAGGCACTGTGCTAGGCACTAGGAACAAGATGGACAACAAAGCAGAAATAGTGCCTGTCATCATGGAGTCTACAGTCATATGGGAATGACAAACATTGAATAAGAAATTATAACTGTGATGAGTGTTGCTAAAATGAGAAGCAAAGTTGCCTCGGGAGTTTATTACCGAGGAAACCAATGTCTTCTCAGAGGTCAGCAAAGGGGCCCCTTAGGAAATGACATTTACGCTGAGCCTGCAAAAGATGAGTAGGAGTTTAAAGGTGAAGAAGTGAGATATGAGCGTCCAGGCAGAGGGAGGAAGACTATTTACTGAGGCCTTGGGATAGGAAAGAACATTAAATTTGCTTTCCAGATTGAAATAGATTTTTTCCAAACCCTTACAGTCTTTTTGCCTTGGGGTTGTGTTCTTCCCTTGTTCTTTTTTCCAGCTCTCAGAAAAAAACTTTATCAGCATTTCTTTTGGATTGGACTATTCTTTTAAGCCTTGTCTCCTATCTTTCCTCTTTTTGTTGTTGTTTATTTTTATTTGGGGGTCATAACAAGAGATGCTGAGAAGATACTCTTGGCTCTGCACTCAGGAATCCCTCGTGGCAGTCCCTGTTGAATGCCAGAGATCCAACCCCAGGTTGGTCTCATGCAAGGCAAATGCCTAACTGCTGTACTATCTCTCCAGTCCAATCTATCTTTCATGTTTTCTCTGAGGACTCTCACACATTGCCGTTCATCTTAGGGAATAATTTATAGCTGTGATCAATCATGAGCTCATCATAAAAGAGAGTTCTTTGAGTAGAAGCAGTCTCTTAGATGTTGTTCTTCAGGCTCAGCCTGAATGAAAGCCATTCTATCTTTAGGCTGAATTCTCAACTCTAGGACTCAATAGGCAGGCACCAAGATTTCAGATTCTCATGGGCACAGAGCCCAAAGACTGGGGGTTAGGAGCAGGGCTGATTTCTTGCAGACTTTGGTTTCTCATTTTTGACCCTGATTCTATTTGGGAATTTAGTTCCTTTTATTGTTTATCAAAGTTCCCTTAGTCTTCATTTCAAACCCAGTACAATCACCTTTAACTTCTGAACTTATCAATATAGCTAAAATGCTTCCCTTTTGCAACCCTCGGTGGTGGACCCCTGACCCGCTGGGGTGTGGGAATGAGGGTCGCTAGTAATTTGTGGGTTTACTCGAGCAGGTCCGATCTGTGAAGAAAACTTAAGTTAGTAAGAAAGACCCTCAAGACAACTCACGCTGTTCAAAAGGGGTTTATTGCCGGGGGAGATCAGCTTTTAAGGGCGAAATACGTCAGAGGGTGTTACAGGTTTCCACCAATTACAATTGCAAGCACTCATTAGCATAAGCTAGGGGCGGGTAATAGGGAGGGGTAAAGAGGTAGACCTGAGCACATGTTTATACTGAAAGCACAAGAGCCAAACAGGGTCTTATAAATTTTACTCAGCAAGCATAAATAAAACATCAGCTGTAAACATATTAATCTTTTGCTAACACAAAGGCAAGTTGCTCTATAATTTTCTCTCTGGCTGGATGTATTGGGCTGCTTTGAATTTACTTTAGTGTTTGTCTATTTCCTTTGTCCTCAGGCATGGGTGCCTCTGGTCACGTGGATAACAAGGTCAGGGATTTCTGAGGCACCTTTTGTTCTAGGTTCCATCAGCTCGGCTCCCCACACCCTTTTTGGTCCTAGAACTGGAATTCTACTTGCAGGGAAGTTGTTAGAACTTACTCCATTATTCCAAGTTTTATACCTGTATCTAGTTGTAACAATTCTATCAATTATTTGAACATAAGATTCTGCTCGATGCTCATACTTGGAGTTTCTGTTATTAAAAAATTTGGAGTCTAATTATTGGTTTCAAACTCAGCTACACACTTAAGGGAATTTTTGTCATTGCTTGTTCTGTGTTTAAGAATAAAAGTAAATCATTCTTTTGCATATATTCATGTTATAATTTAGTAAACGTGCAAAACCATTTAAAAAATCCCATTTTTGTGTTGGGATGTAGCTTTGAGGGTAAGCATATCCCTTGCATGGATGAACCCTTGGATTTCATCCTTGACACCACACATTAACAAATGAAGTTCATTTAAAAAATTCACCTTAAGACTCTTCTTATGTGGGGCCGGGCGGTGGCGCTGGAGGTAAGGTGCCTGCCTTGCCTGCGCTAGCCTAGGACGGACCGCGGTTCGATCCCCCGGCGTCCCATATGGTCCCCCAAGAAGCCAGGAGCAACTTCTGAGCGCATAGCCAGGAGTAACCCCTGAGCGTCACAGGGTGTGGCCCAAAAACCAAAAAAAAAAAAAAAAAAAAGACTCTTCTTATACTACTGGTGGAATGTCAACTGGGCCAATTTTCCAGGAAAAATATGGAAATTAATAAAAAAAAAAGACCTAGAAATTGAGTTTCCATTTGACCCAAAAACCTACTTGGAATATACTATAATGGTCCAAAAACAACATGGAGAAAAGACATTAGCTTCCCTATATCCCTTGCAGCACCATCCACAGTAGCCAAAATCTGGAAACAATCCAAGTGTCTAAGACTATATGACTGAGTAAAGAGACTATGATACATCAATACAATGGAATACTACTCAGATTTAAGGAAAGATAAAATCATGCAATTTGCTACTACCTGGAGGGACCTGGAGCATATCGTGCTGAATGTCATGACTGGCACAGAGTGATCTAGCTCACATGTAGGATATAAAGAAACATATAGTAGAATAACAAATACCCAATGACCATGGAAAAAAAGGACATGAGAACTGATATTCAGTAGGAAAAAAGCCCCTTGAGGGGCTGGTGGATGGGGCGGGTGTGTGTGTAGGGAAAGCCTATGGTAAAGGAAAGCTTTTAGACAGAAAGAGGTAATGCGAAGATGTGGCGAGGGGTTATGTACAAAACTTCATAGATAGTTGTGTAAACAACTGTGCAAAAAATTATATTAAAAGAACTACCTCTCATAGAAACAGACTGGTGGGAGGCAAAAGAGAGTGGGAGGGCATTAGTGGAGAAATGTGCACACTGGTGAAGGGGGCCTGTATCGAACCATTATATGCCTGAAATCCAATTATGAATAACTTTGTAATTTCACTATGACTATATAAAATTAAATTTAAACTTTTTTAAATTTGGGCCACACCCGATGACGCTCAGAGATTACTCCTGGCTCAGAAATCGCTCCTGGCTTGGGGGACCATATGGGACACTGGGGGATGGAACCGCGGTTTGTCCTGGATCAGTCACATGCAAGGCAAACACACTACCTCTGCGCCATTGCTCCAGCCCCTAAATTAAAATTTTTAATAAATAAATTAAGAACAATTTAACAAATTCACCTAGAAATACTTATGAAACACTTACAATGTTTTAAGAATGACTAAACTTAAATGTAGAAAGTGAAGGAAAGGGAGTTATAAGACTAACAAGAAATGCAGAGAAAATTATACAGTCAAATAAAGGTTTCAGTTATATAAAGTACACCCCCTTCATCAGTGCAATGTTCCCACCACCAATACCCCTCAAATTTTTTAATGCAAGGCAGAGAATTCTGTGGAGTACAGGAAGAGCAAATCTGCAGGTAAGTTTGCTGTAAACCAACCAATGAATAATCTTGGCTTGAAATGTACATTGAGAATAAATCCAAGTAAATTGGTCTGGAGTTGGGGAGGTAATTCAAAGGACTTAGGCACATATTTAAATGAGATGCAGCCCAGATCTAATCCTTAGCACCACTCTGTCCCCAAGCACTATTGGGAGCAACCCTTGAGTACAGTCAGAGCACCACAGGATATGCCCCCCAAACAAACCAAAGTAACCTCTCCTGGAATAGCATCTGTTAATTAATTTAATAATACTTGTTCATGGGCTTAATTGAAGATTGCCAGAAATGTGTCAGAGAATATCTCTGGATACAAGATTCAAATACATAACTGGTTGTTAACACTTAGTGAGCACAAATTAAAGGAGCATGTTGAGTGAGAAATAATTCAAGTTCAGTTTAAGGTAGTTCAGAAGAGATAAGAAGTACCAAAATCAGCTATTTGGATTAAGTATTTGAGTATAAGTCTGAACTGGAGATAAACTGGAAAGCAATTTATTATTGATGTTACTGCTTAGTAAATGAAATTTTCTGAAGGAGAGTAGAGTGAGAGAGCTTGTAATAACAAAACTGAAATTCCTTCAATTAATGGTTTGGTAAAGGTATAAGGAAAGCCAAGCTAGAAGGAAGTATATTACATGTAGAAAGACTTTTATTTATCCAAAAGAAGGTGGGTAATGACCAGCTGATGATGTCAAGATCACAAAGAAAAAGATTAAAGTTACCCAAAAGAAGAAGGAGAATTGCCAAGAATAAGTTCCTGAAAATTTGAAGAAGGTGGAGATTGACAGCAGAGGAAGAAGGCAAGGCCTCTACTTGGATGGCATCTTTGTAACAAAGGAAAGTACTGGAGATGGATTGCAAGTAAGGGCATAAAGTTGATTTTTGGAAAGATGTGATTCTATAATTGTTCTCAGACAGTGGGGTCACTTCCTCTGTAACACGGGTGAGTTCATCTAATGACTTTAAAGGTAGAAAAAAAACACACAACCAGAGGCTTGAGAAAGCAGAGAGTTTATGATGGAATTGACTTTAAGGACACAGTGGACTTTCTAGGCCAGGGGTCTCAAACTCGTGGCCCGCAGGCCGCAAACGGCCCTCTGTACAACATTTTGTGGCCCTGCCCTAGAAGAATCTTTTTTTGTTTTGTTTTGTTTTTAGTTGTTTGGGTCACCCCCCCCCCAATGTTCAAGACTTACTACTGACTTTGCACTCAAGGATCACCCCAACTTTGCCTCCTGTGGCCCCCAGGTAAATTGAGTTTAAGACCCCTGTTCTATTCAATATCGACAGTTTAGAAACCTCCCAGGTTATCTGAGTTTTCTTTTCCTAGTGTTCTTTAGTTTAAATACAATCATTCAGCTCAGACTTTTCCCAGTCTATGGAGACAGTCAGAGGTTACAAACATTAACAAACAAAAGACAAGTTAGTTAGAACACTGACAGAAAAAATGACCATGATCATGGCTTATGGAAATTAGACTTGATAAAAGAAGAAACTAAATACAGAGAAGAGATGATGAGAAGTAGAGTGTAGAATGGTACATGTCAGCATTCCTATGTTGAATTCCTAAATCTCAACGATAAAGACAGGGTCTTTGGGAGATGCTTATGTCATGAAAGTGGACTTCTCATAAATTAAATTAATAATTTTAATATAGAAATAAGGTGCCAATTATGGGCTCAAAAGATATTATCCAATTGTTCTATCATTCTAAACTGGAACGTCTAGTCCCCAGAACTGTTAGAAACAAATGTATGCTGTAAGCTACCTAGCTGGTGGCATTATATCAGAGAGGCTTGAATAATCTAAGACAAAATGGCCAGTGAACAGCAAACTGTAAGTGAAGTAATGACAGACTCAACTGAGCAAATCCCAAACAGCAAAGTCTAGCAATGAAGTATGTGAAGTCTAGAAAAGTGGACTCCAAGGCAGAGCTCTTCTAGGGATGAATTCCAGAGCTAGTCTAGGAAAGGTTGCTTATTTGTCGGGATAAGATAAACTATTATTCAATGAAAAATTGATGACTATCTCGATAATAATCTCAAATAGAACAAACTTTTATTTATACATTCATTTTTTTTAATTTTAAAATGCTGAAAACCACATTTTTCCACATTTTCATGACAAGAGATAAGATATATAAACTATTACCTTAACATTTTTGGTCTGGAAGCAAAACATGTCAATTTAATTAATAATTTTAGACATAAATTATCATTTATTTGTAGCAGAGCTGGGATGTTTGTGGATATTCAGTGAACAATAACTGTATCTTCACACAAGCTGAGATGGATGATGATAGGATTAAAAATAAAGTGATTGTAGAATGTCAACCTTGATAATGGCCAGAGTTGAGGTTAAAAAGAAAATGGAAAGAAGTGGTTGAGCAGCACAGACAGAAAGGCTGCTGCATGTTAAATGACAGCACTGTAAAGAGAGTTGTGTGGTGACTATAAAAGTAGACTAGGATTCTGCAAGTGGAGAAGCACATGCTCAGAAAAGTATATTTGGGTTCAATAGAGAAATCTAATATTTGTTTCTTGAAGTTAATTTGGATTCATGCTTCAGTGTAAGGATTGTGGCAAGGTGGAAAGAAAAGTGTTTCAATGCTATTTATGACTTCTAGTCTTTTCAGAAAAAGAATGAGATGTGATGAAAGGCAAAACAAATGGCCCCATTAGATGTCCATATCCAAATCTCAGAATACATTAGGTGAGGTTACATGAAGAGGGGAAATAAGATTCAGACAGAATAAGTTTACAAATTAGATGCCCTTAAAATAAGTATCTCAATGTCTTTGAGTAGGTAAGAGAACATGAATGAAAATCTTGGCTGGTCACTGCTGACACTTGTTCTCTTTCTGCCCTATATAGTCTGTGTTTGGCAAAATATCTTTAAAATATGTTGACCTGGTCAGTTTGAACTAAATTTCTTATACTTTCCCTTCTAGTATATTAGAGTGGACCATAAGATAAATTCTTTTTTTTTATTTTTTTATTTTTTTGGTTTTTGGATCACACAGAGATTTGAACCACTGTCCTTCATGCAAGGCAAATGCCTTACCTTCATGCTATCTCACTGGCTCCAAGATAAATTTTTAAGGGAGATGTTGAAGGCAGGAATGAAAGAGTAGTTATTTTATAGTCCCACTATGTTGTTATTTATTGACAGGCTCTCTGCACTGGTCTGAACAGCAGGCGTGGCTAATACTGCTTTCTAATATCTTCCTCTGACTTCTCTGACTACTTAATTAAGCATAAATGCAAAAAGACTCAATTTGTGCAGCCCACCCATACCTCCAAAGTCAGAGGCAACAAGAACACTTTAACTATTTTGTAGTCTCCATTTTTAGGTATGAGTTCTAAAATTGCTTAACCAGCCCACCCAGGAACCTATTATGTCATGAATCCCCTTAATTACAGTGTACACTTGAGTTTTAAACATATTTGAACCCTGAGTTTCCACCATATTTTAATATATAAATTACTTTATTTAAAGATAATATGTCATGTAGTTGACATAATTGATCATAACACATTTGTTTACAGCTAAAGTGTAAACAAAATTATTAGAAAATAAAGAAAAAAGAATACAGCAACAAGAAAATTTGTGAAAATTATTGTGTCTTTCTATAAGGTCATTAAATATGAGATTTGTTAAGCTCTTGTTGCTATTTTATCACTTGGTTGCTAAATATTGGGTGGCTTCAAATACACATTGGTATATAAATTGATATTCCTATGGGGATGACAAGTATTAAAAAAAATTGAAGTTGTCATGTGGCCATGAATGTAGCTACATGGTCCAGGAATTCCAAGAACAATTGCTAATACTATAGTTGTGTGTATGTATTTTGTGGGGCATGTTTTTGGCTGCCAGGCCTTCTGGAAGTATGAGAAGGTGGGAATTAACTGCACTGATTTCAAAAAAGTCCTTTATGGTGTCAGCTCAAATACTGACATACTTGGAATTTTAGTTAGATTGGTGTCTCTGCAGAGAACTGCAAATGATTGGTGAAGCAGGGCCATTGGAAGTGGTGATTATTGGTGATGGCTATAGTTGGTGTGGCTTTGGCAGGGCAGGGGCCTAGCCCACCTCCTCATCCCAAGATTGCCAGACCTCAGCTGCATGGCCAGTGTATCCATAATTTTTCATTGTTTGGTTTACATTTCTTTTGAGATAGATTGAGCTCTATGAAGCTGCCTGTATCCTTTTTTTTTTTTTTTTTTTTGATTTTTGGGTCACACCCAGCAATACTCAGGGGAACTCCTGGCTCTATGCCCAGAAATCACTCCTGGCAGGCTCAGGGGACCATATGGGATGTCGGGATTCGAACCACCGTCCTTCTGCATGCAAGGCAAACACCTTACCTCCATGCTATCTCTCCGGCCCTGTGCATCTTTTTTTTTTTTAAGTTAAAAACAGGCTTTATTTAAAGGTTTTTTGTTTGTTTTTTGGTTTTTGGGTCACACCTAGCCGCACTCAGGTATTACTCTTGGCTATACACTCAGAAATAGCTCCTGGCAGGCTTGGGGGACCATATGGTATTCTGGGATTCGAACCACCATCCTTCTGCATGCAAGGCAAATGCCCTACCTTCATGCCATTTCTCCTGCTATTTAAAGGTATTGATAGGAAGAGCTTCTCCAAAGATGGAGAGCACCCAGGTACTCAATCCATCATGAAAGTATGAAAGTTCACATCTCAGGAATGGAGATAGAGGGGCCGGAGCAGTGGTGCAAGCAGTAAGGCATCTGCCTTGCAAGCACTAGCCTAGGACGGACCGCCGTTCGATCCCCTGGCATCCCATATGGTCCCTCAAGTCAGGAGAGATTTCTGAGTGTATAGCCAGGAGTAACTCCTGAGCTTCACCGGGTGTGCCCCATAAACCAAAAAAAAAAAAAAAAAAAAAAAAAAAAAAAAAAAAAGAATGGAGATACAGGAAATAAATGTATGAGGGGACCATGTTCATGTGCCCCGGAAGCACATGAGCTCATCCTATTTATTTCTGATATCATCAGAATTTATTTTATCATATTATCAGAAATTCTTTTTATTTTCTGTAATTCATAAGCCTCATGTTTAGTGTCTTCCTGATTATTATCCTGTCCATTTGCTCTTTTAACCTAGTCTTCACTTTGTTTAAATACTAATTTTTCTTAGACAAGCAGAATCTGTATGACTCATATTCAGAAAAAAGTAATCATATATTTTCTACTTAAAGCTGTCAATAAAATGCCTCTCCCCATCACTGCCTTAACGCTCTCCCAAAAGCCTTGAAAGGATCATTCAAAATACATTACTAGGAAATAATGCTAATATGAACCAGCGATTCATGAATAAATTATGAATAGTGACAGAAAGCAAGGCAGTGTTTCTGATTCAATTCAATAGATTTAGGTAGCATGAAAATATCCTTTAACAAATCATTTGATTCCTAGAAACCATAATGAAAAATTAAAAAATGAAGTAAGCATGCATAAACAGTCAGAAACATAAGAACAAGTACTCTCAAATTTAGAACTCCACTATAATGGCCTCTTAACAGATAAACTGCAGAAAAAGGTGGGGGGGGTTGGTAATTAAACAGGCCAATGTTTAAATCATACTTCTGGCATCTGCTTGTTCTTTGACTTTGAGCCAATGATGTACATTTTCAGGAGCTCAGTTTTATAACAATATCTTGCCAACTGTTCTAGTTACAGCCTCAAAATTACAGAAGAGATTAGAAATTATACATGAAACCTCTGGCACATGAAAGGCACTAAGAATATGCTTCCTGTTACTAAATAACTTGTATATATTTTTCCTTTTCCAGACATGTTTTCAAAATGTTTCTCTGAAAATGTTGTCCTCTGTCCATGCATAGACAATTTATGCTTGCTTCAAAGCCATGCATCTTTTTTTTAATATATAATTTCTTTATTTAAGCACCATAGTTATAAACATGCTCGTAATTGGATTTCTGTCATAAAATGCACACACCCCTTCACCAGGGCAACTTTCCAACCACCACCATTGCCCCCATTTCCTTCCTCCCCAATTCCCTGCCTGTCTTCGAGACAGACATTGTATTTCTTTCTCTATCATTGTCATGGTACTTGTTAGTGTAGTTATTTCTCTAACTACACTTACCACTCTTTATGATAAGCTTCTTCTCATGGGCTGGTCCTTCCAGCCCTCATCTCTATTTTCTCTGGGTATTATTATTATATTGTCTTTTATTGTTCTTAAATCTCACATATCAAAATCATTCATCTTACTTTCCAGATGCAAGAGCCTTGCTCACCAAGCCTCTTTCCTTGGAGTCTGAGGTCAGAGAAAAGAGCTTTGTTAAAAAGCTCCTGTACTTCCCAACAGGAGAAAAAGAAGCATTAAAGCAAAGAAAGCAAAGCCCTAGCTCTTAACCAGACGCTGTTGCAGCAGTAGCTGCACCAACCACTTGGTTACAAGACAGGGAAGCACATAGAAAAAGTAGGCCCTTGCCACCCTGTCTGGAGGTCAGTGACTGAGGCTGCTGCATTCTCTGGGTGCCTCTAGACATCTTCCTACCTACTTCTGGCAGCTCCCACTGACCCCCAAACAAGGGAATTCCCAAAGTGAAAACACAGACTCAGCCATTTGAAATGTACTAGCAACACATGAAAAAGGACACTCAGGACTGCCTTTGAAATTGCAGAGATATTATTCCTGAAACACTGAAAATGAGGAGCTCACATAAATATAAACAAGCCCCCATTTCACTTATTTATATATAAGTGAAATTATAGATAAGGAAGGGAAGACATGAAAACAAAACACTACCTTATGACAGATAATAGTTTATCAACTTCTGGACCTAAAACTATAAGATAAAATAAAACACTAAGTTAATAGTATTAGGTATTAATATAAAATATTAAGTGTATTTTAATATTAAGATATCAACATTAAGTAATGTCTTAATGTTAAGATATTAGTATAAAGCAATATCTTTATAGTATTCTATCTTAATAGTATCAACTGCTATAATATATTAAGTGTTTTTTTCTGATACTTGTCAAGTGTAATTACTATTTTGCTTAGTATTTGATGAGTATTAATACAATCAGTCAAGTGCTCATAAGCATATCTGCATGCACATATATACCCTACCTATGATTTGAAGTTTCTGTAGCTTGTATGGTGCAGAAAAGCATAATCTTTATGAATAGAGACTTTATTACAACCTCAAAATCTAGAAAGCATACAGAACAGCATTTATAGGACTTTTATTTCCCTTTCTGCTTTTAGCAAAAAAGATTGATATAAGTGAAATTATATCCACAAAAAATAGAATTTGATAATAGGACATTTTTTTAAGTCTTGGCTACTTTTTCTGTTTTACTTTGACTTAGGGGCCACACCCAGTGATGCTCAGGGCTTACTACTGGCTCTGTGTTATCAATCAGTTATCAATCCTAGCAGCACTTGGGAACCATGTGTCATGTCAGAGATTGTAGAGATCTGCTGTACACCATGCAAGTGCTTTGAGCCCTATATGATCTGTTTAGCCCTGCAAAAATTGTTGTGTATTATGTGTGTGAGTAGTTTGGGTGCAGTTTAAGGTGCTATGTGGTAACAGGGATAGAAATCTAGGTCCGTGGAAACTCAGAGCATGTGTTTTAGTACTTGAGTTATATCCTTAGTCCCTTGAGCTATATCTTTATTCCTTAGAACTCTAATTTTAATAAAGACCTCTTTCCTTTGATGAGGCACAAAACTATCTCCTAAAAGAAGATAATTTGGGGGGTGGAGTGGAGAGGGGGTTTGGGCCAGATGCAGTGGTGCTCAGGAACCATTGAGCAGTCCCTAGTTGTGCCTGATGTGGTGCTGGTACCTAGTTATATGCAAAGTTAAGGACATAGCTCTGGTACATCTTTCTAGGCATAAAGATAGCACTTTTAATAAATTCTATGAATATTTTCTTAAAAGAGCATTATTCTGGATTGGTAAATACTTCTAAAAATAAGCAACTTTTAATTTTCTTGCTAGAGATCTAAATTAATACATATTTCTAAAGGATAATTTGTAAAGATGATTCAAATTCTCAGAACTGTATTTATTAGGGGCTGGAGTGACAGCAGAGTGGTAGGGCATTTGCCTTGCATGTGCTGACCCAGGATGGACCTGGATTCAATCCCTGGCATATGGTTCCCCAAGCCAGGAGCAATTTCTGAGCAGATCAGAGGTAAGTCCTGACCGTCACTATGACCCCCCACCCCCCAAAAACTTGTATTCATTAGGGGTCGGAGAGATAGCACAGCAAGTAGGGCATTTGCTTTGCAGGCAGAACAGGGTTTGATCCCTGGCATCCCATATGTTTCCTAAGCCTGCCAGGAGTAATTTCTGAGTGCAGAGTTATCAGTAACTTCTGAGCACCATAGGGTGTGACTAAAACAAACAAACAAATAACCAAAAAAAGAAAAACTGTATTTGTTAAAAATGTGTATCTTGTGGGCCCAAGAGAGGGCACAGGGGTTATGGTGTATGTCTTGCATGTGACCAACCCAGGTTTAATTTCTGGCAAGAGACCCCAGAGCATTGCTTAATGCAATACTGAGTTCTTCGAGCACCCCTGGGGTTAACCCCCTGGTTAATTCCAGGCAGCACAAGGCCTGAGTGAAAAACTTCATCTTCATTCTCAGGTTCTTGTATTGAATTGGCAGTCGAGCTACTCAACACACCCAGCAATAGCACAGTTGAGAGGGTACTAGCCTGGTATGCAGCCACCATGGTTTGGATCTCCTTCAGTGCCACACCTGGTCTTCCACGTCCCACCAAGGTGATACCTGAGCATGGAGTCAAGAGTAATACCTGAACACCATTGGACATGGCCCCAAAACAAATCAAATATCTCTAGGAGGCATCCAAATCCCCTGAGCACTGATTGGGAGTAGTCCCCATATTTTTTTTAACTGTGATTATCTATTTAAATTGACTTATCATCAAGGATATGTTTTAAAATGTTATGAGTGAAATTTAAAAGACCCTAAATGGTGAATGGCCTACAATAAATCACACAACTAGTCAGATTCCTCAGACTGGGGACGTGGCTCAGTGGTAGAGCACTTGCCTTGCATGTGAGGGACCCTGGATTCAATTCCAATGTCCAAACATATAAAACTGAGTATTAGTATGGCATTACTATTAGAAGTCATCAAGTAATAATATGTGAAGATGATGAAAAAATATTCACAATAAATCTATTCGTTGAAGTGTTAATAAGACTTATTCCCAAATGAAGATGTGATGAATGATGTTAGTTTTATCTTTGTTTTCTGTGCTTTGTAAATTTTTCATGACAAATATGTATTACTTGGTAATCATATTTTATTGTGTGTTAAAGACTTAATTTAAGTATATTTATATCAAATATATTTAATAAGAAATATATGAGTTATATTAAATTAATATAAGTTAGTGAAGTCTTTGATTGTTTTATTAGAATTATAATATTTTATAGTTTAATGGGATCACCGGGATATTTTGGTATAAAAATTACATTTAAATTATGGTCTCTAAAAATTTATAAATAATATATATCATAAACATTTATAATTATAAAAGTAAATATTATCTTTTTTCTAAAAATATTTGCAGTTGGATAAAGTATAATTAAAAACGAAAAGAAGATAAGCTCTATTTCTTTAATTAAAAACTATACTGTGCAATTTTGGGGCTGGAGTGAATGCACAGCAGAAAGGGCTTTTGCCTTGTATGTGGCCCACCCAGGTTCCATTCCTCACATCTCATAAAGTCCCTTGAGCATACCACGATTAATTTCTGAGCACAGAGCCTGAAGTAACTCCTGAGTATGACAGGACAAGGCCCCCAAACCAAAGCTGAACAAGCAAAAAGCAAACCAAAAAAAAAACCACAATTTACTGCATCTTTAAAATACAGAGAAAGTAATTTCTTACCTTTAAAAGTCAGTCAGTCTTGTTCAAATATCTTAGTATTAATAAATTTCTTTGAATTCTTATCAAAACATCATAGTGTCAGAATTCTTGTAAAATAACAGACTTTCTGAAATAAATACATAGGTATCAGACTGAAAATTCTGGTAACAAATTTTTTAGTCTTTGAAAATTATAATAATTTGAGTTCTGTCCCTGAATTCAAACATGAATTGCTGTTAAGTTACATGATTTACCCACCATTAAAATATTTCCTTGAAAACACAATTTTCAACACAATTTGTAGGCATTTCTCATTTAATGAAATACTAAGCAATAATGTGGTTTCAAAACAAGTGGGTGGTTTATTAATGTGGCAACAACTATGAGTAAACCTCCCAGTTTGTTCATAAATGCAACTCCTCCACAATAAAACGATTCATTTATTAGGCACATTAGGAAATTTATTCTGTGTGTCAAGTACAGCTTGATGCTGAGGATACATCTATGGGCCAAAGTCCCAGCATGTGAGAACTTTAGAGAAGACTGAGAGGATACTTAAAAATTCAGAGGGCAACTAGAATTGAGCCTGATATGCCACACCAAGTACTAAGAGGGAAGAAGAGAACCATAAAGAAACCATTTGAAGAACTCAAGCAACTTGCAGGCCTTGCCATGAAAATTTCCTTGCAGGTCTGCGTAGTCTATATACCTCCAACCTGGCCCATTATGGTTACCAAGAGCAAGGGTTCCACACCTGACCCAGACAGAATTCACCCCAAACAATATCTAATTATTGAGCCAAGGCAGTTGAAGACATAGTTATATAAAACCAGTTATATAAAACTACCTCCAGGTAGTTGTCTGAAGAAATGTTTTCTAAGGCAGCTCACCAATGTGGTTGGTTAGGAAGGAGCACCCAGATGCTGTCTACAGTTCTCTGCCCTTCTCCAAGACATGGGTGAGGGGTGGTACTCTCAAAAACAGATCTAAGAGACCAAGGAAAAAGTGCTGAGGTCTCTTCAACCTCACTTCAGAAATTACATCCTTACGTCTTTTTTTTTTCCTTTTTGGGCCACAACTTGTGATGCTCAGGGGTTACTCCTGGCTATGTGCTTATAAATTGCTCCTGGCCCCCGGGGGCCCATATGGGATGTCGGGAATCAAACCAAGGTCCATCATGGATAGGCCATGTGCAAGACAAACACCCTACTGCTATGCTATCGCCCTGGCCTTACATCCAGTCTTTTGTGCTACATTTGTCAGTAAGTCATAAGTGACTCACCATGCAAGGAGGCCATAGAAAATTAAGATTTGGAAAGGAACCCAATTATCTGCCTAGGTTAGGATTTAAAACAAATAAGATTGGAAGTAGTAAGAGTGATCAGTGCTGCATCTAAGAGGAAAACTATTTCCTTCCAAGGGGCAGGCAACTATGTCTAAGGTGGAAAATAAAAAAAGAGGTTAAATGTGAACAGCATGCATAGAAGTTTCTACGAATGACTTTTGGCCAAGAAACAAGACTGTGCCATATAAGTCAGACCTTTATTTGTAGTATAACACATTGACTTTTGTGGGTCTTGGTACAGTGGGACTATAATAGGGGGCAAGGTGTATTGAATGTATTATATTTTCAGTGGTATAATATATGGTATTATATTGTTTTGCATAAGCACAATTTAGAAAGATGCTTTAGGATACATGGAAACCCTTCAGACTAGTAGTACTAAATCACTTTGTAGTTCTAGAGTCCTAACATTTAGGAAGGAAAATTAAAACTTAATCCTAAAATTTAGGACTCTGAAGAGTCCTATGATTTTCTTGGAATTCCACAGCCTTTGTTGGATGCCTACCTTTCATCATCAGAGAAACAAGAATTTCCAGTGTCCTATGTTACGTTTTCAGAGCAAGAATATTTCATAACTTTGCAATGATCAAAAATTTTTAAATAAGAACTGTCATTAAATCCCTTATATTATTATTAGATATAATTTTATAGTCTTATACATTCTTGTGCATAGCAAAATTACAATGGGGGAAATAACAGAATTCTAGAATTCTCAGGGATGAACAGCCTTCCAAAGGATGTTTTTGGTACTCACAGAGTGAAAGCAAATACCTTGGGAGAGAGGACTGAATTTTATGTATTGTTCCATAGATCCTCGGATATTAAACAAAACATGCACTATTATATATTCAACACAATTCTTAAAGGCAAAATATCTGACAAAGTCAACAAACCAAGAGACATTATCTTCAGTCCCAAGAGCCAATATCTGACCCTCAATGAGAGAAAATCATCAAGAAAAGAAAGCAAACAAGTGTTCACAAATGGGTTTTCTGGTACATGTGAAAATCAGTTCAGGTATTATCTGAGCACAGAGAGGGTTGATGTCATGTGAAGAGAAAAAACAAGGCAAAGGGGAACTGAGAAGGGCAAGGTCTAGGATCACAAGAAGCAGCCAAACAAGAGCTGGTGTGACTATACTGCCCCCTGCTGGAGCCTCTCTTTTAATAACTCAAACTAAATCAGTGCTTCTCAATTATTTTTTGTCATGCCCCCCTAGGAAGAAGAAAACATTTTTCGCACCCCGCCCCGCGCAACTGAAAATAGTATCTTTATTAAAAAAATCTTTAACCTGCAAAACAAAGATATATAAAATAATTTGAGCTGATTTTTTAATCAGAGGTGATATCTGGATGAATGGCTACAATGAGCACGTTTTGCAGTGCATAGCTCCAGAGACATACAGAGACATAAACAGGGGACTTAGCTTGTTATGACAGTGTTTGCCGAGGTCAAACGCGTCTCCCTTTACGGAGCTTCACGCCCCCTCTGGGGGCTCGCCCCACTATTTGAGAAGCACAGAACTAAATTAAGGACTGTGTCAATATAATGACAATTTTCACAAACTGAATTTGAAAATTGGGGTAAGGTTAGGCAAATTTCTTTATAAAATAATGAAATGTACACCTGACCTGAAAATGTTAACAACCTTCGGGGATTAACAAGAAATAAAGAATCTACATAATCTCAAACCTATTTATAAGGGCAAAGTATTCTTTCTACATCACAAATGAAAAATACATGTAACACAAACAATGAATCCAAATCTCAGGATGTTACACTGATTTTAAGATAAATTACTATTTTAAAATTATTTACTTATTCATTTATTTGATTTGGGGGTCCTACATGGCAGTGCTCCTGGTTCTACATTCAGGATTACTCCTGGTACTCAGAGGACATATGGAATGCTGGGGATAAAGCTCAAGTCAACAAGGTGCAAGGCAAACACCTCACCCACTGTACTATTGCTGTGACCCCTCAGGATAAATGATTTATTTGATTTGGTTAACTAGGGCTCAATATTACAAAAAAAAGGAAATGCCTTTTCAATGCTAATATGACAACTTACTTTTCAAACCCTTTTCTCTGTTCTTTATGAGTTTATACAACTTTGCATCAAACTTTAATTTTAGAAATAAAATGCTGGAGATTCTTGGGAAAAAGTCAAGTTGAAATATTTAGGTTTTTTTGTCCTTTGATAGTTATCTATGTTTTCATCTCTGCTATTTTCATTTTGCTTTGTTCTGGGGCCACTGTGTTCAGGGGACAGTGTGGTCCTGGGAAAGGATCTGGGTCTTTTCTACAGATAAAGAATGTGCTCCAGCCCTTTGAGTGACCTCAAAATCTTCTGCTAATGAAAGATTTTGAAAAACTTACTTTGCGTTTAAATATGCTTATGTATTTCCTTATCCCTCACCTCTAACACTTCTTAATAATGGAATAGAAATGGGGACCAAAAGGTGACTACTCAGAAGGCACAAGTTTGTATACCAGAAACTTCTGGAATACCTCACTCAGATTATTATCACCTCCCGTTCAGTACATGGGACTACCATGCCTTTTGCTTCTTCATTTTTTGCTTCTTCTGGCGTTCACCATCTGCCCTTTTAAACTCCATAACTCGGAATTCCCTCGGCATTTCGAGACAACATGTCTGTGCTTCACGTGTCCTGTCACTGTGCCAGGAAACTTATTTGTTTTTAATTTGGGCCGTACCTGGCAATGCTTAGGGTTTACTCTTGGCTCTGATTACAGGGTTTACTCCTGGTGGGGCTTGAGGGACGATATGTTGTGCCAGGGATTTAACTCAGGTCCACCACATGATTTGTTCTAAGAAATGAACTGTAAAGTTGTAGTGGCTCCTTCATTCTAGTTACTAAGAACCCACTCCCACAACTCTCATTTCTATCCCTACACTGCTATACTCTTGGCCTCTAAGGAATGATTCTTTCTCTAGGAAAAGAAGCCCACTGAATAAAATCAGAATCTATGTCCTTCATGCCTTTAAATTAACAAGCAAAGTAAGGCATTACTCTACTGATTAAGGCAATTGGGTCCGACGCCAAAGTTTTAAAAAGGGGTTTGTTAATAGATAACAAAGGGAGGGAGAGAGGGCTATTTGTGGAAGCCCAATGGTTTTTATGAGTAACTCTGTATCTGTAAGAGCTGCTGGAAGATTACAATGACTCTCAGCCATTCCAACCCAACTCCAGGAGCTGCCTCATTCCTCTCAATCATTACATGGCCATTAGGGTACAACATTTGTACAACTGAATAGGAAAGAATGTATTTCCTGGAATCCCAAGTTGTGACCCTATGCAGACACTCATAGGCAGTGTAACAACTATGTTTTAAATTAGGATGGCATTTATATTAATTATGCAAATTCTTTTTGATCTAAAAGATTTCTGACGTACATTGCTTTGTGGATAAATTATAGGTGGGCTTAAATTGAATAATCAGAGTGTTTCTGTGGATGTGTAGGGAACTGTGGAGTAAGGAGGCAGCTGAGAGAGAAAGAGAAAGAGAGAGAAAGGAAGAGTGAGAGTATATGAACACCACCCTACTGCTTGGACCAGAACAGTGAGTGAGGAAGTCATAAAAGCAACATTCTGTATGCCAAGCACTGATATTCAAGTCCACACTTCCACCTAGATCTCCCAGGTTCTTTATTCTCACAGCAAATATTTTTCTGGAGAAGACAGATAAAACAGTTTTAATTAGGAAATATGAGTGAGTGAAGAAAAAGAAGCATATTTCAGAGAACACAGAGTGAGAGAGACAAAGAGGAGAGAGAGGGAGGAAGATAAAAAAGGAGGAACAGAAAGAAGAGAAAGTAGGAAGAGAACTCTAGAAAGGCTCCTATAAACACATCCAATTTGGGTATACAGGTAAATTCCAGGAATAAAGTACATCTCATAAAATATAGGGAATACACACATCTTGAGTAGTGGGTTGTGGGTGACTTCCAAGATGGACCACATGCCCTAAAGCCAAGAGTTGTAGACTTAAGGAGAGGCAGATGTGAGTGACTCCAATAAAGATGATAGGCAACCCTCTCATGTCACTGAAGTTGGTTTCCTAAGTTTTGTCTGGGTTCACTGCTGTAAGGTAAACATTGTAAAAGCACTGTCACTATCACACAGGACCACTGAATCACCCCTTTCTGAGGGTAGCTGGTTTTAAATTGACTGAAAGGTATCTGCTTGCCTGCCTGTTCACAAGACATGGAAATACCATTCAGATATTGGTCCTATTACAAAACACATTAAGGTCTATCCTTTACCTCAGAGTATAATGAGGAAAAGGAAAGAAACTGAGAGGAGAAGGAGAAATACAAATATGAAAGGATGGGGGTCAGGGGCCAAGTGGTCTCAGGTGCATTTGTGGAGATAAAAAAAAAGGAGAGAGCAAAATATCCAAGCCAAAGTCAACAACAATGGAATCATTGTTATTCTAAACTTAAAACTTAAAATGGGCCTGTTGCACTGGCAGAATGGGGGGCAAAGGGTGGTGGTATGAGATAGACTCTGGGAACATTGGTTGAGGGAGGTTGACACTGATGGTGGAATTGGCTCTGATTCACTGTATGAAGGACAGTGAATAGAGGACAGTGTATGAAGGACAGTCCCAACTATGAAGGACTTGTTAATCACAATATTTTCAATAAAATAAAATTGTATTTATTTCTTTTTGGTTTTTGGGTCACACCCGGCATATTCAGGAGTTACTCCTGGCTCTAAGGTCAGAAATCGCTCCTGGCAGGCTCGGAGGACCATATGGGATGCCGGGATTCAAACCACTGACCTTCTGCATTCAAGGCAAACGCTTTACCTCCATGCTATCTCTCCGGCTCCAATAAAATAAAATTTAATAAAAGATAACACTATTATGACATACACTGTGAAACTTGTTTTTTGTTTTCGCCTGTAGAATATGAGACATTATGTGAATTGTATCTTTATTGATTTCAAATAACTAATGCTTTTGTCAAGCTAAAAAATAACTAAGCCGGGGCGGGGGATAACTAAGCCTTCTTTTTATCACTACATCAATTTTATCAATAAAGTTTATTATTAAAATACATTTTATCATAAAGTTAAAAATTGCAGTTATTATAGAAAAACAGTTTAACAAAAGATGTTAACAGTCTTCTTTGCCTTTTACCCAACTCTGCATATTTTACCTTGGCCACGGGACTAAGAGGGAATCTTCACAGCAGATAGGATGCTTGTCTTGAGCTCAGCTGATCTGGGTTCTATTCCTGGCATTTTATAAGATCAACTGAGTCCTGCCAGAAGTGGTTCCCTGAGTAGAGTCAGGAGTAAGCTTTGGGCACTGCCAGATATGCCCTATCCAAGTAATTAAAGATAAGTAAATAAAAGGGGGTCCTCCCCACTTGATAGTCGATCCAGGAAAGTTCTGGGTCTCCAGATCTCAGGAAAACAGTATGTGATCTGGTATTTAAGGGATCACTTCTGAGCAGCTCTATCAGGAAGGGCCTGTTGGTGATTGTGGAGATATTATGAAGCAGGAATGCAAGGTAAAAGATTTTAGGTACTTTTCTTGCATGTACTGACCTGTTTGACCCCTGACTTTTCATATAGTGCCCTGAGTGCCACCAGGGGACACTTCTGAACAAAGAGTCTTTGAGCAGTAATGGGTGTGACCCAACCCTCTCACCCCCCCAATCAAGAATGGATTTTATAGCCTGGCTGATTATGAAAATAAAGATTTTTCCCAATTTTTTTAATGCCTTGTCTGCAGATTCAATCTCTAGTAAAACGCATTCACTTCATTTGTTCGAAGATAAAATACTCTTCTTGAAGGCACATTTAGTCTTTCACAAGCAAAACTTTTATAGAATGTTAACTTGCCAAGGGTTACTCAGCAAAAAACTGTCAAAGTTCTATTCAAAATTAAGACTCTTACTCCAAAACCACTTCCTTCCTTTATGCCCTTCAACACTTTCTAGGGAAAACATTTTTTGTTTTAAAGAAATAAAACGTCTAAAACAGTCTTTTTATATTTTTCACGAGTTGAAGTCTCAAACCAGTCAACATATTAACATCACCTGGAAGTTTTAAAATAACCTGGGCTCTACTCCAGACCAACAAAATTAGACTCTCTGGAGATTGAGATTTATTTTTCAAGTTCCTTGTTTGATTTCAAAGTACAGCCAATGTTCAGAATCATAATAGGAAGAAAAAAGGTTTCTGGATCTCAGATTTAAAAATCCACCATTTGTTGACTTTGTGACTTCTAGTAAAAAAGGTAATTGCTTTTTAACATAGAAAATAGCTTTAAATCTGTATTTCCCAATGTAGGCACATAGCATAAGATGAGTTGGGGAGACATATTGGTGGGGAGTGAGGATTAGTGGCCTTGGAACTTTTTTCTTTATGGGGGCAGTAACCCAGAGAAGTCTGGAAATCTCAAATTTCAATGAAAAAATTTATGAAGACTTTAAACATCTATTATATTTATACATAAAACATTTTGTTTGGCATATTGTAGAGACACAACACATGATAATATATATTTCTATAGTGGAATGTGTGTTTTAAATTGATAAAAGAATTTGTTTTATTAAGTTTTCTTTCATTATTATTTGGTGATATAATTTACAATAATGTTAGTGTTTATGCTTCAGGCATTCAAAGTTACTACACCTTTACCAAAGCCCATCCACTAGAAAACCCTCTCTACCACTCACCTCAGATAACTTCTTAGGTAATGATAGCCCTGCCCTCTCCATCTCCTTGATAATCTCAGTTCTATTGTGAGAGTCCAAGAATTTGTTTGCATTGGACATAGTCCATTACTTTGTTTCTTTTTATATCACATATGAGTAAATCAAACTATCTTTTGTCCTTCTAAATACTATTTCTTTATCTGCTCCTCCTGTGTTTGGTCTTTGGACTATTTCCAGATCTTGGCTATTATAAATAGTACACAATGAATATAGTATGAATATGCTTTTGAATTAATGTTCTATATTCTTAAGATAGATGCCATGAAATAAACTAGCTGAATCATATGAAGGTTCTATTTTTAATTTATTTTTGAGAAGTCTCAATACTTTTTCCCAAAGAGGCTGAACCAGACTATAGTGAAAGAGGGTTTCTTTTCTACTGCATCCCATAAGCAATGGTTACTTCTTGACTTCTGGTATCTCATAATCATTTTGGTTTATTTTATAATATTTATTTATAAACTTATAATATTTATTTAAGCACCATGATTACAAACATGTTTATAGTTGGGTTTCAGTTATAATAAGAAAATACTCCCCCTTCACCAGTTGCAACCTTCCCACCATCAATACCAGCATCTTCCTTCTCCCTCACTCCCTGCCTATATTCATGACAAGCATTCTATTTCTCTCACTCATTACCATTGTCATGATAGTTGCCAGTGTAGTTGTTTCTCTAATTGCACTCACCCCTCTTTGTGTTAAGCTTCATACCAGGGACCAGTCCTTCCAGCCTTTACCTCTATTGTCTCTGGGTATTATTACAATAATGTCTTTTATTTTTCTTAAATCCCATAGATGAATGAGACTATTCTGTGTCTATCTCTCTCCCTCTTGACTTATTTCACTCAGCATAATAGTTTTCATGTCCATCCATGTGTAGGAAAATGTCATGACTTTATTTTTCCTGATGGCTGCATAGTTTTTTATTGTGTATGTGTACCACAGTTTCTTTACATTCATCTGTGGTCAGGCATTTGGGTTGTTTCCAGATTCTGGCTATTGTAAATATCTCTGCAATGACTATAAGTGTGAGTAAGGCATTTTTGTATTGTATTTTTGTGTTCCTAGGGTATATCCCTAGGTGTGGTATAGCTGGATCATATGGGAGCTTAATTTTGATTTGCATTTCCTTGATATTCGCAGATGATCAGCACTTTTTCATATGACAATTGACCATTTGTAGTTTTATTTGAGGAAGAGAGTTACTCTTAAATCCCATTCTTACTAGTTTTAATTTTAGTTAAGTTAAATGGTTTGTGCTTTAGTGTCCCAAATGGTTTAATAGTTATATAAATGTCTTTAGAATTAAACAAAATGATTGTAAAACTCATGGCACAGTACTTCCAATGCTTATTGCTTATGGCTCAGCTATGTCAGTAAAACTGACATTGAAAAGAGCCATTGAAAAGTTCCATAATTTAGAAAGATTCCATTTTGGATGTAGAATTAGGTTTTGTGGATAGGATAGTAAGATGAACTCAGCTCACAGTATTAATTCTAATACAGGCAGATGGTGGGGGGGGAATCCCTTCTCCCACCAGTGCACTAGTGGTGGGAATGTTGCACTGGTGAAGATGGGTGTTATTTTTATGACTGAAATTCAACTACAATCATGTTTGTAATCATAGTGTTTAAATAAAGTTATTATAAAAAACAGCATTGATTCTATTTATTATGCCATTTTTTGCTACTATACAACAGAGTAAATCATTAAGGTATGGTGATCTGGTATATCACATCTTTATCAAGATCTGATAGATTGGCTAATTGGTGAGATGGCAAGTGGAATCTACTAGATTAAAGAGCTAGAACCAAATCCCTGGAGGAGAGGGAGAACCAACTCAATGCCCTGCCAAAGCCATGCCAGCTGCACCCTCTACCTACAACTGCTGTTTTGGCAATGAACCAGCTTCACCACTCAACCACAGAGCTCTACAGAAATGACAAACTGACCAAAACTCTAGGTATACCAGTTTTGGGCTGACATCTCCAGAACTTTATTGAAGTGAATGCAGTCACCGTCCTCATGCACCTTTCTGCTAAGAAGTTCTAGAAGCTGAAACTATGCCTTGCAAAAGCCACAATATCAGCCACAGAACTTGGAAATCCTGCACAGTCACATATGTGGCCAAATGTTTTCTCCCTACTGTTATTTCAGCAGGAACATACCAATTTAGACTTCAATGTGAATTCAAAAGCAACTAATGTTCAGGAACAAAGTAAATAACATAAACTTAACTAACAATAAATTGGTTAGTAAACCTTCTGACAATGACCTAATGATCTCATTACAAGATGCATTTATGTTCACATTACTGTATTTTAAAAAATAATTTTATTTTCACTTACTTGTAAACAAACAATATAAAATATACTATTTGTGTCTGATAAGAAGGTAGACCTGGGTGGGAATGGGTGGGGATGGATGGCCTGCATGGGAATGGGGGAATGGGAGGGTAATCTGGGTACAATGGGAGAGGAAATTTTATATTAGTGCTAGAATCGGTCTTTAATAAATGTTACTATGAGCAATTATGTAATATCTTATCATTAAATAAAGTAATTTATTTTAAGAAATGAATTGGAACCAAATATACAGAGACATAGGAAGTCAGGTGTGGGACTCCTTGACAATGAAGTTTAGGAAATCCTAAAACTAAAAAAATGCATGAAAAGGGGCCAGAGAGATAGCATGGAGGTAAGGGCATTTGCCTTTCATGGAGGACGGTG